>NC_057727.1:34569313-34615152 GCF_004010195.1 Chiloscyllium plagiosum | reverse complement strand
TGGCACTCATCCACTGATTCAATCAACAAGCACATCGACCTGGACCCAATATACCGGCCACTGCAGCGGACAGCTGGAACTGACAACCGGAAGCAGCAGATACAAATCACTATAAATGCCGGAGGAAACATCACAGAAGCGCTTCACAGGAGGCTCCCAAGCACTAAGGATGTCACCTAGACAGGGGACGAAACGTCTGCAACACAAATTCCCAGCTCAGCGAACAGAACCACAACAATGAGCACCCGAGCTACAAATCTTCTCACAAATTTTAAATAAAAGTTTTTGAAATTATTTCATATTTATCTTTTCTGGATAGGAATAGTATTGATAAGGCTACACATCCCTAATTAATTAATGCAAATAATGGTTGCTTTCACATTTGAATGGCTTGTTATGTAATTTGAAAGGGTATTAAGAGTCAACTAAATAGTCTAGGATTGATCGCCTATAGGCCAGATTGGGTAGCAGTAACAAGTTTCCATTCTTGGAAAAGGCATAATTGATGTTTTTATGATTTATGAGGTTTTTTTGATTGAGCATGAAAGCTTCTGTTCTTTGTGGCTAAATGATGCATTTTGTCAACTATTGTGCAGAATGAATGTAATTATTTTTGTATTATTTCTTCTATTTTAGTTGGTCTTATCCAGCGGTTCCTTGTGTTGCAGCTTTGTGTGCCTGTGGGACAAGACTTCTCTACAGAATTGCTGTAAGAATGAACATTGCTCAATGTTTATGTTAGGCAGTTAATAAATTGAACACAAATGGTAACTCCTGCAACAGAGAAAAGACTTAGACTGGCTTCAAGTAATTAAGCTAATTTAGTTGTTGGTTCTCAACCACTGGTGCATCATGCACTGACATGGGAGTTGAGAGCCCATGCCATCTGTTATTGCAGTAACTTTCTTAATTGCAGTAGTCATATTTGAGCGACAGTCAACAAGTGTACATAAATAAAGGAGTGACACAACTGTATGAATACATTTAAAATAGCTTAAAATGTAAAAATTTGCTCTCAGTTTGTTGTACTGCAACAATATGTATATATTATGTAATGCTGTTAAAGTAGTGAAAAGTCCCAAGGCACTTCACAAGAGCATTGTAAACAAAATTTGACACTCAACTGCCAAGATATTTTAGGGCAGGGGACAAAAATATTGGTCAAAGAAATAGCTGTTAACAAGCCTAATCGTAAAAAGAATGATAGGTAGAAGTGTCTAGAGATGAAATTTTAAAGTTTATAGTTCTGACAGTTGATGGTGAACTGAAGTAATGAGAATTGAAAGACAGTAGAGTGATAGGGCAACAGGAGATTCTAAAGGTAAGTGCATAGAGGGGTGTGAAAGCAAAGAGGATAATTTTAATAACAAGGCATTACTAACTGGATACGACTGTAGATCACTGAGCATACAGGTATTGAGTTTAAATTTAATGGGAAGTTGATAATTATTGAGAATAATGATTAATGCTTCTGTGTGGATCCAAATATCCCATATCAACACAAATACAGAAGACAATATTGCCACCATGTTTGCAGAATGCTTTTGTTGTCATGAAACTTTACTTGGTTTCTGTTATCCATTTTGTCTAAATAACATTCAAGTAAAGTGTATATATGCTACAATGCAGCTTCAAAATCATTGTATAGAAATAATTAACTTCCATTTTAATAACTTGGAAAGAATATTTCACATTAGCTATGTGCTTTTTTCTACATCATGGTGCTAACTTGGAAAGGACAAAGATAGAGGAACATTGTTTTGATAACTGCAGATTTAACGGTGGAGCATGATATCTGAACCTTCATTTAGATTAGCTCTGTAACTGTGTTTGAAAATTGTAGTTTATTAGCACAAATTGGCTATAATGCATTTGACAAATTGTGGATAACACAAGCTCTCTACTGAACGGGTATAGCAATTTTCGAAAGCGATCTCCTACAACACGATTTTCTATAGCGTGAGGTTGCCATTATACCAGGCATATTCATGCATATGTTGCCATTTAAAAAAAAATACTATCAGCTTTGTTTCTCTAACTGTGAGTCTTTTAGAGTCACAGAGATGTACAGCATGGAAACAGACTCTTTGGTCTAACCGTCCATGCCGACCAGATATCCTAACTCCAATATAGTCCCACCTGCCAGCACCCGGCCCATATCCCTCCAAACCCTTCTTATTCATATACCCATCCAAATGCCTTTTAAATGTTGCAATTGTACCAGCCTCCACCACTTCCTCTGACAGCTCATTCCATACATGTACCACCCTCTGTGTGAAAAAAGTATATTTTATTGTTTGTAAGCAACTAATTACATTTTATATTGATATAATTAACATTGTTATAGAGACTTTTAGCAGGACCAGATATTAAGTCTCACTTCTGAAAATCCTTTGCATCAGTGTTTACTGTGGAAAAGGACATGGAAGGTGTTGAATAGAGGGAAATAGATGGTGACATCTTGAAAAATGTCCATATTACAAAGGAGGAAGTGCTGGATGTCTTGAAACACCTAAGTGGATAAATCCCCAGGACCTGATCAGGTGTACCCTAGAACTCTGTGGGAAGTGAGGGAAGTGATTGCTGGGCCTCTTGCTGAGATATTTGTATCATTGATAGTCGCAGGTGAGGTGCTGGAAGACTGAAGGTTGGCTAATGTGGTGCCACTGTTTAAGAAGGATGGTAAGGACAAGCCAGGGAACTATAGACCAGTAAGCCTGACGTCAGTGGTGGGCAAGTTGTTGGAGGGAACTTGGGACAGGATGTACATGTATTTGGAAAGGCAAGAACTGGTTAGGGATAGTCAGCATGGCTTTGTGCGTGGGAAATCATGTCCCACAAACCTGATTGAGTTTTTTGAAGAAGTAAGAAAGAGGCTTGATGAGAGCAGTGTGGTGGAAGTGATCTAGATGGATTTCAGTAAGGCGTTCAACAAGGTTCCCATGGGAGACTGGTTAGCAAAGTTAGATTTCATGGAATACAGGGAGAAGTAGCCATTTGGATACATGACTGGTTAAAAGGTAGAAGACAGAGGGTGGTGGTGGAAGGTTGTTTTTCAGACTGGAGGCCTGTGACCAGTGGAGTGCCACAAGGATCGGTGCTGGGTCCACTACCTTTCTTCATTTATATAAATGATTTGGATGTGAGCATAAGAGGTATAGTTAGTAAGTTTGTAGATGACACCAAAATTGGAGGTGTAGTGGACAGCGAAGAAGGTTACCTCAGATTACAACGTGATCTTGATTAGATGGGCCAATAGGCTGAGAAATGACAGATGGAGTTTAATTTAGATAAATGCGAGTTGCTGCATTTTGGGAAAGCAAATCTTAGCAAGACTTATACACTTAATAGTAAGGTCCTGAACAAAGAGACCTTGGAGTGCATAGCTCCTTGAAAGCGGAGTCACAGGTAGATGGGATAGTGAAGAAGGCATTTGTTATGCTTTCCTTTATTGGTCAGAGTATTGAGTACAGGAGTTGGGAGGTCATATCGTGGCTGTACAGGATGTTAATGAGGCCACTTTAGTAATATTGCGTGCAATTCTGGTCTCCTTCCTATTGGAAGGATATTGTGAAACTTGAAAGGGTTCAGAAAAGATTTACAAGGATGTTTCCAGGATTAGAGGATTTGAGCTATAAGGAGAGGTTGAATAAGCTGGGGCTGTTTCCCTGGAGCGTCGGAGGTTGCGGGGTGACTTGTTATATAAGGTTTACAAAACCATAAGAGGCATGGGTAGGGTAAATAGACAAAGTCTGTCCCTGGGCTTGGGGAGTCCAGAACTAGAGGGCATAGGTTTAGGGTGAGAGGGGAAAGATATAAAAGAGACCTAAGGGGCAACCTTTTCATGGAGAGGGTGTATGCAATGAGCTGCCAGAGGAAGTGGCAGAGGCTAGTACAATTGCAACATTTAAAAGGCATCTAGATGGGTATATGAATAGGAAGGGTTTGGAGGGATATGGGCCAGGTGCTGGCAGGTGGGGCTAGATCGGTTGGGATATCTGGTCGGCATGGACAGGTTGGACCAACTGGTCTGTTCTGTGCTGTACATCTCTATGACTCTATCAATGACTCTATTCTGTCTGCCCACAGTTCATATGACATCATTGTAGATTGTGCTTATATCACTTCTCAATATTAACCTTCTTGCACCCATAACCAACAGCCTGTAACTGTGCTGCTGCTTAGAAAGTTTTATGCATGGAAAGCAACTTGTGAGTGCTGTTTAGGGAAAGTGGAACCAAAAGTGCATGCAGACTGATACATTTGGATAAAGACCAAAAGAAAAACCAATTTGTCTGCTGGTATCAAGAGACTACTTCGACAAATATTTGTGTTATTATATTACTGTTAAGGTATGTGCATACCTGTGCATCATATAGTGAGAAAGGAGAGAAGTAACAAGTGTGGATGTGTTAATTCTTGTTTCTGGCTTCGCCATTCACAGTTAGATATTTTGGCAATGTGTCCAGGAGAGCTCCCATCGAGCTAGCAAAATCTTATTTCTTGGTCAAGTGTGTTTTTTTTATCAAATCCAAATTTATTCTCAAGCAGAGTATTTGTCATAATGGATGACTTTTTATAATTGGTTACAATAGAACACAGGCTGGAAAACTAGAGACAAATCAAGAAATTGAACACACTGGCAGACTGTATTTTTAAAAAAATTTAACCTATTATTTCAATCAACCTATTGAGAGATGTTATTACACACATCTGAAGTATGTGGCACTTGGGCTCCTGATCTAGGGATAGGGACACTACCAGTGCATCACAAAAAGGGCCCTCTGCAGATTGTATTAGCTGCAAGGTGAAAGTAAAAGAACTTGAGATGGATTAGATCTCAACAAAGTGTTGAAGAGATCTCACTACATGATGCTAAGGATGGCTACTGGCCTCAGTTTTCTTCCACATATGGATACTATTCAGGGATACAAATGATTGTACATGCCAATTTGCATTTCCATTGTTCATCAATATACACTACATGCAATAAGTCAGTGATCTTCCAGAGTTGGAAGCTGTTGTGGACCTTATAGTACATGCATGTACAGACACAGTGGAAGAAGCCATCACAGATCACAACCAGTATTTGGTATAACCATTACAGAGACCTCACCAGATGAACCTGAAACAGTACCATCTAAAATGTCTGAAAATATCTGAAGTGAAGTATGTAGGTCACATACTGAGAGTGAAAAGACTTTGCCTGAATCCTAACAGGGTGAGAGCTGTAGTAGAGTTGCAATGACCTTCAGATGTGAAAGCAGTGCAATAATTTGTTGGATTCAGGAACAATTTAGTAAGTCCTTGTCTAACTTCAGAGTGTGGAACTTTACACAAGCTCACTATTAAGGACATGCAGTGGTATTGGGACATAGAACAAAAAAGCAGCTTTCACTAGTAGCATCAAACAGCCAGTGGTGACAACTCCTTTGCTGAATCATTATGATGTTAGCAACGAAGTCTCCCTGCAGTGTAATGCCAGTGAGACTGTACTTACGGCCATCTTTCTGAGGCAAGGGAAACAGTTCAAGAATTTGAATTTAGTTTTAAAAAAATGAAGTGTAAAGATAACATGAACATTCTTTTTATTTTCCTATATTTTCATTGCGCATTGAAATAGGAAAAGGACTTCATAATAGCGAGTAACCTGATACTGATTGTAAGTGTCATTTACACAGCCGTTTGCTGAAACAGTATTTGAAGTGTAGTTTACAGGGGAGCTGGAACCAAGGCGTTCAGCAAATGTGGATTCAGCTGGCAGCACGTCTATGGACTATTGGCCAATTATTAATGACAAAGGCCCGCCAACAACAATGTGACTGGTTCCCAGGCCAAACAGCTTGAGCTGAACAAAATAGAAGCTACCAGATCTCCATACACTCGGGAACTGTTTCTGTTATTTGCAGTAAAAAAAACACTTTAAATCCGAAGAAAGCCGGTTTAGTTTTCCTTCTGTGGCTGCTGTAAGCTGTGTCTTTTAATGAATAAGTTAGAGATCCTTTTCTATAATGTGAACCAGTCACTTTTACCTCCTGAAAACAAGTGAAAGCATCTAGAGTTGGAGGATCAAGAAGCATCAAGAAAGAAGGTCTGATCAGCACAAGAATCATTCCGCAAATCCTGTGAACAGGGACCACTAAACTGCTTTTCCAGTCATTCCCTCTGCCCATAACACATATATTTGTTTTTCTTTTTATCTGTCTGTATGTTTATGTAAGCGGAGTTTATATCATGGTTAGAATTTTACTTCAGAGTTATTTGTTGATGATTCTTAATTGCTTGTGTAAAGTTAGAATTTATTTATTTGTAGTAGATGGTAATTCTTGTTACAGTCAGAAACCTGATCCACACTTTCTGTCAGCCTGGCACTTTCTGTAAGTCAGGTAAATTTGGGAATTCTGTGTAACCTTTAAAATCTTTAACTTTTGTGATGACTGCAGGAATACTTGATTTCCAGTGAGGTTACCAAATGAAAGGAGGCAAAAGAAATCAATATACATTAATCAATGATCATAAATCTTCCATGTTCTTGGATGAATAACTGATACACTCCTGTACTATCTTTTAGAGGAGGAAATGTGCTGCATTTACTGACTTTAGCGTTTGCATGACTCAAGTTCCAGACTAATGTGGTTAAGTCTTAACCATTCTGAAGCAAGTCATTCAGTTGTTTTGAGCCATTGAGAAAGAAAACAAGAACTGATCCAACCACACTGCTGTGCTCTGAGCATTGAATTAGGATGTGATAAAGTCAGATTGACCCATGTTGATCCTGCAAAGCTTTATCAACTGTAGATTGCTGTCCAAATTCTGGGACTATCTGACAGACTTGTTTATGAGCAACCTTAATTGTCATATTCTCAGAAACATACATGTCAACAAATGTTTCTGATTCTTTCACCACCATGGGTATGTCCCCTCCCAGTAAAAGCAAAGATGCACCAGAGATGGGTACTTTGTCTGGGAATCCTTCATTTTGGTGTCTCCTGCTGTTTTCTCAGCTTATCAATCAGTACACTGGTAGACAAAAATATAGAATGTCTAATTCTACTGAAATTATAATGTTTAAAACCAGAATGGCTTGGTAATGCTACTATGAATTGAGTTGACAAAGTCTTGAAATACATAACTGCCATTTGTTTCAGCTGGTGAAAGAACCAATGCATGGGAATAAGTTAATTGATATCCAGTAGTAAGTACAAGGACTTCTTTTTTCGATTGAGACTATCTGAATAGCTTCTTCTGTCATATCCTTTCCCTCTGATAGTCCATTGGGCTATTATTCATCAAAACCTTACTGTTGCCTTAAACGTGAACTTGCATCTTTCTTTCATTTCTCTCCTGCATCCTTCCTTATACCCTCTCTAAGCTTATCTGACCAATGAAATCCACCTCCTGTTCCCTTAATCCTTCCTTGTTGGACAGCTGATCATCAAACTTACCCTGCTGTCTCCATATTAGTTGAAGTCATAGAGTTGATTTACTGCGGAGGGAAGCTATTCTTTCCTTTGTGTTTGCATCAGGTTCTAAAAGATCAATTCTCCTGGTGCACCTTTACCCCAAAACCCTGCATGTTGTTACTTTTCAAGTAACAATCTTTTTTAAAAATAGTTCCATGGAGGTATAGGTTTTGTGGCTGGGCCAAATTTTATTGCCCATCCTCAATTGTCCTGTAACTGAGTGACTTGCTAGGTTATTTCAAGTTAGAGACAAAAAAAAAACTGAAGATGCTAGAATCCAAAATAGCAGAAGGCTAAAAGAGCACAGCAAGCTTGGCACCATCAGAAGGTGGAGAAGTCCGATGCTTCAGGTCTAACCCTTTTTCTGGAATCAGGTTATTTCCAGTGGCAGTTAAGAGTCATCCACATTGTTGTGGGACAGGAGTTGTATGTAGGCTAAACCAGGTAAGTATGATAGGTTTCCTTCCCTGAAGAACATTGGAGAACCAGCTGGCTTTTAGGACATTTGGCAATGGTTATGTCGTCACCATTTGACTACTATTCATTCGAGAGCTTTATTGAATTAAAATTCCACCATTTGCCAGGCTGGAATTCAAACCAGTATCCCCAGAAAATGTGTCTGTAACTCTGGATTACTAGCTCAATTACACTATGACTGCACTGCTACCCCTTTGAATGTTTCAATGGAACATGCCTCCACCATACTATCAGGCAGTCTCTTCCTCGTCCTTCTCAATCTGCTTGTAACTTTGAAACAACCACTACATCCATTCCAAACCTCTCAGCTGCCAACCAGCTGGGTGTCCATCTCTCATTTCATAGAATCATATAATACAGAAGGAGCCTTTAGCTTAGAAGAAGCAAATCTCTTCAGATAGGTATCACTTGGAATAGCCTGTCTTCCTGCTCCCACTTGTTGGCTCCATCATATTTCTCACCTACGTATTGCACTTTCAACAATACAATCCAAATGACCAGCAGTACTTTCCACATGTACATTAAAGACATCCTGACACTATCTCTGTTTCAAAATTACTGTATCATGTACTGTATGCAATGCCTAGTACTGGAGGAGTACAAACTTCCTCCAGTTTAATATTGGAGAAAATAAGTGTTTTTCTTGATCTTCACTCCTAACTCCTTTCCATAACTAGCTATTCTTTCTTACAATAAACTGAGACTAAAACAATATGTTCATTACCGCATGATATCTGAGCCCAAGTTGAGCTTCTATTCGTATATTTCCACTATCATTGTAATTGCCTACTATTCATTCGAGAGCTTTATTGAATTAAAATTCCACCATTTGCCAGGCTGGAATTCAAACCAGTATCCCCAGAAAATGTGTCTGTAACTCTGGATTACTAGCTCAATTACACTATGACTGCACTGCTACCCCTTTGAATGTTTCAATGGAACATGCCTCCACCATACTATCAGGCAGTCTCTTCCTCGTCCTTCTCAATCTGCTGAAGTCTTCATACATTTGTCCTATTGCAGCTCATCTGCTGAAGTCTTCACTCATACATTTGTTGCTACTAGACATGACTGTTCCAATGTAGTCTCAGCTGGTATCTTGCATTCTACTTTCTATAAATTTGAAGATAACAAGATCTTTGCCACTGGTGTCTTAATTCTTAGGAAATTTTGTTAACCTGTCGCTCCTATTGGCATTGATTTACATTAACTTTTGATCAAACAATGTCTTGATTTTAAAATGACATCCTTTTATCAAATCCAACCATAGCCTTGTTCCTTTCCAACTTGATAATCTCCTCCAGATCTAAAATCCTTTAAGATATCTATAATCATTCTGGCCTCATGACCATTTTGATTTTAATCTGGGAGAGCTAGTGGCTTAATGGTAATATCACTGACCTATAATCCAGCAGCCCAAACTAACAGTTTGGGGACATAAGGTCAATTCTCACAAAGCAGCCTATACAATTTAAATATAATTAATAAATATCTGGAATTGAAAATTAGACCTTGTAATGGTGACCATGAAGCCATTGTTGTAGGAATTGGTCTGGCTTGTAGAAATCTAGGTTTGGCCGACGTGGGAATTCAAATTTACATAAATGTAATTGACTCTGATTTGACCCTCTGAACTAGCATAGCAAGGCACTCAGTTAAAGTACAATGGACAGCACATTTTCCAGAAATGCCCATATCCCATGAAAAATCCAACTACTGTACTTCAGCACCTGTTTCACCAGCAAGTACAACCCACTGGATATGGCAGCATAATGGTATACAGTCTGGGAAAAAAAAAATTGACCTGGGGTACATAACATTGAGTCCAGATCCTTTATCATCTCATGGCGCAAACATAGGCAAGGAATATTAGTGCTAAATAACATTGCACTAAGTGTAAAGCAGCTATGGGAAGTCAGCTTTTTCACAGATATGCTGTAGACTGATTTTTTTAGTTGTTGGATTTGCAGGGAGCAAAATGTCCTGTAAAATCCAGCCTATGGTTTAAATAAATGTTTTGTTTGCAGCTCGTAAATCATCTTTCTTCATGGCATCAGAAAGTTAAATGATCCTATGACTGTTTCTATGACTGAATTCATTTACAATCAAGTTATATTTCAATATTTTGGCAAGGTAGACAATATTCAGGCTCCTGGGCCCATCCACTCCTTCCCTTCTTTCCTTACTTTTTTGTCTTCTTTCCTTTCCTTTTTATTCATCTGTGGCCAGAGTGAGACTTTTGGTGAGGTGGCAGTGTGGCCTGGCAGTGGAACCAGGGACTCCTGGTTGTGTTTGGCCTGTAGCAGGGACTCCCAGTCATAGTTGAGGTGGTGGTGGCAACTCCTGGTTGTGTTTGGCCTGTAGTAGAGATCCCTGGTTATCAGCAAGGTAGTGGTGGCAGTGGAGTCTGGTTGCAGGTGTGGATCTAGCACAGTATTTGGCATCAGTGGCCCGAGCAACAGGATAGTGCCTGAACAGTGGTGACTATGCTTTCGGTGGATCCAGTGCAGACAATAGAGGGATGGTGACAGAGGTGTCATTCGTCAGCCAGCTCTGGGCTCAGGAGTCATAGATGAATGTGGAAACAGTCTATTTCGCCCATCGAATCTGCATAGGATTCCACCCAGACTCTCCCCCTACTCTATCCCCATAACCCTGCATTTATCACGGCTAATCCACCCATCCTGTGTATCCCTAAACACTGGACAATTTAACATGGCCAATCCACTTAACCTGCACATATTTGGACTATGGCAAGAAACCTAAACCCATGCAGACACAGGGAGAACATGTAAACTCCACATGGACAGTCACCCAAGGCTGGAATTGAACCTGGGTCCCTGGCGTTGTGAGGCAACTGTGTTAAACACTGAGCCACCAGGTCACCCATGGCAAGGCAGCAGAACAAGGATAGACCCTCCTTCAGTTATGTCTTTATTCTTAAACTGTTTAAAATGGAGCTGAATTATAGCAACAGTTGACACTTTTCACTGTGTTTTACTAATGTTTATTGTCGAATACAAATGACAATAAATTATCATGTATTCAATAATTCAACATGTTTAAAAATTACTGCTTTTCAAATTGATATAATCCAGGTAAACTGAGAAATTTATTCGCAGAAAAGGGGTAGGTTAATTTATCCTTGAAGTAAAGGCCTAAATATGGACTTTGGAATCAATAAAATGGGGTCATCTTATATGTCATGATTTACAGTAAATAATTTTTGCACAGAGAAAATGGCCCTGGAGACAACATGCACTTTACTCTTATACAACATTATCAGTGCTGTCTCAATTTTGAAGGATTAGTGATGTTCTTATAAATCTTACTAAGCTTCATGTGTTGTTGGCTGCTGAATACCGTTATTTCTTTATTACCAGTGTCACTATGGAAGTTCACCGTTTAATAAAAATAAGTAGTACATCAAAGCTAAAATCTATCAATGACACTTATAGTCATTAGTAAAATAAATCATCTTAATTAATCCCCGGAATAGATAGTGTCAATAATTGGATTGTCAGCAGCACATCTCAACATTTATTTAAATAAGGAAGGGTAACAAAGGTGCAACCATAACAGTCTTTGATGCTAGAGATGGCAGAGGATGACCCAGAATGAAACCTGCTGATGTAGGACTTAATATGCTCTCTCAGCTGATAAATCAGTACTCTTCTATTTTGACTATTGCCTGGAGGCAGCACTAAGGGTGGCAGGGACACAGAATGTACTTCTGTGGGGAGCAGTCTTCAATGACCAACACCAAGAGTGACTCAGTAAAATCTCAGTCTTAGCTGATCTTCTCTTAAACCGCGTTCCTACTAGACTGATCTATGCCAGGTGGTGAGGGAGCAAGCAAGAGGGTGAAAATAACCTTCTTCACCTTATTCTCACCATCCAACTGTTGCAGATTGAACTGACTAATAGGAGCCCACTGGGACTTTGTGGAGGCAAAGTTTATCCTCCACAGTGAGGCTGTAATCCATCATGTGTGACACAACGAGGCCCTGGACAGTGTAGTACTTCAGGGCCGGCTGTTGGAGGTGGGGTTGCTGTTCTTTGGTTGGATTTTTTTTGCCCCTGGGCACACTGTATTAAACAAGACAAATTTTGAATAAATCTAGCAACTCAAACTGGACTTCCATGACAGACTGCAGGCCATCAGATGCAACAGATTTGTATTCAACAGCAATGTGGGAAATCCATACTCAGTCTTTTTAATTTAACCATTATCAACCTGTTCAGGGATGTTATTGTACACCTCTGGAGTAATAGGACTTAAACCCAGACCTCTGCACCACAAGGGGGCTCCTGTACTCAACCATTGCCATCAATCTTCAGCTGTTTCATCAATGACCATCCCTCCGGCAGAAGGTCAGAAGTGGGGATGTTTGCCAATGATTGCACAATGTTCAGCACCATTCACGACTCCTCATACAGAAGCAGACCATATACAAGTGCAACAAGATCTGTATGATATCTAGGCTTGGGCTGACAAGTGGCAAGTAACAGTCACATCGCACAATACACAGGCAATGATCCATCTCCAAATTTTTTCGATATATATTTTTATTGAAAAAGAAGATTTTTTTTGGATATTACAACAAACACAAAACACAACAATTCACAACAGTTCAAAGAATCCCTCTAATGACATAAATAAATAATAACTCACAACGAACAACCATCTCAGATTTTTAAACAAAATAATCTAACCATTCCCCCTTAACATTCAACAATATCACCATCACTGAATTCCATCACTATCAATGGCCTGGAGGTTATCACTGACCAGAAACTCCACTGGGCTCACCACATCAATACAGCAGCAACAGAGATGGTCAGAAGCTAGGAATACTGCAGTGAGTATCTGCCTTCCTGGGTCTTCTAAGTCTGTCCTCTAAGTACAAGACAGGAGTATGATGGAATATTCGGCACTTGCCTGGATGGATGCAGGTCCGACAACACTCAAGAAGCTTGGCACCACCCAGGCCAAAGCAGCCTGCTTGATTGGCTCCACATCCAATCCTTCCACCACTGAAGCTCAGTAGAAGCAGTGCGTACTATCTACAAGATGCGCTGCAGAAATTTATCCAAGATCTCTAGATAGTACCTCCAAACACCTGACTACTTTCGTCTAGAAGGACAAGGGCAGCAACTACATGGGAACACCATCACCTGCAAGTTCCCCTCCAAGCCACTCACCATCCTGACAAGGAAGTATATCACTATTCTTTCGTTGTCACTGTTAAAATTCTAGAATTCCCTCCATTGGGCATTGTTGGTGCACCTACAGCACATAAACTGCAGCAGTTCAAGAAGGCAGCTCATCACCACCTTCTCGAGGGCAATGAGGGACAGGTTGTAAAGATTAGCCCAGTCAGTGGTGCCTATATCTCACAAGTGAATAAAGAGAGAATCCAAGGATAACTCTTGTTCAATGAAGAGTGCAGGAGGACATTCCAGGAGTACCACCAGGCATTCCTAAAAATGTTGTGTCAACCTAGTGAAGATACATCATAGGAAATACATATGCTAAAAACCAAAGCAGTATATGATACAGCTAAGTGACCGCACAACTAATGGTTTATAACTGGGTTCTACAGTCTTGTCACATCCAGTCATGAATGATGGTGGACAAGTAACAGGAGGAGGTGGGGTTTCCATAAATATTCCCATTCTCAATGATCGGGGAGCCCAGCACAACAATGCACAAGATGAGGCAAAATCATTTACAATGATTTTTAAGGCTGAGTGGATGCTCCCGCTCAGTCTGTATTTGAGAACCCCAGCATCACAGATGCCAGTCTTCTCCACATGATACCAAGAAATTGCTGAAGGCAGTGAAGGTCCCTGACAACATTCTAGCAATACTACTGAGAACGTATGCATCAGAACTAGCTGTGCCCCTAACTCAGCTGTCCAAATGCAACCACAACATTGACAGTTATCCAGCATTTTGGAAAATTACTCAAGAGAGACTATTTCTACAAAAAGCAGAACAAATTCAGTCTGGACAATTACTCTCCAAAGAGTCTGCTGTCAATCATTAGTAGTAAGGTGATGGAAGGAGTCATTGGTAGTGCTGGTCATTGACATTCAGTCCATGTTCCTCCATAGCCACTCAGTTCCCAAGAGGTGAGGTCAAAATGATTGCCATTGACATCAATGTAGAATTTGACCACGTGACGTCGAGGAACATTAACATCCTGAAAGGTACTTTTAACCAGAAACTGAACCATACCATCCATGTAAATACTGTGGCTAGAAGAGCAGGTCAGAGGCTGATTACTCTGTGATGAGTGACTTATGAATCCGTTGTACGGTGTATATCATTGTAAAGATGGACTGCAGCAACTCACCCAGGCTTCTTTGACAGTACCTTCCAAAGCCATGATCTTTGAAGACAAACGCAGCAGATGCCTGGAATCACAACTACTTATAGGTTCCCCACCAAGACAAGTATCATCTTGTCTTAGAACAATATTGCCATTCCTTAACTGTTGAAATTCTTTGAACCACCCCCCCCCTTCCTAACAAAGGTGTGGTTGTCTCACACCTTGTAGACTGGAACAGTTCAAGAAAACAGCTCAGGGCAGTTAGGGATGGGAATGAACGTTAGTCTAGCCAGAGAAGCCAGATGAATAAATAAAATCACTCTACATTTGATGGTATTCTTGCACCTGTGTCAGTGGTAGTGTTCCTTTCTCTGAGCTAGAAAGTTCAGATTCAGGTCCATTTTCATGACCAACAAATCATGGCAGGAATGTTCATGCATGGCCCAATGGTCTAATAATCAACCCATTACTCCTTATACTACTATTCTAATCTTCCTCAAAGGGATACAAGTATGTGTAAAAATGCTGCCATGACCCATTAGGGTAGTGCGCTGCAAATTAAACCTACTGTTCTCAGAGTTGCAACAAATGTGAAGTTTAATGAACCTATCAAAAATCCCATTTTATCTCTGGCTTGCTGCTAACCAGGTCAGAGGAACACAGTTCTGTACTGTTTCAAAATCATCAAACTGGATGAGTTGGTTCCTCAATCCTACTGATTCTTCAGTGATATCTTGATGCTATCTACACCACAATAATCAGTCTTTCATTGACTGGTTGCTTGTTTGGACCTGAGTTGTTTTCTTTCCTTTGGATATTAGAATTATTTCATTCAGCAACTCGTTTATTTTTGCTCTTTCAAGAGTTGGAGAGAGCAACTTTACAGAGAAAGGGACCAGAGAGAGAGGTATTGATCATGGAAGCTGCTAAGACTTCTATCTTCTATTTTCATTCCCCTATGGGGAAATCAGAATGATGTTACTACACTGAGCTCTCTCAACCAATAACAACTGGTGCCAGTTGAAAAACCAATCAAAGGTTATAAGTATTATGCGCGGAAAAAGGCTCTTCAGCCCATCTTGTCTGCACTAGTTATGAAGTACCAATCTACTCTAATTCTATTTCCCAGCACTTGGCCTAGGGCTATCACTTTCCAAAGGTTAATTTAAATACTTTTTAATTATTATAATGGTTCCCATCTTTACCATTTTCTTAGGCGGTGATTTCCAGATATTTGCAACTTCCCCTTGAGTCCCCTCTAAACCTTCTGCTCCTTGCATCAGATCGAGGAGGCAAAAATTGATTCCTGCACTAAAGGGAATAGTTTATTTCTATCAAAGCTATTTATGCTCTTCATAAATTTGTACAACTGAATCAAGCTTCCCCCTCAGCTTTCACTTCTTTAAGGAGATCAGTTTGAGCCGATGTAGTCTCTCTTCATAACTGAAATGTTCTATCCTGGGCAACGTGATAAACAAGATGGTGGCAGGGTAAAGCGCTCCAGCTGAAACTCTTCTGCTTTCCCCGTTTTTATTCTTCTTTCTCTCTTTTTCCCCTCCTTTCTATGTTTCTTTTCAACTAATGACTTGGACATACCTGGAGCAGAATGGAGGAGCTGGCAAGCCCAGGAGGTGAATCCTGGAACGGGGCCAGCACAGGGAAGCACTCCTGGGCAGCGGCCGGTAAGGGGAAACAGTCCTGGAGCAGCAGCCGGCAAGAGGAAACAGTCCTGGAGCAGCGGCTGGCTCAGGGAAACAGTCCTGGAGCAGAGACTGCCACAGTGAAACAGTCCTGGTGCAGAGGCCGGCGTGGGGAAACAGTCCTGGAGCAGAGGCTGGTGAGGGGAAACAGTCCTGGAGCAGAGGCCGACGAGGGGAAACAGTCCTGGAGCAGAGGCCGGCGAGAGGAAACTGTCCTGGAGCAAATGCTGGTGAGGGGAAACAGTCCTGGAGCAGAGGCCGATGAGGGGAAACAGTCCTGGAGCAGAGGCTGGTGAGGGAAAACTGTCCTGGAGCAGAGGCCGACGAGGGGAAACAATCCTGGAGCAGAGGCCAACGAGGGGAAACAGTCCTGGAGCAGAGGCCGGCGAGAGGAAACAGTCCTGGAGCAGAGGCCGGCGAAGGGAAACAGTCCTGGAGCAGAGGCTGGCGGGGGAAAACAGTCCTGGAGCAGAGGCTGGCGCAGGGAAACAGTCCTGGAGCAGAGGTCGGTGAGGGGAAACAGTCCTGGAGCAGAGGCTGGCACGGGGACGCGAGTCCCAGAGAAAATGTGCTTGGGAGCAGCTGAGAGCTGATGCAGTGCAGACCGGAGGCTTGGAGCGGAGGGTGGAAGGTTGTTGGACTGGGGGTCTGGCATGGGCAGGAGGCCCCTGCACTGAATTACTGCAATGTAATGTTTATTTGTAATTTGTTTATCTGACTATAGTGTCTATCCTTTTAACTATGTCTTGTTTCTACCTTACACAATGAATCACTGTAAAGTAATGCAACTACTTTTATTTTTACTCCTCTTTTTAGTATCAAAGATTTGTAACTAGGTACTTGTACCTAAGATGGTGTCATAAGAGGTGACATTGTAGAGCTTTTCATTGTACTCCTATACTTCTACTGGATAATAAAGGATATTCTATTATAGTGAATCTCCTCTGCATCCTCTTCTACCTATAATGTGATGATCAGAACTGCACCCATTTCACCAGCTATTGTCAAACCAGCATCCTATACAGCTTCATCATAACCTCATTGTGTTATGTTATTATAACCAATTAAGATTATGTTTGGCCAGGGTTGCCTGAACACTCTCAATTAACGGTGCTTTATCTGGACACAACATCCCAGAAGTAACATTGTTGTATATGCATCAGTTAGCTCCCACTTGTATTTTCCAATTTGTATCACTTTTAGTCCTTGGTTTAAAAAAAAGATAATGAGCAGAATCCCCTAAGGCCCTGAACAACATGAACAATGATGGAAAAGCTAGGCAACTTCCAGTAAAGTTGAAAAGTGTGGTGCTGGAAAAACACAGCAGGCCAGGCAGCATCCGAAGAGCAAGAGAATCGACGTTTCGGGCATAAGCCCTTCTTCAGGAATCCAGTGAAGTCCAGCAAGGCCTATCTTCATGTCAGGAGCAAGCAGCTGCATTTTCCAATTAAATTTCAAGCGTCAAGATCCTGAGTTGTCTCACTCAACAAACCTGTTACCAGGGATTATTGCTTGTTAACAGTCTCAAACACTGAATAGGCAGCTACCTATCCTTCCACTCTCTGTAAGGAAACTAGATGTTGATACTCGATAATAACATCTTCAGGCAAGTTTCTATGGCACAATAACTAGCGTCTGATATCTGCCAACCTCTCAAAATCCTCATGGTACCTCTCCAATTCAGTTTCAGGATGCTTACACACTTGTCTGAGATGGTCACTTACCGATAAGATTCCAGTTCTTAGCTCAGACAGAGTTTACAGTTGTAAGGCTCCTCAGGATACATCAGGGCCACAGCCTGGCAGAGTCTTTTATCCTTGAATCATTTTCCTGGAGAATGTGCAAATCAGTAAAAGTAACAACTGCTTTGAACCTTTATGCAAACAACTCCTTCCAGGAAGCATTGTCACCCACCCACAATGCACTGTACAGCGTCTGATGCCATCTGTGCAATAATTCACCAGTTTATTTTGTTTCACCATAATGAGATCAGTGCTGTAGCCCAGGGCATAGAATCTGAATCTAACATAGCTGACTTACCCCAAGTACAGGATGCCATTGATTGTACACATGTCACATTAAGAGGGCCATATCACAACACTGCTGAGTTCTCATTAGGTAGGATTTGCATTCCAATAATGATCAAGTGATCTGTGATTACTGGAGATGTGTGCCCTATATCCTGGCAGCTGCCATGACTCTTTTTTTTATTCTTGGAGCACTCTTGAGTGCCTGGTGCATTTAAGGGTCTAGGGACCTTTACAAGGCTAGTTACTTGAGGACAAGAGGTCTGTTGTGATTGTGGCTAATTCCAACATTACACAACCCCCTGATTGATGTGGTGCACAGATACAATGTTGCCCAATCTTTGATCAGGACCATGGAGGAGCAGACAATACGCCTATTGATGTTGCAGTTCCACAGCTTGGACCTGAAAGCACTGCATGAGACTGTGGACTAAGTGTGCCATGTTATCCTAGTATGCTATACTCTGCATTATTGGGACAGGCCTTGAGGTGGTTGAGGTAATTGAGCAGAGGAAGCTTTCATTTTGCATGACATGGTTTAGTTTTGTCTGACATCTCAAGTCAGACAGGATCTGATTGATACCCAGTTCCAGCAGACTGGATGCAGCAGACAATTGTGGAATGCAGAATAGTTGTTGTTCATCATGCTCGCATTTTGTTTGCATTGTTGGGATGGACTGAAGCCTTTATTCATTTATTTGTGTTCACTTTTGATAACTAAGTAAAAGCTCACCTGTGGAATTGTCCAAATGTTTCCTTGTCTGAGATGGTCACTTACCGATAAGATGCTGGATACAGTGGCCATTAGAGACAGAGTAGCACTGACTTAGAGCAGGTGGAAGGATGGGTTGTAGCTAAGGACTGGTGAGCTGTATGGCTCACAGGTTAGACAACAGCTGGGGCAAGAAAGCAGAGTTGTATGTGGGAGGAACTGCCAGCCATGCCATCTATGTGCCATGAGCAGCTGTACCATTAGGTTGTCAGCAAGTCTAGAATTCCAACATTTGACTGGGTGTAATGATGGCTCAGGCACCAAGAATGCCGATCTCTTCCAGGATGCCCAGTAAGGGACAAGTTCTTCTGGCTACAGTGGTCGGATGAGTCTGGCTGGCATCGGAGAAGACGGACGCCACAAGAACAGGTAGGTAGTTAATGAGCCAACTTTGGGATGATGGTGAAGAAGGAGATGGCATGGGACAGGGTGATACTAGGCACATAGACACAAAAGATGGCCGCTGAGCCATCAGTTGACCAACTTGACATACAAGATGGCTCCGGATCACAATATGGAGAGAAACAGCAGAACAGATACAGACACTGCCTGGGACCACCAGAATGCCAGCATAATGCATTCACAACCCAGTTGATTAGTTTAAGGCTGGTAGGGGAGAGAATACACATGAGTAATGAACATTGCTCGCCGAAGTGTCTGGGTCCAGCCAACACCTCTTATAGAAATGCTAACAGCTTGATACAGACTCAATACGAAATGCTAATAGGCAGGGCTGCAGTAATCATCCTTCTCAGGAAGAGCGATTAGCGCCCATTACTACAGCAATGGATTTCTGTACAGACATTGAAACTGATAATGTCTATACTGAAACTGACAATGAACAAAGGCTGCACTGGAACTGACAAAGACTGTATCAAAGCTATCAACAATTCTGCAATGATTGCCATAAACAAACCATGTTACAAAGACAATAATCTCATCACTGACCTATTGTATCACAAGATGTATAAAAGTTTCTTGACATGTGCTCCGGGTCAAGAGAAGAATTTCAGCTGACCACTGTGCTGTTAGTGTCTTTCTGTCGCCGGAGCTCCGGTATTTCTTTGTGCAATAAACTCTGTCATTGAACCCCGACTGACTCCGAGACTGGTGTTTTTCCCCACAACAAGTGGTGCTGCGAGCAGGGTTCTTATTACTGCTGCCCTGGTCGAAGACCAAGATTGGGGGACCGAGGTAAAACCAATTTATACCTGCAAACGGGAAGAGTCAGACTGGACCAAGGACACAGTTTAAAAGGTATACTGATTATAATGTCTAATTTGCTATAATATTGAATTAGAATTTTTTAAGTGCATGTCTGTGGAGAATAAGTGTCTAACTGTATTGTAAGAACCTGCTTATTGTGGTGACACAGCCAGAGGATGAGGTAGTGCCTGTTTCAAAAGCCCTGCCCTAAACTGGTTGCTAAGAGGGGTAGCGCATTCCCCCCATATGAAGGTTGGGATTTGAAGTGGGAATTGAGGCGCCAAGGGCACTAGGAGCTGTGAAGCACAAGTGGCAAAGTCAGGTAACATTGGACTCTGTAGTGGCAAGCAACGCAGAGTCCAGTTAGAGTTTAAGTTAAAAGTTGGGTGCTGTCTGTACTTGTAACTTCCAATGTGGTGAGGAAGAAGAGCTGATCACTCTGACCTAGAGCCAAACCTCAGTGGAGCGCACATTACCAAGGTGGGAAGCATGGACACTGAGTAGCCATGATACCCTGTCAGTCGTAGTAGCTCGACAGAGCTCGAATAGTGGTGGTGGCCAGGACGGTAAAAGTCCCACCGGTAGAGTGCACACCAGGCTAGGATTAGATTTCTGGGCCTATTGGGAGGTGTTGGGTCAGTAGAGGTGGCCAGGAGAGTAAAGAGTATCACCGGTAGAGAGCACACCCTATTGAACCAGCATTCCCAGCCAACCGACTAGTAGTGGTGGCTGGGAGGGTAGAGAGGTCCCACCGGTAGAGAGCACACCTTGCTAGGAAGCTGCTACAGCCATATGGATGGTGCTGGGACAGTATTATTGGTCCAGGGGTAGAGAAGTCCCCACTGAATTAGGAACACATTACTATTGGTATTATCCGGGGAGTACACAATCTGCTAAACGGCAGATCAAAGTTCTAAGAGGGATACTGCAGGTTCCCTTATTGAGAAGTACAAGGCAGACAGACAAGAGCTGATAGAGTAAATGAAGAAGAGTGGATGGGACCCATCCCAGACATGAGAACAATAGAGAGAATGGATAGATAAGCAGAAACCGAATAAAACTAAAAAGCTAGGGGTAATGTTAGTACTCTAATTAGCAGGCCTAATTGAACAAGTGAGTGCCTCCACAAGTAGGTGGAGAAAGGACCAGAAAGGAAAACTGGAGGGCAGAGTAAAAACTTTAGAATTCACCTTAGAAAAATTGCAAGAGGAGAGAGAAATTGACTGTCTCCCCTCCTACGAAATTGTCCAGCAGGAGCCAACTGCTACCTCTGTTGGACAAACCGTGCAAGAGTATAATGTAGCACCCGTTACCAGAGGAGGCACAGAATCGCAACCTAAAGTAAATTATAAACCCCTCACCCCAGGGGAGAGGCAGCAGATTATGGCTTCCCTGGGCAAATTACAGCCCCAGAGCAAAATACCAGATTCTGGGAAGAGCTGGATAGTGTGTGGGTAGGGCACCAGCAACACCTGAGGGACATACACCAGCTGGTCTGGGCAGCTTGCCCAGCAGATAAGTGGAGGTAGATAGCTGGCGAACCTGACACCCCAGCAGCCCGAGACTTTAGGGGAGGGCGGTGGAAACATGCCGTTGCCCTCACAGCTGAGATAGATGCCCAGCAGGCCCCCTTCACCGACTTTAAGAAGGATGTGAGGAAATGCTCCCACAAACTGGATCAGGATCACAAACACTAAGCAACTTAAAGGGGAAGGAGCCTCTGAATGTAGGGAACGAATATTTAGGATCTATCAAGATGCTCAGGGCAAGCAAACCCAGTTCGGGGGGACCAGGCATTCATCCGAGCTTTTAAAGATGGGCTCTCTAGCGCCTACCAAGCCATCCTGAAAATGGGAATAATAATGTCCCAGAATTATGATGACCTAGTCGAGTGGGCTAAGGGGGTGCAGGATGCAGAAGCTGCCGCAACAAAGGCAAGACCTGACAAAGCAGCCTACTGGAATGGAGGCGAGAATGGAATAAAACGATCCATTCACAACTGTGGCCGGCAGGGACACTTTGCTAGAGAGTGTGGGGTCTCACGAGCAGGAGATGTAAAATACTGCAGCCACTGCAAAAGAACAGGACACATAATCAGTGTGTTGGGAAAAGCATGGGGCACCCCCAAACACCAACCAGAACATCGCAGAACTGCAGGAGTCCCAAGGTCAGCAGAACTGACAACCAGCTGCACCCATTCGTGAGGGTAAGGGAGAGGGGAGAATTTACATATCTGCAGTATGAAGAGGGAGGAAATGTGAGATGCTAGTGGGCACAGGAGCCGCTGTATCCATCACAAACTTATCCTTACCCCGCACAAACAAAATGATTCACATAACCTGCAATCTTCTTCCTGACCTCTCCGCCACCACCCCTCTCCGGCCTATCACCCTCACCTTGACCTCCTTCCACCTATCACATTTCCAACGCCCCTCCCCCAAGTCCCTCCTCCCTACCTTTTATCTTAGCCTGCTGGGCACATTTTCCTCATTTCTGAAGAAGGGCTTATGCCCGAAACGTCGATTCTCCTGCTCCTTGGATGCTGCCTGACCTGCGCTTTTCCAGCAACACATTTTCAGCTAGGAGTGGATAAAACACCAGCTTACCTAAGTGAAACTACCCTCGTGGATGTAAATAACATATATATCTCCATGAGATTCTATATATGCCAAAATAACGAGGGCACCATAATGGGCCATGATCTCTTGAAAAAATATAATGTTCTAATTGAATGTGCAAAAGGGAAGTTGATTTGGCCCAGGCAGGACGGTTGGAAGACAGATTGGGAAACTTACAAGTCACGTTGAAACTATTAAAGTTGCAGTGTCACCAGTAGGGACTGGAACCTCGAAAGTGGGGATTTGGAGCCATCTGCGCCTCCGTCCCCAGAGCCTGGGCAGAAACAAACTTAGATACAGGTCTAGTTAACATAGACCCGTTAAGGGTCCCGGATCGGAGCATAACCCCACTGATAATACCCAATAAAACCTGAAGCAGAACAAGCAGCCGTAAAGATAGTGCAAGGACTAGTGGAATCCTGAAAGAAACCTCAAGTACACCTAATTCCCCAATGTGGCTAGGAATAAAGCCTGACAGGAGCTCCTGGGACACCTCATATCTCAGGGACTCAAAGAAATGGCCAACGACCACAAGAAGGCAATCCACAGATGCCACGACCTGCCACCGTCAGGGGAGTCAGCAAGGTCATGGGTCTATTCGGCTCCATTTGGAGCTTTATAATAGAGTTCGCAAAATTGGCTGAACCGATCCAGAGACTAATTAAAGGAGGCAAGCCCGCCTTGGAATCTGTAACCTAGGGACCAGAATAGGAGGAGGCATACAGTCAGCTTAAAACTTGAGTCATATCAGCCCCCGGGCTAGGGCTGCCAGATCCCAGCAAGGATTTTCACATCCACTGTAATAATGAGGGAGAATTTTACTCCACAGTGGTCACCCAAGACCACAGTAGCAGGAGAAGGCCCAAGGGGTACTACTCAACTACAGGCGGGCCAGTAGTCACCAAGTTGCCTAGGTGCATAGCAGCCTTAGACTGTGCTGCTTGGGCTATTAGGGTTAGCGAGCTCATAGTAATGACAGAGAATGTCATCCTCCACACCTGCACACCCTAGTAGAGATGCTAAACACGGAAACTAAGAGCCGTTTCCAATATGAGAAGGGCAAAGTGGGAGGCAGTTCTTTTACCCCAGGTCAGTCCGTGGTAATAGTCAGGAATACGGGAGAAAACCCAGCTGAGGGAATTCTAGATGGAGGGGAACTGTACAGCTGTGGAGATATAGATGGGGATGAGGATAGGGGGTGAGTAAAAGATACCCTCCTAGACACAGCCAAGGAGACCCTCTTTGTGGATGAGTCACGAAAATACGTAGCAGGGTTGCCCTGAACAGGATGGGCTGTGTTCAATGATAAGTTAGAAACAGTTATGTCCAGGAGGATTGATGGAAATCAGTCCGCACAGGTAGCAAATCTGGTAGCACTCAAAAGCACTGGAACTAGCAAAAGGAAAAACTGTGAATATATATACGGACAGTCAATATGCCTTCGGTGTAGTCCATGACTACGTGATGGCATGGGGCAGAAGAGGGTTCAGTATTGCAGGGGGATCCCCTATCAGACACCAATTAAGAATTCAGGCATTATTGCGTGCCAGTGAACAGCCAAAAGAGGCTGCAGTAATAAAAATAAAGGCCCATCAAAAAGAGCCAGCAAAAGGCAGCCCAAATTGTTTACAATTCTAAAGAAACTAAGCAGGAGACTGAGCAGCTCAGAAAGCCCTAGAACAAGAAGCCATTAACGAGACTGCAACAGCCACTACTGAATTAGCAAAAGACGCTATTCAAATTCAGCAGTTGCAGGAGGACACCCCGCAGGAAGAGAAAGAACAATGGAAACTGCAGGGGGCGTTCAAAGGAGAGGATAGTGTCTGGAGGCAAGCAGACAAGGTGGTAGCACCAGCATGTATACAGAACACATTGCTTAAGCTACACCATGGGCTCTCCCATACATGAGAGGCCATGATAGCAAGCCTAAGGAGAAAGTGGTGGTGGAAGGGAATGGGAAGAGATGTGGCCAAGTACTACCACAAGTGCATGGTTTGTGCACAACATAACCCAGGGAGACCCATAAAAGTTAGGATGGGACACCAGCCCAGACCTCGGGGACCCTGGGAACACTTTCATATAGATTTTACAGGGCCACTGCCACCTTCCCGTGGGAAAACATACTGGCTGGTCATCATAGACTAATTCACCCAGTGGGTAGAAGCATTCCCAACTAAAAGCTGCACCACAACCACTGTGACCAGAATATTAGCAGAGGAGGTAATGCCTAGGTGGGGGGTGCCCCTCCAGATCAACTCCAACCAAGGGACACATTTAACAGGCAAGGTCATGAAGACTGTATGCCAATTGCTCAGCATTAGACAAAAATTCCACATCCCCTATCACCCCCAGAGCTCAGGGTGGAGAGAATGAATAGATGCTCAAAACTCCTTTAGCTAAGGCTATGCAGGCCTTAGGCAGAACATGGGTTGAAGTGCTGCCAACCATTCTAATGAGATTAACAGCCACCACGAACCAGGCAACCGGGCTAACCGGGCTTTGAAGCTACATGCGTCCAATGTTTTTGAAGCATAAGCATCTAAAATTCTTGACAATTTTATTTAATTCAAATCTGTCAGATCTTTCTGCTTGTTCTTCAACTGATATTCAGTTCAATTAGTGTGAGGAATTTGAATCTCAATTGCTTCAAGTTGCATATCAAAGTTTAACGATTCTAATTGTAAGCTAATTTTCCCCACTCATTTTCATGTGATTTCTTTTGAGGAGGGGATTTATGGTAATAATGAAAAGAAGAGAGAAAATACCAGAGGAAAACTAGTCGTTTAGAGTGTATATTACTGCCATCTCACCTTCCCACGTTTGCCAGTTTATTTGCCCAATTGATAATTTGAGCCTGAGCCTTTGGGTATCTTGTCATCTGCCATCATGGCACCTGATCACACTGTACCATCATCCAATCCTTACCTGCCCACAGACTCTTTGTATCATCACCATAGGCAGCATGGTGGCACAGTGGTTAGCACTGCTGCCTCAC
Source organism: Chiloscyllium plagiosum (assembly GCF_004010195.1). Taxonomy (NCBI): domain Eukaryota; kingdom Metazoa; phylum Chordata; class Chondrichthyes; order Orectolobiformes; family Hemiscylliidae; genus Chiloscyllium; species Chiloscyllium plagiosum. Next base: position 34,589,556 of record NC_057727.1, on the reverse strand, counting down.
ACGCCAGAGACCCAGGTTCAATTCCCGCCTCAGGCGACTGACTGTGTGGAGTTTGCATGTTCTCCCTGTGTCTGCGTGGGTTTCCTCCGGGTGCTCCGGTTTCCTCCCAGTCCAAAGATGTGCAGGTCAGGTGAATTGGCCATGCTAAATTGCCTGTAGTGTTAGGTAAGGGGTAAATGTAGGGGTATGGGTGGGTTGCGCTTCGGCGGGGCGGTGTGGACTTGTTGGGCCGAAGGGCCTGTTTCCACACTGTAAGTAATCTAATCTAATCTAATCACCAGATCATTCTGTATTCTTTTCCTTCATGTTGTCACCTAAACTGATCATCTCTCAAGCTTCTTTGAATTCATAAATGAAGAATCTTTTTCCTTATTTTAATTTTGAGACTCTATTTCTAATTTTATAGATGTATCAATAAACAACTGTGACCTGTTTAGTTTATTTTTCCTTGTTGTGATTAGGTTTACAGTTGCTAACTCCACTTAAACTCATAACTATATTATCATTTCTTTTAATTTACCTCTGTAGTTTATGTATTTATTAAATGATTTTATGCTTTATTCAATTGATTTATTCTAATTTCAGTTGTCTTTCAGGCCACTTGTTTCGTTTCCATTTATTTAATTTATTTCCTAATTAATGTTCACTAATTAATGTTCATTCTATCTCTGTCAGCTTGCTTTTAATTTCTGAAACCTATTTTAATTAAGTTATTGATTGTCAAGTTCCATTCTCCACTATATTTTCTTTGTTTTACTGATTCTTTGGTAATGTTACTTCAGTTCATTAATCCCACCTCGTTAGTTCATTTATTTATAAGAAGAAGCTGTTTCCAGTAGTGAAAGGGTCAGTAATCAGAGAAATTTAAGGTAATTGGCAAAGAACCCGTGCCAACTTGAAGGAAAATAAATTTATATAATAAGTTGTTGTGATTTTGGATATAGCATCTAAAATGGATGCTTAGGCAGATTCAATAGCAATCTTCAAAAGAAATAGGCGAAGGACTTTAAGGATAACATTTCCAGAGCAGAATGAATAGATCAAATGTGGGGACTAATTGGATGACTATACCAAAGAGCTGATACAGGCATGAGAGGCCACATGACCTCCACTTCTCTTTCTTTTTATGATGCTTCACATTTTATTCTTTACTTTGTGTTATCAGGCATTGTATCTTTTTTGAATTAAACAAAAGCATGAGGGATAAGTAGTTCTCTGCTGCATTTTCCACTGCACCGTTACAATGAAGCAGAGTTGACTTTGCCAAGCAATCAACACCCTTTTCTCATCCAATATAAATTATTCCCTTTGAAGTTTGACATTCTTACATCATGCCTAATGACTGCAAGATGAAAAACTTCAACTGCTTCTCTTTTTTTCTTCAGCATTCCTCATTTGTTGTCACTAATTATTGATGAAAATGCTGAATTCATAAATCCTATTTTGTAATGAGTCCCTAAGTTCTCTAATTGCATATTCAATTTTATTTTATTTATTTCATTTTTGTGACAATATGTGCCTTTAAGAGGGAGTTGTTTTGTCCTGTTTTGTTTGAAGATGGGGTCTCCTCCATGGAAACTAGAGTAGATAGTTTTGAGGTTTTTTAAAAATATAAATTAAACAAAAGAACCATGAATGTATGGAGTCAGGCTCACACAGACCTAGGGTTTTAGTTTACTTTCAGTAATTGAAATTGGGGATTTTGGAGTTGAGAGTGATAGATACAATTCCCTCTGCTGCTGCTGCTGAAGCTTGAGTTCTCTCTCTGCTGCTGAATTCATTCTGTTATGTTCCTTTTATCCTGAATTGGAGGAGATAGCAAGTGAGGGAAATCTGTTTTGCTGAATTTGCATTTGCTAAGGGTGTGTTTATGGGATGCTGCTATGTTGGAACAGTTGATGAGTAGTTGTTAAATAATGTAGTATTTTGTTAAGTATTTCAAATATAATTAGTTATGCCAATTTTTTTTTGTACTTTAACTGTGGTGGACGAATAAAGTGTGTTTTGCTTAAAGCCTAGCAGTTTGACCAATCGAATCCCATTTGGAACACAGTGCTTTATACTTGCCTGTAAATAAACTGAAAGTTAAGATCTAGGCTATCTGCTTGATGTATTTTCACAGGGTTGGTCTGGTACATATATTTCCTTATTCCGAAAGTCTGTTATATTTTTATATCTGTTGTATGTTATATAGGATCAACGTTTTTGCTATCAAATAGCATTTTCTAAAACATACTATATCATGTATGTTGAACAGTTTTTTTGTTGTAATTATGAAATCAGTATTTCGAGAGACGATGTCAAGAATGTGACAAGCAAGTGAAAGAAATGAACCCTTTGTCTTTCACCTGTTAAGGAGAGTGCCCCAGCTGGTGAGAATTGTCAGTGAAATATAAGTTTCAGGATGTGGAAAAAAAGAATTGAGTAATAAACAGTATGTGGGTGTAACAACAAAGTTGCCTGTGAAAGGAGAAATAGCTTAAACATAAAGAAAATTGGTTAGTGAATGGAAAAGCATACTGAAAGATAAATTGGCTCTTCTATCACAAGTTCATCAATTGCTGTCATTTTGGTGAAGAAAACAAGTACAGATGAGAATGCATTATCTGCTCTTGCTGGCATGGCAGTGGGATTCTATGATTGGTGTTCTGGAGCAGGAATAAAGTCCAAAGTCAAAATTGGCCTTCCATTGTTGACTAGTCCAACCACATTTAACTGTCCTATGTAAAACATGATTAATGCCCATTTTGATGACAAATCTAGTTTCTGTGCATCATTTTTCCAACAGCAAGGAATGTATTTAGTGCAGAGTGAAAGAAAAAGAGGTGGGAAAAGAAAGCATTTTTATACATAAAAAATATGGCTGTTCATGTTAAATAAATTTATGGTAATATCAGCATTAGAAATGATTTTCACTTAGTCCTGTGAAGGCATTTTTGGACTTGATAGGAATCTATAAATAGGATTTGGATTTAGTCTGGGACTTTACAAGCAAATAAGTTGGCTCAAAAGTCATTTTCCATAAACTGTGTCAAGTGAAAACAGATAACTGTGTGATGAGTGAACTGCGGAGTCCTGAAATGCCATTTATCTCATTGCTAGTTACCAAGGACTGGACAAGTCTTAGCCATCTTATTAAGTGGTTTATTCATACTGATATGTGCAATTCAGAATTCTTTTTGAACTCAATGAAAGCATTACTGTAGCACAATTTTTACTACATGCAATTTGTATCCAAGTACAGTGTGTGACAATACTCTGATCTTATGAGATTATTTTGTCCTTTTGTTTTGGAGAGAGGTTTTAAGGCAGAAGTAGAGAGCTGTGTAACAGACCCACTAGAGTAAGCAGTTTAATAGGCCTTGGGTTTTTAAAAAGTTGGAACAGTAGAAGCAGCCTGAATGGGGGAGGTCAAGCTCTCACAGAACAGAACTTTTTGTTTTTGGCTTTTAAGTTTCAGCAGTTGATGTTGGGAGATTTGAAGAAAACTATTTTTTCCCTTTCTCAATTACAGCCAAAAGCTGAAGGTTCTCTTTCTGCTACTGAACTTGCATGTGAGACAATCATATTCTAAATAGCCTTTTTGCCAAGAAATGTGTTTATGGGATGTTATTATATTGGAACAGTTAGTTAGTAATAGGTATTGTATATTATTGTGTTAAATTTTACCAGAGAGTTAAGTTATTCCAATTCCTTTTTTTTGTTGCATTTTAACTAAAGAGGATGAATAAAGTGTGCTTTGCTTTAAATCTGGTAGTTTGACCAATTGAATTGCATCTGAGATACAACACATTATATTTACCTTGAAAATAAGAAAACGCTAGGGTCTAGACTATCTTCTGGCTATTTTGAGGAGGTTTGGTCTGCTCCATAGCAAGTTATAACATTGGTATTTACTCAACAATGTAGAAAATTGCCCTGGTATGTGCTGGGAAAAAATAGTAGGACAGATCCAACCCAGCCAATTACCACCCTATCAGCCTACCCTTGATCATCAGTAAAGTCATGGAAAGAGTCATCAGCTAAGTCATGGAAAGAGTCATCAGCTGCCATAAAACAGCACTTGCTAAGCAATATCTTGCTCAATGATGCCCAATTTGTGTTCTAGCAGGATGATTCAGCTCCTAACCTCATTACACTTGCTTTCAAACTTGGACAAAAGAGGTGACATGAAAGTGACTGGCCTTGACATCAAGTCTGCATTTGATCAAAATTACCATTGTGGAGCCTTTGCAAAACTGGGTTCAAGAGGAATGAGAAGAATCTTGCTGCTAGTTGGAGTCATACGTAGCACACAGAAAGATGGTTGTGGTTACTGGAGGTTAGTCACCTCAGATCCAGGACATCCCTGAAGGTGTTCCTCAGTTTAGTGTTCTCGGCCAAACCATTTGCAACAGCTTCATCAATGACCTTCCTTCCATCATAAGGTCAGCAGTACGGATGTTCGCTGATGATTGGAGCTTAACTCTGTGCAATCACACTCTTGAAATGTTATTGCTGTCCATGTCAAAATGCAGCAACATCTAGGCAATATTCAGGCTTGGCTGACAAGTGAAAAATAACATTCATGTCCCATAAATGCCAGGCAATAACCATCTCCAGCAAGGAAAAATCCAGCTATCGTCCCTTGAAATGTAATGGCCTTACTGTCACTGAATCCCCCACAATCAATAGGCTGGGAGTTAGTATTGATCAGAAACTGAACTGCAGTAGCCAAATTAATACAGTGGCTTCAAATATAGACAGGTGACTAGGAAACCAACAGCAATTAATGCACCACTCAGGACATAGGAGCCTGCCTCATTGGCACCACATCTACAAACATCCACTTCTTCCAATACTCAGTCGCAGCAGTGTGTATACTACCTACATGATGCACTGCAGCAGTTCACCAAGGTTCCTTTGTAAGGATCTTCCAACCTAGATGGACAAGGCAGTAGATACAGGGAATATTACCACTTGCAAGTTCCCCTCCAAGTCCAGACCACCCTGACTTTTAAATATATCCCTATCCCTTTAGTACCACTGGGTCAAAATCCTGAACTCCCACTCTAATGGCATTGTAGATTCATCTACTGAAAGTGGATGGCAGCAATTTCTGAACGCAACAAGGGATGTACAATAAGTGCTGGCCAACTCAGTGATCCCTTCATCCCAGAATTTAACTTAATAAAACACAGCAGTAATAACAATTCTTGCATTGTGGTATGCGCCTCTCAGTAACTACAGCAGTATGAAAAGTAGAAATTCTGTGTTTCTGATACTAAATATATGAAATGAGTTGACAGTCAAAGATTCTTCTTCATATTTAATCCACTGATCAAGATTGATAACTTCCTCTCCTATAATGCTACTTGCCTCTGTAGTAACTCTGTCCAACTGCTGCTGAAATCATATCCACAACTTTAATATGAGCGGTTTAATTATTCCCAGTGTTCTCTTGCTGCCATCTTTCACTACCCGTAGGTCCCACCCTGAGCAACACTTATAACACTTCTCCAGTTGCAAAGTTGCTAATGCCCAGAATTTTGATTTTACAATGCTAATCTTCACATTAAATTCAACCTTGCCTTGCCCTCTTGCTATATCAATAATTTCTTTCACCTGTTTATCTTTGTTTGTGCCATTCCTTCAAACCAGTTTATTTTTCATTCTCATTGGTGACTTCTCCTTTAGCAGCTATGCAGTTGCCCTGTAGTTTAATGGTTGAATAGTTGAATTGTCTGTGTTGAAATGTGAATTATCCAAGATTTAACAGAGTGATATTTTTTCATGTTTCTACTTGCATGTAGAATAATGATTGTGGATGAATTTCTAATGGTGCCCTCAATCATCAGTGAAACAAACTCAAAATTGGCATGAGGCATTTCAGATGAGCAACCACAAAATCTGAAGACAGTGTCCTATTCTGGGAATAGTGAACAGAGAACTTTATGTTGCACAGAGAATGAATTTACTTAATGCAGTTCAAACAAGACATTCTTCATGTTCAGCGTTTGTTTGCCTTGACTTGTAGCTTATGAAGTTTGAAGGGCAATCAGATGGAGTTGTTGAGAATTTTAAAAGGGTTTGATAAGGTAAATGCAGAAGATTGTTTTCTGGAGCAAACATGGATGAATACATGAAAGTTAAGATGCAGATCAGTCATGATCTAAAAGTATCACGGAACTGACTCAGGCAGCTGAATGATCTACCCCACTTCCTATGTTCCTATTAATGCAGATTATGCTTTAAACATTTGTGCGATAGAAACAGTCTCCCCCAATTTGTCAATCGCGTTATAGCGAATTTGCGTTATGAAATGTGCATTATAGCAGAATGACCTGTACATAACATCCCCAACTCAGAATCCAGATGTGCACTTAGGTACTTATCTTGGACATAGCCATTTGAAAAATAAGACACTTGTTTAAAGAGGGATTCTCAGATATGCTATGATAAAGCTAAAAGTGGATTATATTGGCCATGATCTTATCTGGATATCTGTACATTTGATTAAGCCAACCTTTTGTAATAAATCCAACGTAACTTAATCAAACTTAAAACATTAACTTTTTTTTCTGTCCATACATGCTGCTAGACTTGCTGAGTTTCTCTAGCAATCTCTATTTATTTTAGATTTTCAGCGTTGGCAGTATTTTGCTTCTATTTCAGTCAACTTTTGTGTGATTTACATACTTGCTATCTCTGGAAAACAGGCCAAGCAGTTGAAATGCTGAAGGAAGAACAATTTGACTGAGTTCCTTGACCATTCCCATACCTCTTTCTTTTCTTTCTTTCTCTCTTTCTCTCTCTCTCTCTCTCTCTCTCTCTCTCTCTCTCTCTCTCTCTCTCATTATCTCTACCATTAAGTACAATCAGCCATGAGCAGTCATGAGGGGCTGAATTGCCTCCACCTCCTAATTCTTACGTTCTACCCAATGTGCGAGTTTTTGACCCCTATCAGCTGATAATACATAGTCCAAATGCTGCAGACAGTTTGTTTTTAAAGAATTCAAGCCAGGGTTACTGTTTTCAGAAGCACAGATAAATTACAAATCTGCATTTGTATATTGACTTGATGCTGGAAGCATCAGAATGTAAGAAGAGGTGAGCCAGTCATAACAGTAGTCATTGGTTTTTAGACCTCAGGTTAGTTTGTCAGTTTCCATGTTGGGTCACTGATACAAAGGCAAAAATTTTTGGAAGATTTTGGGGACTAGAGCATGAAAACTGATAATGTGATTCAAAATAATTTTGCAAAGCTTGAAAGGTAGGCTGATGATGTGAAATATTAATTCTTGAAATGGTAGAAAGTAATAGTTCAATCTCTTTTGTAATTACCTACTTGCAACAGCTGCTGGTTTATAAATGAAAAAGAATGTTTAACAGTTGACTGTATACAATCAGATGTTCACCAGATTGACCCCCTCGATGAGAAAGGTTCAAACATTGTGAAAAACTGTCTAACTTCTTTTGAATATGGTTACTCAAAATTAATTTCAGTTGTTTTGTTATTTACAAGAGTTGACTACCAAAAGGTACATACTTTATATGTATGTTTGTAATGGATAAATATATGAACAAAATAAAACTGCTGGTTAGTATTTCGGGTTACTAAAGAAAAAGTTGTGATTTTGCTTTTACTTTGAACTAGATTTAGTACGTAGAAATATCAGAACTGAACAACTCATACTCTATCAATTTTCATTTACAATAAGGCAGTGATCCATTTCATAAATCTTATCATTTGAGTTCTCATCAGTTACATTAAGAACAGCACTAACATCATATTCAAGCTTCAATTGCATCTATTTAATATTGACTCCAGTGTTTTCAAAACTTTGTTAACTTTATTTAAATTAACTTTAAGTTTAATTTGAAAGCCTGAAGGCAGATGAGATGCATCAAATTTCATGTCAGATGATTACCATGGGAATTAGTTTTGAGATTGAAACTCATTATTTTAGATATGACAACATATTAAGTCCCCATTTGCCTTGGAGATAGATATAAACAATCCCTCATCCGTATTTTAAAGAAGAGCAGAAATGCTTCTTAACATTATGATCAATATTCATTCCTCAACCTATCTAAGAAAATAGCAAATGATGTGACTATAAGAAGGCAGTGATGTAATGGTAATGTGCCAAGCAATCCATGAGGCCAAGGCTAATGCTCCAGGGAAATGGGTTTGAATGTTGGAATTTAAATTTTAAAAGATTTAATAAATCTGGAATTAAAAGATAATCTAATGGTTACTATGAAATTGTAAGAAATAATCTGATTTACTAATGCCCTTTAAGGTAGGAAATCATCATCCTTAACTGGTTTGGCCTACACATGACAGCAGGCTGACAGAAATATAGTTGACTCAGTTGGTATAGTTGACTAAGATGGCCTGGTAAGTTACTCACTTGTATCAAACTACTATTAAGCTTTAAAAAAAATGAAACCAGACTACCAAGTATTGACCAAGGCAAATGACAATGTCAAACTCAGCTCTGTTCACTTTACAACATCATCTTCGCTAATATCGAGGGTATTTGCTAAATATTTTCCCAGGGGCACCAGACACTAAAACCTTCCAAGAGTTGACAGAGTTGGTTAAGGAATACTACAACCCCAAACCTCCACTAATTCTAAGACACTAACGGTTTTTTTGGTTGTTAGAGAACTGGAAGAATCCGTAATAGGATTTTGATGAGTTTGAGATGATTGGCAGAGGTATGTGATTTTGGATTAAAAGTGAATGAGATGCTGAGAGACCGTTTGGTATGTGGGAATAATGATGTAACCATGCAGAAGCGCCCATGAGCTGAAGCCCAACTGAACTTCAGTCATTTAAGAAACATTTACATGGGACAGGTATGAAGATATATTGACCAAAGGCAGCCAAATAAGACTAGTTTACATTGTGAAAATTGGGTGATATGGGCAGGTTGGGCCGACGGGCCTATTTCCATGCTGTAGACCTATATGTCCTATGATTATAAGTAACCTCTAGGGAAGTGAAAAACAGCTATCGTCATCTAAAGTGTTAGCCCACTACGATCCAAAGTGAGAAGTAGTGCTGACATGTGATGCCTCCTGTACGTTATCGGGGTAGTGTTGGCTCACCGGTAGCCCAATGGAGAGGAATGCCGATAACATATGCTTCTTGGGCTTTGGCTGATGCTGAATGCAAATATGCCCAGATAGAGAAGGAAGGTTTGGCAGTCATCTTTGGTGTGAGGAAGCTCCCCTGGTACTTTTATGGACACAAATTTGTCGTTGTAACAGTTCACAAACCCCTGCTCATCCTACTGAAGGAAGACAAGGCAGTGCTGCCCATAGCTTTGAGTAGAATTTAACATTGGCCCTTTCTACTTTGTACATGCTGAGAATAAAACCAATCAGGAAGCCAAGTGGCTGATGCTAATGCCTTGAGCTACCTCCTACTGGCAGGTACTTCATTGGTGATGCCTCCCCTGAAAGAATCCGTTATGGTTTTGAACTTGCTGGACACCTCTCCAGTCACCACTGACAATATCCAACTGTGGACACAAAAAGATCTGTCCTAGCAAAACTAAAACAGCTGTTGGTAATGGGGGAAGCAGAAGGGCTAGCACAACCCAGATTGAAAACTTTCTGGACCTGGTGAGACCAGACCAGTAGAGGACAACATTTTACTATGGGGAGCATGCATGATTGTCCCAAGTAAAGGCTGCCACCAGATACTGGCTGAACTTCACCAAGATCATCCAGGGGTTTCCAAGACGAAAGTGCTATCAAGAAGCTATGTCGGGTTGGATGTCAACATAGGTGCATTGATGGAGCAGTATCCAATGTGCTAACAAGGGCAAAAAGTACCACCAGCAGTGCTCCCCGACATATGTGGGAATGGCCGGGAAGACCCTGGACTCAGTTGCATGTTACTGTGTCGATCCTCTCATAAGCTAAATGTTTCTGATCATTGTGAACACTCATTGGACGTGCATTGGACGTTGAGCAAACTCAACGATGGCAATTGAGAAGCTGCAAGCATATTTGCAATACACAGACCCCAGACGTATTGGTTACCGATAATGGGGCGTCATTTATCAGGAGTGAATTCAAATATTTCCAATGGTCAAATTGGCATTCAGCACATACTGTCAGCAACATACCATCCATTGTCCAGTAGTCTAGTGGAAAGAGCAGTCCAAATGTTGAAAACAGGCTTAAAGAATCAGCTTACAGCATCAATTGATTATAAATTGTCTCGGTTTGTGTTCGTGCTCCACATACAACAACATGGATAGCCCCAGCAATGTTGCTGATGGGGAGAAGATTCTGCACCAGGTTGATCCCGATAGTCTCAGACCTGGGGCGGGGAGGATGAAACCACAGCACGAACACATATCTCCTCTAAGAGAGAGAGAGAGAGAGAGAGAGAGAGACAGTTTAACTCAGGGACCATGTTTGGTGCCAGAACCATGGAAATGGCCCTGTATGGGAACAAGGCAAGGTCAATACGAGGTCAGGTCCCATCACTTACAAAGTTTGGGTAGGTGATTGACATTGAATGTAATTAAATTTATTGTCACGTGTACCAAGGTACAATGAAAAACTTTGTCTTGTGAGCAATACAGGCAGATCATATAGTCAAATAACATAGATAAGTATGCGACAAAACCAATACACAGGTACAGGCAAATGCTAAGAGTTTGTGAGTCCTTTCAGTATTCTAACAACAGTAGGGAAGGTGGATCACCTGAAAGCTATTACCTCACGAATTGGCTAGCAGCAAAACATACCTGCCCCCTCAGGACAGCCAGAAGGCCCGCCAGAAACCAGATTCTCCCTCAACCATAGTTGTGAGAGCATGGAATGCGTTGCCAGCAGCAGTTGTGGAAGCAAGGTCATTGGGGACATTTAAGAGACTGCTGGACATGCATATGGTCACAGAAATTTGAGGGTGCATACATGAGGATCAATGGTCGGCACAACATCATGGGCTGAAGGGCCTGTTCTGTGCTGTACTGTTCAATGTTCTATGTTCCATTAAGCCAGGGATCAACGCTAGTTTAATTAAGAATGCGGGAGGGCATGCCAGGAGTAGCATCAGGTATATTTTAAAAATGAGGTTAGATTAGATTCCCTACAGTGAGGAAACAGACCCTTTGGGCCAACAAGTCCACAGCGACCCACTGAAGAGCCACCCAAACGCATTCCCCTACATTTACCCCTTACTAATCCAACTAACACTGTGGGCAATTCAGCATGGCCAATTCACCTGACCTGCGCATCTTTGGACTGTGGGAGGAAACCGGAGCACCCGGAGGAAACCCACATAGACACAGGGAGAATGTGCAAACTCCACACAGACAGTAGCCCAAGGCAGGAACTGAAACCGGGTCCCTGGGGCTGAGAGGCAGCAGTGCTCACCACTGAGCCACCATGCTGCCGGAGGTGTCAAACTGTTGAGACTGCAACATAGGATTACTTTCCAAAACTAAAGGACATTGGTTTAAGGGGAGAGGGGAAAGAATTAAAAGGGACCTGAGTGGCAACGTTTTCACGCAAAGGGTAGTATGACTATGGAATAAGCTCCCAGAGGAGGTGGAGGAGATGGGTACAATTACACCATTTGAAAGGCATCTGGAATGGGAAGGGTTTAGATGGTTATGGACCAAATGCTGGTAAATTGGGAATAGATCAGTTTAGGATATCTCATCAGAGCAGACAAGTTGGACCTAAGTGTGTATTTCTGTGCTGTATAATTCCATGATATGGTCAGATCAAAATAGAAAAATAATACAGTTGAATGTGTGGCTAAGAGATGATGTAGAGGAAGGAATAAGGGTATCTGGATCATTGGGATCTCTTCCAGGGCAGGAAGGACTTGTAGAAGGAGGATGAATTGCACCTAAACTAGATGGACACCAATATACTTGTGGAGAGGTTTGCTAGTGTCACTTAGGAGAGTTTAAATTAGTGTGGCAGGAGGATAGGAAGCCGACTAAGTCCCCACATGGAGTGATTGAGGAGAAGGTAGAGATTAAGTTGAGTAAGTCTAACGGGAAGAACAGGGAGAACCATTTTAATGAACACAGTGGCACTGGTGGTTTGATGTGTATTTATTTGAATGCAAAGATTATAACAGGTAAGGCAGATGAGCTTAGAGCCTGGATTAGTACGTGGAACTACAATGTTATCACCATTACAGAAATTTGATTGAGAGAAGGGCAGGACTGGCAGTTCAATGCTTCAGAGTTTAAATGTTTCAGGCATGATTGAAAGGGATGCAAAAGGGATGGAGGAGTTGTATTGTTGATTAAGGAGAATATTACAACTGCTCTAAGAGAGGACATCTTGGAAGGCTGATCCAGTGAGAACATATAGATAGAACTAAGAAATAAAAAAAGTGCAGTCACTATGATGGATTGTACTAGAGGCTTTCTGATAGCTAGCAGGTGATGGAAGAACAAGCATGTAAGAAGATCATGGAAAGATGTAAAAACAACTGGGTTATTGTGGATAATTTTAACTTCCCCATTATTGTCTGGGATTTCCTTAGTGCCAGGGGCTTAAACGGAGTTGAATTTGTTTGATGAATCCCGAAAGATTTTTTTGAAATAATGTGTAAATAGTCCATCTAGGAAGAGGGCAGACTAGACCTAGTATTGGGAAGTGAACCAGGCTGGGTGATCAAATTTACAGTGCAGGAGTATTTTGGAAATAATGATCATAATTACCTAAGTTTTTAGTTATGGATAAGGATTAGATGACTCCTCTGTGTTAAATTGGGGAACACTAATTGCAACAGTATTAAGCAGAAATTGGAGAAATTAGACTGAGAACAGCTTTTTGAGGGTAAATCCACATCTGATATGTGGGAATTTTTTTAAAAGGCAAGTTGATCAAAGTACAGGATCAGCATGATTCTGTGAGGATGAAAGATAAAGAATGCAAGATTCAGGGACCCAGAGGAAGTCAGTCAAAAAGAAAAAGGAAATATATTTAAGGTTTACAAAATAGTAATCAGACAAGTCCCTTGAAGAATATAAAAAAAACAGGAACTAAAAGAAGCCATGAAGTGCTCTTGGAAAGTAGGATTAAGGTGAATCCCAAGGCATTTTATACATATACCATGATCAGGAGGGTAGATAGGGAAAGGGTAGGTCCGCTCAAGTACAAAGAAATAAATTTATGCATGGATCCAGAGGAAGTGGGTGAAGTCCTTAAGAACATTTTGCCTTGGTATTCACCAAGGAGAAGGATGTGGATGACAGTAAGATTAGGGAGGAGTTTGTTGATATTCTAGGCATGTCAATATTAAGAAGGTGATGGGTTTTGAGTATCTTGAACAGCATTAACACAGCCAAGTCGCCAGTGCCTGATGGAATCTGTCTCAGGACATTGAGGGAGGTAAGATAACAGATTGCTGGTGCTGTTTTGTATCTTGCTTAGCCGCAGAAGAAGTTCCAGAAAACTGGAGAGTAGCCAATGTTATTCCTTTATTTAAGAAGGGCAATAAAGATAATCTATAAAATTATCGACCTCACGTATGAATATTATTAGAGAAGGTTCTAAAAGACAGGATTTACTCACATTTGTAAAAGAATGGACTTACTTGGAGAGTCCAAATGATCTTGGGTGGGGAGGTCTTCTCTCACAAATTTAATTGAGTTTTTGAGGAAGTGACAAGGATGATTCATGCTGATAAGGCAATGGATGTTATTTACCTAGACTTTATTAAAACTTTGGACAAGGTCCCTCATGGTCAGCTAGTCCCAAAAATTAGGTCACATGGAATCCATGGTAGGTTGGATACAAAATTAGCTTGGTCATAGAAGACAGAGGGCAGTTTTTTTTCTGAATGGGGGTCTGTGACTAGTGGTGTTCTTCAGTGATCAATGCTGGGGCCTTCGTTGTTTTTATATTTTGATAATATTACAAGAGACAATTTTAAAATCTACCTATTAATGAGGAGGTTGATCTACCAGGAATTCCTATTTCAAAATCAGGAAGGATGATACATATGGATGATTTGGATAAAAATGTCGGTGGTCTGATTAGTAAGTTTGTAGACGACATGAAAATTGTAGAGTTGCGGATAGTGTGAAAGGTTGTCAAAGGATACCGCAAAAATGTAGATCAGTTGGAAAGTTGGACAGAGAAATGATAGATGGAGTTTAATCCTGACAAGTGTGAGGTGATTTTAGGAAGTCAAATGCAAGAGGAAAGAATATAGTAAATAACAGGATCTTTAGTAGCATTAACATACAGAGGGATTGTGGGATGCAAGCCCATAACTCCTTGAAAGCGACAACACAATTGGATAAGGTGGTAAAGAAGTTGTATGGTTTGCTTGCCTTCATCGGTTGGAATATTGAGTGTAAAATTTGGCAAATCATATTGCAGCTGTATAAAACTTTAGTTAGGCTACATTTGGAGTATTTGTGCAGTTCTGGTGTAGACTTGTAGAAAGGATGTGGAGGCTTTGGTGGATGTTGTTTGTTGAAATGCTCCTGATTTTGAAATAGAAACTCCTGGCAGATGAACCTCCTCATTAATATGTTGATTTTTAAAATTATCTCTAGTAATCTTATCAAAATATAAAAATGAGCTTGAATTGTTTTGAGATGGGAATAACTTTAAAAAATTCAGTTTTATTTGCTGATCTTGTGCTGTGTTACAGTGTCTTAGCAAATTAATTATTCTATAATGCACAATCTATAATTAAGGCACTCAGTAAACCAAGTGTGATTTTTAAGGAATAATGTTCTGCAATTTTTATTTTTGATGCTTTTCCTTCAAATTAGAAAAATACATTTGGTGAAGACAGTATTCTTGCGAGACACAGACAGTTCACTTCTGACACGCAAGCCAACTACTGTCTGCCACTTTTCTGTGATCTTCTTTTGGAAGCAACTCAATATCAAATGGGAAGATTATTGCTGACTCTCTCCCTGATGGAGAGGCTGAGTTTCGTACTTAGCTGAAGAGAGCTCAGAGGAGATGAGAATCTTGATGAATATTTGACAACAAGCTTTTCAGTGGCAAGTTGGAATAATTCAATTGGTACTTCTGCGAAAAAGTTGCAGTAGTGTGTAAAGAACAGTGGATTCTTCAAATGTAAAGAATGGGAAACTAGAGTAATTAATTCATAAACTAAAATATGACAATGATGGAAGGACAGGTGATGTTTTGCTTGTGTAGCATGTGGGATCTGCTGGACAACAAGGTGTTTGCAGTTTTAGGAACTTTCTATCTGAGTTGAGCAGTTAGAGTCTAAACCATACACATTTTTCCACATCAGAGACTGAGAAAGTTGCCTGGACACTTTACTTCAGGAGATGGTCACACCCCTCAGACAAGGTGATTTAAATTTGGAAGTCCATCAGGAATAGGTAGGTGCAACTGCAGGTGAGGCAGGTATTGTTCAAACAGGCTTGGCCCCTGCAATAATCCAACAATTACAGTCTTGCAAACTGTGTGGACAAGAGCAGGGACTACATGGAAAATGATTGAACTGACCACTGCAGCATGTAAGAGGTAGATGTTCAAATGGTGGAAGGAAATAGTAACATAGTGGTAGCGAATATTACAATTAGGGGGATAGATACTGTTCTCTGCAGTTTTGGACATGTGTTCTGAAGACCACGTTGCCTGCCAGGTGCCAGGATTAAGGGCATCTCCTGAGTTGGAGAGGAACTTGGAATTGAAAGGGAGAGATCCAGTTGTTAGCATCCATGTTCATACCAATTACATTGATTAGTCTGAAAAGGAGATTTTGCTGAATGATTTTGAGCAGGAACAAATTTGAAAAGCATAGCTTTCGAGGTAATAATCTTCAAATTGCTACTTGAACCAGGGCAAACTGGAAGAGGGTGAACAAAATCAAAAAGTTAAATTTGTGGCTGAAAGTCTGATGTTAGAGGAATGGATTTCAGTTCATGGGAACCTGGCACTAATACTGGGGTAGATGACAGCTATTCCAGTGGGACTGGCTTCACTTGAATTGTGCTGGGGCCAATGTTCTGGCAAATTTAATAATTAGAGCTGTGGAGAGTTTTAGATAGATAGACAGACACAGGAAGGATTCTGAAGAGAAGATACATTGTCTTTTAAAGCCAAAGGATATGACAATATTGCAGGGCAGTTATTTAGTTAATGGTGCCCAAAAAGGGACAAGAGTGCCCAAACATAAAAGTAAGCAGCAAATAGACTCAAAGGAGGTTAAAAAGACAAAAATTAATAGCTGTGACTTTGATAGCACAATGTGGAATAAGTATGATAGTAAGGAATTATTTTGGATCAGAAAATATAAAATACATGGAGGTAAGATACAACAAGGGGAAGAAGACACCAATGCAGGATATCTATAGGACAAGATCAATCAGGAGCTAATAAGGGAATGCAAAAAATGGCAGGATATTAATCAAGGATGATTTAGAACAGAGAAAATACAGCATTACAGCGCAGTATAGGCCCTTCAGCCTTCGATGTTGCGCCGACCTGTTAAACCAATCTGAAGCCTACCTATACTACACTATTCCATTTTCATCCATATGTTTATTCAATGACCATTCAAATGCCCTTAAAGTTGGCGAGTCTACTGCTGTTGCAAGCAGTACATTCCACGCCCCTACTACTCTCTGAGTAAAGAAACTACCTCTGACATCTGTCCTATATCTATCCCCCCTCAGTTTAAAGCTATGTCCCCTAGTGTTAGCTATTACCATTCTCAGAAAAAGGTTCTCACTGTCTACCTGATCTAACCCTCTGATTATCTTATATGTCTCAATTAAGTTATCTCTCAACCTTCTTCTCTTGAGCGAGAACAGCCTCAAGTTCCTCAGCCTTTGTTCATAAGACCTTCTCTCCATACCAGGCAATATCCTAGTAAATCTCCTCTGAACCCTTTCCAAAGCTTCCACATCCTTCCGATAATGCGGTGACCAGAACTGCACACAATACTCCAAGTGTGGCCGCTCCAGAGTTTTGAACAGCTGCAGCATGACCTCATGGTTCCGAAAGTCAATCCCTCTACTAATAAATGCTAACAAAACCGTATGCCGCCTTGACAACCCTATCCAGCTGGGTGGCAACCTTCAGGGATCTATGTACATGGACACCGAGATCTCTCTCCTCATCTACACTACCAAGAATCTTACCATTAGCCCAGTACTCTTTATTCCTGTTGCTCCTTCCAAAGTGAATCACATCACACTTTCCTGCATTAAATTCCATTTGCCACCTCTCAGCCCAGCTCTGCAGCTTATCTATATCCCTCTGTAACCTGCAACATCCTTCAGCATTATCCACAACTCCACTGACCTTAGTGTCATCCACAAATTTACTAAGACATCCTTCTACGCCCTCATCTAGGTAATTTATAAAAATGATGAACAGCAGTGGCCCCAAAACAAATCCTTGTGGTGCACCACTGGTAACTGAACTCCAGGATGAATATTTCCCAACAACCATCACCCTTTCTCTTCTTTCAGCTAGCCAACCTCTGACCCAAACTGCTACATCACCCTCAATCCCATGCCTTCGTATTTTGTGCAATAGCCAACTGTGGGAATCCTTATCAAATACCTTGCTGAAATCCATATACACCACATCAACCACAATACCCTCATCCACCTGTTTGGTCATCATCTCAAAGAACTCAATAAGGTTTGTGAGGCATGACCTACCCTTCACAAAACCGTGTTGACTATCCCAAATCAACTTATTTCTTTCTAGATGATTATAAATCCTATCTCTTATAACCTTTCCAACACTTAAGCCACAATTGAAATAAGGCTTGCAAGTCTATAATTACCAGGGTTGTCTCTACTCCCCTTCCTGGGGCCAACATTTGCTATCCTCCAGTACTCTGCCACTATTCCTGTAGACAATGACAACATAAAGGTCAAAGCCAAAGGCTGTGCAATTTCCTCACTGGCTTCCCAGAGAATCCTAGGATAAATCTCATCCTGCCTAGGATTATCTATTTTCACACTTTCCAGAATTGCTAACACTTCCTCCTTGTGAACCTCAATCCCTTCTAGTCTAGTAATCTTTATCTCAGTGCTCTCCTTGACAACATTGTCTTTTTCCAATGTGAATACTGACAAAAAATATTCATTTAGTGCTTCCCCTATCTCCTCAGACTTCATGCACAATTTTCACTACTATCCTTGATTGGCTCTAATCTTTCTCCAGTCATTTTTATTATTCCTGACATACCTATAGAAAGTTTTAGGGTTTTCTTTGACCCTTTCTGTCAATGACTTTTCATGTCCCTTCCTGGCTCTTCTTAGCTCTTCCTTTAGACTAACTTGTAGCTCTCAAGTGCCCTAACTAAGCCTTCCCGTCTCATCCTAATATAAGCCTTCTTCTTCCTCTTGATAAGAGATTCAACTTCTTTAGTAAACTACAGCTCCCTCGATCGACCACTCCCTCCATGCCTGACAGGTACATACTTATCAAGGACACACAGTAGCTGTTCCTTGAATAAGCTCCACATTTCAACTGTGCCCATCCCCTGCTGTTTCCTTCCTCAGCCTATGCATCCTAAATCTTGCCTAATCACATCATAATTGCCTTTCCCCCAACAATACCTCTTGCCTTGCTTTATATACCTATCCTTTTCCATTGCTAAAGTAAACATAACCGAATTGTGGTAACTATCACCAAAGTGCTCACCTACCTCCAAATCTAACACCTGGCCAGGTTCATTACCCAGTACCAAATTCAATGTGGCCTCGCTCTTGGCTTGTTTACATACTGTGTCAGGAAACAATCCTGCACACATTGGACAAAAACTGACCCATCTAAAGTACTCGAACTATAGTATTTCCAGTCAATATTTCTAAAGTTAAAGTCCCCCTTAACAATTACCCTGTTACTGTTGTTCCTATCCAGAATTATCTTTGCTATCCTTTCCTCTGCATCTCTGGAACTATTTGGAGATCTATAGAAAACAGGGTGATCTCTCCTTTCCTGTTTCTAACTTTAGCCCATACGACCTCAGTAGACAAATCCTCAAATGTCCTTTCTGCCACCGAATACTGTCTTTGACTAACAATGTCACACCTCCTCTTCTTTTACCACCTTCTCTTCTAAATCCTGGAACCTGCAACAATCATTCCTGTCCCTGTTCTATCCATGTCTCCAAAATGGCCACAGCAATGAGGTCCCAGGTACCAACCCGTGCAGCATGTTCACTCACCTTGTTCCAGATGCTCCTGGCGATGAGGTAGGCACACTTCAAACCACCTTCCTGCTTGCCAGTGAATTCTTGCGACCTTGAAATCTCATTTCTGATCTCACTGCTCTCAACCACCTGGACACTGGAATTATAACTTACATTCCCAAGTCTCTGCTGACTTGTATCTTTGTGTACACTGATAAAATCAAATTGGCAGAGATAGCCATGCAGTAGAATTCATAGAGTGTATAAGGCCAGTTTCCAAGAACAATATATTGTGGATTCTTCCATGGATCAGGCTATTTCGGATCTGATAATCGAAAAAGAGATAGGTTCAATAAATTAGCTCAGAGTAAAGGATCCCCTGGGAAACAGTTATCATAACATGATAGAGGGAGAAACTTGATTTGACTCAACTGGACGAAATCTGAACAAGAGTAGTTACAAAGTAGTGAGGACAGAATTGCCTGAGTGGATTGGGAAAGGAATTTAGCAGAGAATATGGTTAAGGAACAATGGCAGCCATTTAAAGAAATAGTTCATGACTCACAACAAAGACACATCACAGTGAGGAAGCATAATTCTAGGAAAGAATTAAACTAACCATTGTTAACCCAGGAAGTTAAGGACAATACTAAATTGAAAGGGAAATATATAAAATGGCAAAGATTAGTAGTCAGCCAGAGGGTTGGGATTTTTTAAAAAACTAATAAAATTTGACTGAAAAATATATAGACAGATAGTAAACATTGAGGGTCAACTACCAAGTAATATCAAAATGGACAGCAAGACTTTCTTGACATGAATAAAAAAAATAAAATGGCCAAAGTGAACATAGGCTCCTTAGAAAATGAGCTGGAAATGTGTTGCTGGAAAAGCGCAGCAGGTCAGGCAGCATCCAGGGAACAGGAGAATCGACGTTTCGGGCATAAGCCCTTCTTCAGGAATGGGGAAAGTTTGTCCAGCAGGCTAAGATAAAAGGTAGGGAGGAGGGACTTGGGGGAGGGGCGTCGGAAATGTGATAGGTGGAAAGAGGTCAAGGTGAGGGTGATAGATCAGACTGGGGTGGGGGCGGAGAGGGCGGGAAGAAGAT
>NC_057727.1:34562065-34568607 GCF_004010195.1 Chiloscyllium plagiosum | reverse complement strand
TGACCTCTTTCCACCTATCACATTTCCGACGCCCCTCCCCCAAGTCCCTCCTCCCTACCTTTTATCTTAGCCTGCTGGACAAACTTTCCCCATTCCTGAAGAAGGGCTTATGCCCGAAACGTCGATTCTCCTGTTCCTGGATGCTGCCTGACCTGCTGCGCTTTTCCAGCAACACATTTCCAGCTCTGATCTCCAGCATCTGCAGACCTCACTTTCTCCTTAGAAAATGAGACTGGGGGAATAACAATGGGGAACCAGGAAATGGCAGAGGCTTTGAATAAATACTTTATATCAGTCTTCATGGTAGAGGACACAAAGAATATTCTAGAATTACTAAATGATCAAGAGGGAAAATGGAGAAAATATCTATAATAACAATCACTAGAGAAAAAAGTGCTACAGGAAAGTAAAGTATGATAGGTCACTTGGACCTGATGGGTTACACCCTTGGACACTAAAGGAAGAAGTGGTGGAGACAGTAGATGACTGGTGGTAATCTTCTTTGAATCTTCAGATTCTGGAAATGTCCCATAGAATTAGAGAACTATTCAAAAAGAGAAGCAGACAAAAAAAAAACAGATAACGAAAAATTAGTCAACTTAACATCTGTCATTGGGAAAATGTTAGTGTCATTTATGAAGGATGTAATAGGAGAGCATTTAGAAATTCAAAGGAATTTTAAAATAGCAAGAAACAAAGCCAACTGTTAAAGCTTTTATAGGTTGTTGCAAAAGCACTTTATGTTCGGTGTTTTTTGGAGGACTTATGTTTTGAAAGATTGTGCAAAAGGAAAGTTATTTTATGTTTTGTGGTCATAATTGAAGTGGTTTCTTTCAAAGAGATCACTGAAAGTTCATTGTAGACATTGGAGATTTTTTATTCACAAGGCTTTCTAAACATTCTAATGGTGATATCAGCATACTTTTTTGTAGACACTAATGAGGCTGTTTAGGATCGTGGCTGAATTGGGGATGCTCTTGTTTTATTTAGCTAAGTTGGAGGCAAGCCTGCCAAGAACAAACTGAGTTGAAGGAAAACTTGCCATGGACAAGTTGCCTGGCTAATCTCTTCCACTTTTGAAAAGAAAATCCTTTACATCAGTTCAGGGGGCTGAAACCTACTTGTTTTTTTGAAAGAATGAGTGAAAAGAGATGTCAAGATTGTATTTCTTGAGCAATATTTATTGATAACATTTCAGAGACAACTATGCATAACTAGTCACTTGACCACAAGTGCCAAAACATCAAATGACAGACATTGGAATATTTTATGCTTTATTATCTTGCCTTCAAGAATAACCCATTGACCAAAGTTTTTTTTCCAGAGAAATCTTTTTTCTCTTTTTTCTGTATCTCTGAAGAGTTGTGGGTGCTCCCATGAGCATTTTGGGAAAATTTATATTGGAATAGACATTCATATTTCAATATCACTGTATGTTCATCAATTATTGCATTTATATCAAATAAGATCTGTTTTGATAAGAAAACCCATAATTGTATTGATTAAGGATTCTTGTTGATAGGTCCTTTTGTTCAAAATCCAAGATGGTCAACATATTTAACTGGCTCCTGTGTCTAAATGACACAAGTTCTACAAGTCAAGACAAACATGTGTCGACTAGAGGCAGAGGCAGGAGAACATATATTACGAAATAGAGAAATGACTGAGAAGTCAAACAAATACTTCTGTCTGATTTGACGAAGGAAGCTGTTACAAGACATCGCCCTGAATTCGTTAATGTCCAAGGGTCTACAAGAGTGCGAACTCCTCGACTCTCAGTGCACACATTTCCCACTAGCCAGTTGTTAATGGTCAGCCAGCAGCTGATGGCGGGCAGGAGAGGGCATTACAGATGCAACTAACCTGCACACAGAGCAAAACATTCAAGTCATTATAGTATACGAGAAAACCCTTAGAAATCTGTTTGAATGTGCAGTTCTACTGCGCTCCGTACAGCATGAAAAATGTGTTGCTGGAAAAGCACAGCAGGTCAGGCAGCATCCAAGGAGCAGGAGAATCGATGTTTCAGGCATAGGCCCTTCTTCATGAATGAGGAAGGTGTACCAAGCAAGCTAAGATAAAAGGTAAGGAGGAGGGATTGGGGGAAGGGAGTTGGAAATGCGATAGGTGGAAGGAGGTTAAGGTGAGGGTGATAGGCCGGAAAGGGGGTGGGGGCGGAGAGATCGGGAAGAAGATTGCAGGTCAAGATTCCTAAAGAAGGGCTTATGCCCGAAACGTCCATTCTCCTGCTCTTTAGATGCTGCCTGACCTGCTGCGCTTTTCCAGCAACACATTTTTCAGCTCTGATCGATGTATCTGGAGGTTGGTGGGGTGGTAGGTGAGGACCAGTGGCGTTCTGTCCTGGTGGCGATTGGAGGGACGGGGCTCAAGGGCGGAGGAGCGGGAAGTGGAGGAGATGCGGTGGAGATCATTGTCAACCACGTCTGAGGGGAAATTGCGGTCTTTGAAGAAGGAGGCCATCTGGGTTGTTCGGTATTGGAATTGGTCCTCCTGGGAGCAGATGCAGTGGAGACGAAGGAATTGGGAATATGGGATGGCGTTTTTACAGGGGGCATGGTAGGAGGAGGTGTAATCTAGGTAGCTGTGGAAGTCGGTTGGTTTATAGTAAATGTCCGTGTTGAGTTGGTCGCCCAAGATAGAAATGGAGAGGTCCAAGAAGGGGAGGGAGGAGTCTGAGACGGTCCAGGTAAATTTGAGGTCGGGGTGGAAGGTGTTAGTAAAGTGGATGAACTGTTCAACCTCCTCGTGGGAGCATGATGTAGTGCCGATACAGTCGATGTAGTGGAGGAAAAGGTGGGGGGTGGTGCCAGTGTAGCTGCAGAAGATGGACTGTTCCACATATCCGACAAAGAGGCAGGCATAGCTGGGGCCCATGCGGGTGCCCATGGCTACTGCTTTGGTTTGGAGGAAGTGGGAGGATTGGAAAGAGAAGTTGTTCAGAATGAGGACCAGTTCAGTCAGTCGAAGGAGGGTAGTCAGTGGAAGGGTACTGGTTGGTATGGCAGGAAAGGAAGAAGCGGAGGGCTTTCAGGCCTTCGTGATGGGGGAATGGAGGTGTATAGGGACTGGATGACCGTGGTGAAGATAAGGCATTGGGGGCCGGGGAAGCGAAAATCATGGAGGAGGTGGAGGGCATGGGTGGTGTCCCAAACGTAGGTGGGGAGTTCTTGGACTAAGGGGGACAGGACCGTGTCGAGGAATGCAGAGATGAGTTCGGTGGGGCACGAGCAGGCTGAGACATGGGTCGGCCGAGAGATGAGTTCGGTGGGGCAGAGGCAGGCTGAGACAATGGGTCGGCCGGGGCAGTCAGGTTTGTGGATTTTGGGCAGGAGTTAGAAACGGGCAGTGCGGGGTTGTGGTACTATGAGGTTGGAGGTGGTGGATGGGAGATCCCCTGAGGTCATGAGGTTATGGATGGTCTGGGAGATGATGGTTTGGTGGTGGGAGGTGGGGTCATGGTCAAGGGGGCATTAGGAGGAGGTGTCCGCGAGCTGGCGTTTAGCCTTAGCAACGTAAAGATCGGTGCGCCAAACTACCACCGCGCCTCCCTTGTCTGCTGGTTTGATAGTGAGGCTGAGGTTGGAGCAGAGGGAGTGGAGGGCTGCACGTTGCGACGGTAAGAAGTTGGATTGGGTGAAAGGGGTAGACAGGTTGAGGCGGTTAATATCGCAGCGGCAGTTGGCTATGAAGAGATCAATGGCAGGTAAGAGGCCAGCACAGGGTGTCCATTTGGATGGGGTGTGTTGGAGGGGGGAGAAAGGGTTGTCAGAGGGTGGGCGAGAATCCTGGTTGAAGAAGTAGGCGCGGAGGCGAAGGTGGCTGAAGAATTGTTCAATGTCTCACCGCGTGTTGAACCTGTTAATCCGGGAGCGTAGGGAATGAAGGTGAGGCCTCTGCTGAGGACTGATCTTTCATCCTCAGAGAGGGGGAGGTCTGGAGGGATGGTGAAGATACGGCAGGGCTGGGAGCTACGACCTGGTGTGGGGCTGGAGCTGGGAGTGGGGGCGGGGTTAGGTGTGGGGGCAGAGTTAGGCGTGTGGGCAGAGTTGGGCGTGGGTGTGGAGTTGTGCGTGGGGGCGGGGTTGGGCATGGACCCAACCAAGACAACCAGTACCTACAACAAATCTGAAGCCTCTAGCAACAGACCTCCCTCTGGATCCTCCGCTCCACGCTTGCAGCCATGCGCCGCTACCTACATTCCCTGCAGTCAGCCCTATCCCAGCTCAGGACAACACTCTCACAGACCTGCAAAGGACCTCTACTGTTCTTCATCCTCAGAAGAATCCATACACTAAACAGACAGTTCTTCCTAGCCATATCGTAAATTAAAGACAGTAGGTACCAAAAACTTTCATGTACTTACCCCCACACTCAGGATTCTTCAACTAGTATCTTCCATCGGCCTCCGGAACCGCTCGAGCGCCATTACCCACGCGGCCACTGCAGCAACCGCCGCCGTGAACCATGACGTCACTTCCGTCCCCACCGACCATGCAGCCTGCGTGATCGCCACCCAGACAACCGCCTCCACGATCGCCAGGAAGACCATCGCCAACAGATTCGTGGCTTCTGAGGGGTCCACAGCCACCGGGAACAACACCGTTTCTGCATTCGCCGCAGCCACTTCCGCCCCCAGAGTTGCCGTCACCGCATCTACTTCTGCCCCCAGTGACGTCACTCACCTGCACAATCACCACGTCACATGCGTCTCCGCCCCCATGCCGATCTCCGCCCCCACGCCCAACTCCGCCCCCATGCCTAACTCCACCCACACACCTATCCCCGCCCCAACGCCTATTCCTCGCCCCCACTCCCAGCTCCAGCCCCACACCAGGTCCTAGCTCCCAGCCCTGCTGTACTTTCACCATCCCTCCAGACCTCCCCCTCTCTGAGGATGAAAGATCAGTCCTCAGCAGAGGCCTCACCTTCATGCCCCTATGCTCCCGGATTAACGAATTCAACACGCGGCGAGACATCGAAAAATTCTTCCGCCGCCTTCGCTTCCGCACCTACTTCTTCAACCAGGATTCTTGCCCACCCTCTGACGACCCCTTCTCTCACCTCCAACACACCCCATCCACCTGGACACCCTGTGTGCCGGCCTCTTACCCGCCCTCGATGTCTTCATAGCCAACTGCCGCCCCGAAATTAACCGCCTCAACCTGTCCACGCCTCTTACCCACTCCAACCTCTCACCATCACAACATGCAGCCCTCCACTCCCTCTGCTCCAACCCCAACCTCACTATCAAACCAGCAGACAAGGGAGGCGCGGTGGTAGTTTGGCGCACCGATCTTCACATTGCTGAGGCTAAACGCCAACTTCCGGACACCTCCTCCTACTGCCCCCTTGACCATGACCCCACCTCCCACCACCAAACCACCATCTCCCAGACCATCCATAACCTTATCACCTCAGGGGATCTCCCATCCACCGCCTCCAACCTCATAGTCCCACAACCCCGCACCGCCCGTTTCTAACTCCTGCCCAAACTCCACAAACCTGACTGCCCCGGCCGACCCATTGTCTCAGCCTGCTCCTGCCCTACCGAACTCATCTCTGCATACCTCGACACGGTCCTGTCTCCCTTAGTCCAAGAACTCCCTACCTACGTTCAGGACACCACCCATGCCCTCCACCACCTCCATGATTTTCGCCTCCCTGGCCCCCAACGCCTTATCTTCACCATGGACATCCAGTCTCTATACACCTCCATTCCCCCATCATGAAGGCCTGAAAGCCCTCCGCTTCTTCCTTTCACGCCAACCCAACCAGTACCCTTCCACTGACACCCTCCTTCGACTGACTGAACTGGTCCTCACTCTGAACAACTTCTCTTTCCAATCCTCCCACTTCCTCCAAACCAAAGCAGTAGCCACGGGCAACCGCGTGGGCCCCAGCTATGCCTGCCTCATCGTCAGATATGTGGAACAGTCCATCTTCTGCAGCTACACTGGCACCACCCCCCACCTTTTCCTCCGCTACATCGATGACTCTATCAGCGCTACATCGTGCTCCCACGAGGAGGTTGAACAGTTCATCCACTTTACTAACACCTTCCACCCCGACCTCAAATTTACCTGGACCATCTCAGACTCCTCCCTCCCCTTCCTGGACCTCTCCATTTCTATCTCGGGCTACCAACTCAACACGACATTTACTATAAACCGACTGACTCCCACAGCTATCTAGATTACACCTCCTCCCACCCTGCCCCTGTAAAAACGCCATCCCATATTCCCAATTCCTTCGCCTCCGCCGCATCTGCTCCCAGGAGGACCAATTCCAATACCGAACAACCCAGATGGCCTCCTTCTTCAAAGACCGCAATTTCCCTTCAGACGTGGTTGACGATGCTCCCCACCGCATCTCCTCCACTTCCCGCTCCTCCGCCCTTGAACCCCGACCCTCCAATCGCCACCAGGACAGAACCCCACTGGTCCTCACCTACCACCCCACCAACCTCGTATCATCCCGTATCATCCTTCGTCATTTCTGCCACCTCCAAACAGACCCCACCA
>NC_057727.1:34551958-34561925 GCF_004010195.1 Chiloscyllium plagiosum | reverse complement strand
ACGACATGCAGGTCCTTGGCCTCCTCCATCGACAGACCATGGCAACATGACACCTGGAGGAAGAGCGCCTCATCTTCTGCCTAGGAACCCTCCAACAACAAGGGATGAATGCAGATTTCTCCAGCTTCCTCATTTCCCCTACCCCCACCTTATCTCACTCCCAACCCTCGGACTCAGCACCGCCTTCTTGATCTGCAATCTTCTTCCCGACCTCTCTGCCCCCACCTCCTCTCTGGCCTATCACCCACACCTTAACCTCCTTCCACCTATTGCATTCCCAACGCCCCACCCCCAAGTCCCTCCTCCCTACCTTTTATCTTAGCCTGCTTGGCACACCTTCCTCATTCCTGAAGAAGGGCTTATGACCGAAACGTTGATTCTCCTGCTCCTTGGATGCTGCCTGACCTGCTGCGCTTTTCCAGCAACACATTTTACAGCTCTGATATCCAGCATTTGCAGTCCTCACTTGCTCCGTACAGCATGTAAACTTCAAAATCATGAGCAATACCAGCCAAAATGTGCTGGTTTGTTATAATATGTTTTCATTTTCCGCATAGAGCTCACAGGGGATACTTTATTCCATAATCTTGAAATCCATGTATTTTATAAGGTTTACACTGTGGTCTCCATACAACATTTTTGTATAACAACTAAAGTTAGAGTAGTGGAACAGCAAATATTAGAACAGGTTTATAACCTTAATAGCCCAATTATTTTCAAATTATGACACTTTGTCTCTCTTTTTATTGGCTTCTTTCAACTAACAAAAGAACTCCAATGTTGAGGGGAAAAAAGAGAGACTGTGCAGAATACCACTTTTTGAAATAATTGCAAATAGTTGTCAAGGTCAAATAGAGGATTATAGAAAATATCAATGTAGTGCTTGTTTGATAAGCAACTTTCAAATATTCATCTCATCCATCATCAATATCTAATTCACATACAAAGAACATCAATGCGGTGTTTTATTTGAATCAATGTGTAGTTGCATGGTTATTATTTAATTCCAAATAATTGCACTCATTAGGTTTCCAACCGTTGGAAAGTGAGAGTTAGTGCACTGATAAATTATTCATACTTGATTTCGAAATTCAGAATGTTTGAATTTTGCAGCATCCAAATTGTGTGAGGTGTATTTAAGCATCACTCTTATTAATTAAGTTGGTGAACATGCTTTCATTTGTGTTTCTACTGCTCTTTATAAAAATACTGTAGATTAAGGCCTATAATGAAATGTGTTAGCTCCCAAGGTGTTGACTTTAATGATATAGTATTTAAGGACACTTTTCATGACATGATGATTTTGGTTGTGGTAATTCAAAGAATCAGTGAAATTTTTATTTATGTCCTCTGATCAAAGCTCAAGTTTTGTTTTTAACTGTTGTCAAGCTGGAAAATCACAAAACCTTTGTTACCTTTTGCCATGAAGGCAATTTGAGCACAGCAGTAAATGTTTTGCTGAAATTTTGTAGAGACTGGAGGATTGTGTGTAACTTTGGTCTCCTTATCTCAGGAAGACTACACTTGCCACAGAGGGAGTGCAACTGAGGGTCACCAAACTAATCCCTGAAATGGCAGAATTGTTTTATGAGGCGAGATTGTGAAAACTAGGTCTGTATTCTCTAGAGTTTAAAATGATAAGAGGTAATCTCAATGAAACTTGCAAAATTCTGACAAGGTGTAACAGGGTGAATGGAGAAAGGATGTTTCTCCTGGTCTATGAGCCTAGAACATAATCTCAGAATGAGGCAGGGCATTTAATACTAAAAAGAGGAAAAATTTCTTCACTCAGAGAGTGATGAATCATTGGAATTATCGACTCCAGAGGACTGTGGAAACCCAATGTTTAGCATGTTCAAATCAGAAATTGGTAGATATTGATATCAAGGGATCTGGAGAAAATAGGGACAAGTGATGTTGAGGTAGATGATCAGCCATGATCTAATTGAACAGCAAAGCATGTGTACAGATTAAATAGCTGTACTAATGTGAAATCAGATAGATTAAATCAGCATTTTTGAATCTAGATTATTGCAGAACCTTAGTTGATAATTGAATCTGACTAAGTTTTGAGAGGCGATATGATGGCCATATAATGTAATGAATAAACAGCTAAAACATAATTGAGAGTTTTTCAATGATACTGAGAAATTGCCAAGATAGACATCTCTTCCAAGTGGAATCAAGTTATATGCATAAGGTATCATGTTTAACTAGCTGAGTTATTGATCCTGTGAATTAAGTACTTAGTTTTCAAAACCAGATAGAATAAATTGTCGATGAAACTCTTACATTTACTTTCAGGGTAGATGGTCATTTGGAATTGCAATTTCAGGTTTTACAGAGCGACTGGTTTCTGAAGGGTTTCATAGGTTTTTCGCAAGTAAATCTAAGTTGAAAGATGGAAAATGTGATCTCCATGTTCTTAATTTGATCATAATGAAAAGCTAAAATCTCATGATTAAACTATGCCAAAGGCATAATATTTGATGAGAACCCCCATTATCAAATTAATATGTCATTTTAGTTTTCATCAGACATTGATAAATGTTGTGTCAAAATAGTAAAGAACACATTGAAAAATATCTCAAGAGCATTTTCGTCCTCTCCTTCCAAACCAATATGTTCTTCTGGCTGGATGAATCAGGATGTCTCTGGTGGATCTTGCTGCTTATCAACTGGCGTGGAGTTTCTTCCACAGCTAGATTAAGGTTTTCTGTAATACTGAAACCAGATGTTACTTGCTTCTACATCCTCACCAGAAGTCATGAAGAAAGTAGTGGGACTGGTTGTAATTCTAACTTGACCTAGCAAGATACGGGTATATAATCGTTTACATACAATAACAGGAGGAAGAAACCCACTCATGCAGTTACTCTAGTCCATGTTAATTCTGATGCCTTTTTTGTCACAGCATATATGCTTCCACTGTGCTAAAAGGTGATGTGTTCTTTTAGAAGAGGCAAAAAACTTCATAAACCTCAGGCCAATTTCGAGAGAATTAGATCTGGAAAATTTGGGTGAACAAAACAAGGTTAACATAATATGAAATTTACCTTTTCAACGAGGTGATTTTCATCTCAGTCAGAAAAAGATTGAGTTCTCAAGCAAATGAGAACTGCTTGAGTTGACAGCATGTTCTTTTGGAAAGGATCTACTTAGTGATGGAAAAATCCACCTAATCTAGTGATGGAAAACATCTTGGTGCAATTGGTCAACATAGATGATTGAAAGATCTGTTTCCTTACGTGATCCTTCACTGGAGTAGGATATTGGAAGTCAAACTCCGCTATTCCTCGAGTTGTCATAGAAATTGAAGATTTTAAAATGCAAAATTCTCCAATTTACCAGTCTTTCAAATTCAGGTTGGCAGAAAGCACAGACCAGGTTTCTGTTCTTAATAAGAATGACTATTTATGACAGGTAAATTTTGAATACATGATTCTAAATACAAATAGATAATTATGAACTGTTGATGTAGAACTCTAAACTCAAACACCTTATAGCACCTTCCCTTTGCACAAATATAGAGACGTGCAATAAAAGCATGGGTATTATAGGCAGAGGGAAAGACTGAGATCCTTGTTTGCAAGGATTACTGAAATGATCCTCTCTTTGACCAGAATGTTTCTTCTTTGCAGGAGGCATAAGATGACTGGTTCACATTTATAAAGGTCTTTGGCTTATCAATTAAAAGTGACAACTCACACAAATGGAAAGGCGAAATACGCTGGCATATCTTCAGGCCTGATATACTCTTAACTGCAGGGCAAACACAGCTCTTCCTTGTATTGTTAGGCTGAAAGTATCTAACAGGTTGTTTAAGGTCTGATCAAAATAAATACAAGAAGATATGTGCACTTTAATATGAAGCAAATTTGTTAGCTTAATCTGCAAAATATATAAGGGAGGCATATGCAAGCTAATGAGTGAATGTATTAGCATTACATAGATACATGAATAAGTGAGTCTCCCACTGCCTTCTATCCACCAGGGAATTTGGCAACAGTGGCACTTGGATCTATATCCCAAATTCCATGGTACTGGCCTCGTGAAGTCCAGCCAAATTGTGAAAAGTCCAGTGAGTGGGGCAAAGTCCCACTCAGAATGACTGCACACTTTTCCTACTTCCAAACTGAGAAACTAATCCAGATAGATGGCTTCATATACTTGCATATCAGGACAGTTCTCATGAACAATTCAGTGTCACATGGTTACCTCCCAGTCAAAACACGCTTTTTTGCATTAGGCTTGTTTTTCATTTGCTTGGCCACATTCCTTCAATTGCTCATTGCCATGAGCAATTATAAGACCATAAGATATAGGAGCGGAAGTAAGGCCATTCGGTCCATCAAGTCCACTCCGCCATTCAATCATGGCTGATGGGCATTTCAACTCCACTTACCCGCATTCTCCCCATAGCCCTTAATTCCTTTTAATGATTAATGGTCTTGTTTGAAGATAACATTTTTAAGCCCAACACTACACTCTTCCACAGGTCAAAAAGCTTCTGCCAAAGCATTTGTCTGCTATGTGGGAGCCAATCACATAGTTATTGGTAGGCCCATATTTCATAGGCAAAAGTGAGGACTGCAGATGCTGGAAATCAAAGTCTAGATTAAAGTGGTGCTGAAAAGCACAGCAGGTCAGGCAGCATCCGAGGAGTAGGAAAATCGATGTTTATGGCAAAAGCCCTTCATCAGGACTGAAGGTAGGGAGCCTCCAGGGTGGAGAGATAAATGGGAGGGTGTAGGGCTGGGAGAAGGTAGCAAAGAGTACAATAGGTGGATGGGGGTGGAGATGAAATTTGTGAGGAGGGTGGGAGAAGGTAGCAAAGAGTACAATGGGTGAATGGAGGTGGGGATGAAGGTGATAGGTCAGAGAGGAGGGTGGAGTGGATAGGTGGAAAGGAAAATTGGCAGGTAGGACAGGTCGTGAGGATGGTGCTGAGCTGGAAGGTTGGAACTGGGGGAAGGTGGGAGGAGGGGAAATGAGGAAACTGGTCAAGTCCACATTGATGCCCTGGGGTTGAAGTGTTCCAAGGTGGAAGATGAGGCGTTCTTCCTCCAAGCGTCGGGTGGTGAGGGAGTGGCGATGAAGGAGGTCCAGGACTTGCATGTCCTTGGCAGAGTGGGAAGGGAGTTCAAATGTTCAGCCCAGGGCAGTGGGATTGGTTGGTGCGGGTGTCCCAGAGATGTTCCCTAAAGTGCTCTGCGAGAAGGCATCCAGTCTCCCCAATGTAGAGGAGACCGCATCGGGAGCAACAGATATAATAAATGACATTGGTGAATGTGCAAGTGAAACTTTGATGGATGTGGAAGGCTTCTTTGGGGCCTTGGATGGAGGTGAGGGGGGAGGTGTGGGCGCAGGTTTTGCAATTCCGGCGGTAGCAGGGAAGGTGCCAGGAGGGGGGAGGGTGGGTTGTTGGGAGGCCTGGACCTGACCAGGCAGTCACGGATGGAACAGTCTTTATGGAAAGCAGCCAATCAATTAATTATTACCAGCCAGTGCTCCGTTATACAGACTCCTTGGCTCCAGCTCATCTTCAATCTAGGCTTCCACTACTGCTTGAACAAGTAGCTCTATAAATAATACTTACAGTGAACATTAGGTTAGTTGCATTGAAAAATGCAGAAATCCTTCAACAATTCTTTTTTTTATTCTTTAATCAAAAACACAAAAATAAAAATAAAAATCTTCACTCTTATTGCCATCTGTGAAGAATTTTACTCTTTCTGGAAAAGGCTGTCTTTGTTTCTTCAACTGGCCCTGCTGCATCTGTGCCGCTGTGATTTGCCTGTGCTATAAATTTTCTCATAACCCTACTTCCCTTTACCAGCTGCCCAAAATATGCTGATACTAGCACTGATTTTATGCCAGTATAAATACCTTGTTTTCATAAACACCAGTGAATTGTATTGGGTTCAAGTACCTGAACAGCGTTTCTTTTCAGACTTCTATTCCTAATAAACAGCCATTTTCTAAGAATGGCTGTTAGAAATATTCTAGTCTGACAGCAGCTGTGGAGGGAGAAACAGTATAATATTTTGAGTTGAACATACCTGTTCTTCAGTATAAAGACATTTTTATTTCAAATTTCCAGCATCCACTGTATTTTGCTTCTATTCTAACTTTATTAACCTCTTCTCATAGCTCAGATACCTTAAATTGGGATCAAGACTTGTTGCTATTTTCTTTACTGTTTCAGTGCAGGTACATTGGGCAGATTTTCACTTTGTTGCACCTGGCTGACAGTTAGTGCAACCGCAAGAGGAAAAAGTGGGGATAAAGTCTTATTACCTCAGACTTTCATCCCACCAATGCCATGCCAAGATCTCTGGGGTTTCACCCTTGGTGTCAATCTTGGCTCAGTGATAGCACTTTTACTTCAGTGTCAGAATTTAAGTCAATACGGATGAAGCATTCCCTGCAATCTTTAGCCAGAAGTGCCAAAGGGTTGATTCATTTCAGCTTCCTCCAGTTCTCAGCCAATCGGACTCACTCCACATAATATCAAAAACATTTGGAGGCCTTGAATCTTTTTTTTTAATTCATTCACTGGATTAGGATGTTGCTAGCTAGGCATAATTTTCTGCCCATCTGTAATTTCCCAGAGGACAGTTAAGAGTCAGTCACATTGCTGTGAGTCTGGAGTCACATTCAGGCCAAACCAGGCAAGAGTGGTAGTTTCCTTCCCTAAAGAACATTTCTAAACCAGATGGGTTTTTCCAACAATCAAAAATGGATTCATGGTCATTGTTCGACTCTTGATTTCAAGCATTTATTGAATTCAAATTCCACCAGATTCAAATCTGGGTTGCCTAGGTCTCTGAATTAACAGACCATGGATAATATCACTAGCTATCACCTCCCTGCAAAAGCTATAGACCTGACAACATTCCAGCAATATTACTGAAGATTTGTGCACCAGAACTTGCCACACTCATAGCCAAGCTGTTCCATTACAGCGATCATACTGACATCTACTCAACAATGTGGAAATTTGCCCAGATAAATTCAACACGATCAATTACTACCTCATCAGTCTACTCTTGATCATAAAAGTAATGCAAGGTGTCATAGAAGTGCTATCAAGCAGCACCTGCTCAGCAATACCCTGCTCAGTGACGCCCAATTTGGATTCTGCCTGGGCCACTCAGTTCCTGAACTCATTACAGCCTTGGTTCAAATGTGGACAAAAGAGCTGAATTCCAGAGGTGAGGTAAGAGTGGCAACCCTTGACATCAAGTCCACATTTTACAAATTGTGGTATCAAGGAGCCCTAGCAAAATTTGAATTAATGGGTATCAGGGGCAAACCCTGGTTGGAGTCATATAGTGGTGGAGTAGGACACTTCCACCAGAGCTTCTCCACTCCGACCATTTCTTTTTCCTTTACTTTTTTTTCTTTTCTTTCCTCTTGGTGACATCCTGAATTCCTGGCCTCAGCATGGACTCAGATTCCCAGCCTCAACATGGACTTGGACACCACAGTTGACACCATCCAGACAAAGTGGTCCACTTGATTGGCACCACATCCACAAGCATCCATTCTTTCCATCACCAATGCTCAGTATGAGCAATGTGCACTATCTACTAGATGCAAGATGCACAGCAGACATTCACCAAATACTCTTAGACAGCACTTCCAAATCCATGACCACTTCCATCTAGAAGGACAAGGGCATGGGATTCAAGAGAACATCACCACCTCCAAGTTCCCTTCCAAGCCACTCACCATTCTGACTTAGAAATATATTGCCAACCCTTCCTTATCACTGGGTCAAGTTACTGGAATTCCTTCCCTAAGGGCATTGTGGAAATAGCGGTTCAGAAAGGCAGCTCACCACTATCTTCTCAGAGAAACTAGGGTTAGGCAATAAATGCTGGTCAGCCAGTGATGCCCATGTCCATGAATCAATTAAAAAAACCTACTTTGACATTTAATGTTGAATTTATTTCTCTGAACTATGCTGACAGTATTCAAGTTTTAAAGCTCAGTTCTACATTGTGTGTTGTGATTTCTGAGTTAGCATTGATGAGCCCTGTGGCAATTGTTGCAAAATATTAAAAAGACACACAGACCACAATTAACAGCAAATTACTCAACCCTATCAGTTACATGTTGGAAATGTTTTTATTACAGCTCATGTGATAGGTTTTACAAGTTGGATACCAGAAGGTGTGAAGCTCATCATGAAAGCTTAATAAAGGTGGAAACAGATGGCTTTCTGCATGTACTGTGGATTGCTAGTTCAATGGAGGACTGGAAGGGTGACAGTGAAAACACTGCTTCAAAAGTGCTTTATAGAACAAATATTAGTACGTTCTGTTTTCTAATTATGTCAACATTACCAGGCTTTTAACAATGATGCTCAATTAAAAAAAACATCTGTTAGCAACAATTTCTGATTCAGAAAAAAAGGATTCTTATTACATTACTTCATTATTTCAGGTAGCAGAACATTTTCTATTTGTTATACTTGAATCGTTACTTCTGACTCAGGCCAATAGTGTGTTTTAATTTATGAAAATGAACCTCAATGATTCAAGAAGTAGTTCACCACCATCTTCTAAAGGGCAACTAGCAATGAGTAATAAATGCTAATCCATTCAGCATTACCCACATCCCATGAATAAATTTTAAAAATCCTGTTAACATTGGGGCTCTAACTGCCTCTGATAGCATCCTGAAGAAATGCTCACCAAGAAGTCTTATTTGCAAAATACTATTTGTTATAAAATTTTATTTATGAGAGGGAGTGCCAGGATGGGAGGGTGGGTTGTAGTGCGGCGTGGACCTGACCAGGTAGTCACAGAGGGAATGGTCTTTGCGGAAGGCAGAAAGGGGTGGGGAGGGAAATATATCCCTGGTGGTGGGGTCTATTTGGAGGTGGCGGAAATGTCGGGGAATGATTTGGTTTATGTTGGTAGGGTGGAAGGTGAGCACTGTGGTGGAACTGGTCCTCCTGGGAGCAGATACGACGGAGGCAGAGGAATTGGGAATACGGGATGGCATTTTTGCAGGAGGTATGGTGGGAAGAGGTGTAGTTCAGGTAGCCGTGGGAGTCGGTGGGTTTGTAAAAAATGTCGGTGTCAAGTTGGTCGTCATTAATGGAGATGGAGAGGTCCAGGAAAGGGAGGGAGATGTCAGAGATGGTCCAGGTAAATTTAAGGTCAGGGTGGAATGTGTTGGTGAATGTGTTGCTCAACCTCCTCGCGTGAGCACGAGGTGGCACCAATGCAGTCATCAATGTAGCAGAGGAAGAGGTGGGGAGTGATGCCGGTGTAATTATGGAAGATCAACTGTTCAACATAGCCAACAAAGAGACAGGCATAGCTGGGGCCTATACTGGTGCCTATGGCTACCCCTTTGGTCTGGAGGAAGTGGGACGATTCGAAGGAGAAATTGTTAAGTGTGAGGACCAGTTCGGCCAAACGAATGAGGGCGTCGGTGGAAGGGTACTGTTGGGGAATGAGGGCGTCGGGAGAGGAAGAAATGGAGGGCTTGGAGGCCCTGGTCATGGCGGATTGAGGTGTAGAGGGATTGGATATCCATGGTGAAGATGAGGCGGTGGGGGCCGGGGAAACAGAAGTCTTGGAGGAGGTGGAGGGCATGGGTGGTGTCTCAATCGTATGTGGGCAGTTCCTGGACTAGGGGGGGAATAGGACAGTGTCGAGGTAGGTAGAAATGAGTTCAGTGCGGAAGGAGCATGCTGAGACAAGGGTGGTCAGGCTTGTGGATCTTTGGATGGAGGTAGAACCGGGCAGTGCGGGTTCCTGGACTATGAGGTTGGAAGCTGTGGGTGGGAGATCCCCTGAGATGATGAGGTTCTATATGGTTTGGGAGATGATGGTTTGGTGATGGGGGGTGGGGTCATGGTCGAGGGAGCAGTAGGAAGAGGTGTCCTCGAGTTGGCGTTTGGCTTCAGCGGTGTAGAGGTCAGTGCGCAGACTACCAACTGCGC
>NC_057727.1:34520316-34550607 GCF_004010195.1 Chiloscyllium plagiosum | reverse complement strand
CTCACTTATCTCTCCACCCTTCAGGCTCTCTGCCTGTATTCCTGATGAAGGGCTTTTGCCTGAAACATCGATTTTACTGCTCCTCGGATGCTGCCTGAACTGCTGTGCTCTTCCAGCACCACTAATCCAGAATCTGGTTTCCAGCATCTGCAGTCATTGTTTTTACCATATTAAGAAGAAAACCTAGATATCCTAACTTTGTCTTATTTTAAAGGCAAGTGCCAGGCATTGCATTCCAGATGCAATCTGATTGGTCAAACTACCATCTTGAAACAAATCATACTTTATTTTACTTGAAATACAATAAAAGAAAGAAGAAATTAGAATAACTTAACTCAACATGAAGACTTAACAGAATAATAGATTATTTAACAGATAAACAATAACTGTTTCAATATAGTAACATTCCATAAACACATGCTTGGCAAAGGCAAATTCAGTAAAATTGATTGTCTCACATGAAATTCTCCAGTCCAGGAAGAAAATGTCAAGGGAAAACTCTTGAAAGAGAGAGAGTGAGTAGTAGGGAGAGAAGTATTGCAGCTTCGAAACTCAGCTTCAAGACCCCACAACAACTGCTACTGAAAAACTAAAACTAAAAATCCTGGCTCGAGGAGAGCTTGACACCCCCTTTCAGGTTGCTTCTACTGTTTCAGCTTAAAAAACGAACTCAAGGCCTCACACGCTGTTTACTTTATTGGATTCAAATGGAGAGCTCTCCACCTCTATCTTAAAACCTCTCTTCAAAAACAAGGACAAATACACCTGTTAAAGCCATAGTATGATCACATTTGTGCAAGAGAAACTAACCTCCTACTTCATTATCCTCTCTCCATAATCCAGCATTCTTTTTCACTTTAGATAATTATAATTGTATAATTATCTCCCTTTTGAAACCTACAGTTTAATCTGCAGCACAACCCGCTCACATGTTGAAACAGTACATTTTAAATATGAACCATTATTTTCTGAAGAAAACTTTCCCTTCACGTCATCTTTGGATTTTTTGCCATTTGTGAGATTTGAAATGGGAGTCATAGCTAAAAAAAGAGATTGGAGATTATAGGTGGTTTTAAGGTAGTTTTTTGATATATATAAAGCCAACAGATGGGTGGAGCAGAAGGATGGTGGTATCCATTACTAAGCTGTCTCTTTTGTTGTTAGTCTACTTTGGTTATCTAAGATATTATGTCAGAGCCTTCAAAATCTATTTTCTTCAGAAGTGTCCCTTCCATTTATGGGAAACCATCATTGCTTGGGGACAGGTGACACTTTTATGCCCATCATTTATGCAATTGTCCAGTCACCAAGGGGCAAATACTCAAAGTAGATCACTTCTTATTATTATGAGGTCAATTCTAAGCTCATTGCTTATTAGGACAGCCTGTTGATCTTTACTGTGATAATTGATTTAGAAGTGGGACACAAAGTCCCATCTTCACAAGCCGAATGATGTATTATGCCAGAATCTGAACTCAAGCCATATCCTTGGTGAAAATAACAGACATGTCCTGAAATGTGTCTCTAAGTCCAGTAGATTGTGATAAAATCTTTCTTCATAAGAGGGAGTGCTATTTCTATACTATACAATCAATTCTCAACATTTTTAAGATTATTAGACATCCATTTCTCATAGATTCATATCCTTGATATGAACACCACCCTAGATTTGCATCTGTGACCATAAAAATACCTGTTCAGTGCCCCAACTAACGAATTCCTTTGACTGTTTCTTTTCCATTCTTCACCCTGCCTTCTATTCAGAGGGGCCAGCATGGTACTGTGAACTTCGCTGTGATTCTGCTTCAAGGAGGAAAGTTACTGTGTCCAACAGAATTAAGTAATTCTTGCTCTTCTTGTGACAGGGAAATGATCTGCTTGTTTGCAGATATTAGTGTTATGAAATTGGATTGAGTAATTTTAGATTGGGAGACAGGAAGTTAAAATTTGATATTTATAAAATTGTACAATTGTAAAAGGGGAGGAAACATTGTATGGTCCCTTTAAAAGATGGTGTTTTTTTTTCTGTGCGGAGGGATTAAAATGGGTGTTTGTGAACAGTTTTAAAATTTGCAGGAACAGAGAGCAAACTGCCATCCACCAGAGCGAACAGCCCTCAGCAATCAAGAGAGAAATTGGCTCTCACAGTCATTTATGTATTACAGAAAGTACCATCTAAATAATAACAGGACCAACAATGAAGAATTGGAGGAAATGTTCCTGACAAGAATTGGAGGAGGTGTTCCTGACAGAAGACTCGACGGAAGAAAGCACAGAACGTTCTGGAAGACATGTAACCTGACTGCAATTTCAAGAGAAATTCTATTTTTGTTATATGAGTGAGACTTGCATTTATTGAACAGCATACCATTAGAATCTTGTTTTATTCAGGGAATAGTTAGTAGTTAGAAGGGATTTCTTTGATTTGTTAATAGTTTAATTAATTTGTTCACTGATAGAGTTAGATTAATAAATTTGTACTTATTGATTTTAAAGTGATTGTCAAGTATTTATTTTATTTAACCACTAGCAGGTGCTGAAAGGCAGGTTACACCATTTTTCACACACTTTTTACAGATTAAAGGGCAAGATGCCCCTCTTTGGGTGTTTCAGTTTTTTTTAACCAAGGGGCGTCAACCTTCACTTTATAACATTAGGAACATTTTATGTCACAATTAGAAAAATGGAAACTTATAGTGAATGATAAACATCTAGTGGGCGGCACGGTGGCACCGTGGTTAGCACTGCTGCCTCACAGCGCCAGAGACCCGGGTTCAATTCCCGCCTCAGGCGACTGTGTGGAGTTTGCACATTCTCCCCGTGTCTGCGTGGGTTTCCTCCGGGTGCTCCGGTTTCCTCCCACAGTCCAAAGATGTGCAGGTCAGGTGAATTGGCCATGCTAAATTGCCTGTAGTGTTAGGTAAGGGGTAGATGTAGGGGTATGGGTGGGTTGCGCTTCAGCGGGGCAGTGTGGACTTGTTGGGCCGAAGGGCCTGTTTCCACACTGTAAGTAATCTAATCTAATCTGATTATAACAGTACTACATAATTGATTCAGTTTAAAATTACTTTGTATCTAAAACACTTGACCTGCTCTATGTAGATTAGAACAATATAAACTTCACCTATTTAACTGAGGTAATCAATAAAGTAATCAAAGGATTGGCTTTTGTGTACGATGACAGATTATTTCACTTAGGTCATGCATAAATCTGTATGAGAATCATATATAAGAAGAGAATGGTTAGTTGTCAGGTTACTTTGGGGCGGTATGGTGGCACAGTGGTTAGCACTGCTACCTCACAGCGCCAGCGACCCAGGTTTGAACCCAGCCTCGGGAAACTGTATGGAGTTTGCACATTCTCCCTGCATCTGCGTGGATTTCCTCCCAAACTCTAAAAGATGTACAGGTTAAATGAATATAGGATAGGGGAATGGGTCTGGGTGGATTACTCTTCAGAAGGTTAGTGTGGACTTGCAGAGCTGAATGGCCTGTTTCCACACTGTAGGGATTCTATGATTCGATGTAAATAGTAGAAGTATGGAACAAATCACTGGTATGAGGTGAGAGGGCTTCAGGAGAGGACTGGTGAATTTCACATCGCATGAAATATAGGTATCAAATGACATATATCAGGAAGTCTTTGGTAAATTTGCTTAGAGAGAATGTTTGGGACTTCCATTCAGTTTTAATTTTCCTCAGGACTTTGGGTTCTTAGTCTAGTTAATCGCTATCTCAAGTAGAGTACATTGGAGCCAGGGTGTCAAGAGGACCTCTTAATGCAGTGGGGTTTTCAACAGTATTGGATAGGCAGATGGGAAAGCTGGTCTTTTTCTGCTTAATGTTTTTATCATTTAAATTTTGCTGTCATTGTAGTAAAGCAAGGAAATATAGCAGCCAATTTCCACACACACAAATGACTCAAAGAAAATAATAAGTTAATTGATATGAAAACGTGTTAGTACGCAAGGGAACATTTACAGTGCATGCAATTATTTCCGTGCAGAAGTTATTGGAAATTGTAATGTGAGGGACCAAGGCTTCTCCATAATTTCTTGTGGATTTTGTATCAATGTAATGTAACCCTTTATGCCTTTGCCCAATTAAGAATAATGGTATATAAACTGAAAACATGGTGGATACCTGGCAGTGATGCGATTCATGTGCTTATTCGAGATGGTTGAAGGAGATGTATCCTATCTCCTTCTGATCCCTCGTGTCCATACTCAGCAGTCACAAGATCATTCTGAGAAGAATGACCACATTGATTATCATAAAAGGAATCACAGTAATCACTTCTTACTACAGGGCCTTGGAATTGGACCAAGCAGATGATAAACTATTGATCAAAGCATTCTAATTGAGGTTTTTCATTATCATTATCATTTTCATTGCTGTATCAGGATAATAGCATATTCCTGCCACTTTATTGCTATGGAATCATAGAGGATAAAAACAGACGTTTCTGTCCAACTTGTCCACGCAGACCAGACATCCCAAACTGACCTAATGCCACTTGACAGCATTTGGCCCATATCCCTCCAAACCGAACCTGTTCATATACCCATCCAGATACCTTTTAAATGTTTTAATTGTACCCACCTCCATCACTACGTCTGGCAACTCATTTTGTACACGCACTACCTTCTACGTGCAAAAGTTACCGAGTTGTTGAGTTCAGCATCTCAGTATTACTGTAACAAAGAAATATCATCATTGGATCCTGTCCTATGGATATGCAAAATTCTGCTATTCCCATGTCAAAATCCTAATCATGATTCACAGTAAGCATGAGTTCAAATCACACCATAGTTTATGGTTAAATTACTAATCTTTGTAATATAACACATTCAGGCGAGCAAACAGAGAACAATAATC
The DNA here is from genome assembly GCF_004010195.1 of Chiloscyllium plagiosum. Taxonomy (NCBI): domain Eukaryota; kingdom Metazoa; phylum Chordata; class Chondrichthyes; order Orectolobiformes; family Hemiscylliidae; genus Chiloscyllium; species Chiloscyllium plagiosum. The sequence goes on along the minus strand of NC_057727.1, from coordinate 34,545,729 downwards.
AGATTCATATTGTTTTGCCTCATAGGGAAGCATATTGGAGTCACCACAGAAGTTGTAGATTTTATAAAAGTTCAAAAAAGCTCCCAGATTTACCCATTCTTTAGGTATAAATTGACAGAAAGAATGGGCCATGTTTCTGTACGTGACAAGAATGACTACTTATTGGAGATAAATAGATTCTATCTACTAATAATTAATAATGAACTGTCAACCTATAACTCTCTTAGTAAAACTCTAACCCCCTTAAACCTCTGTCTACTCATGCATGCAGAGACTAAAACACATCAGTGGGTGGAGGGAAGGCCTGGAAAGGCAGTTCAGTGGTCCCTGTTGCCAAGATTTGCTGAGATTATTCTTTTGATTTGTCAGGACTTGTTGCTCCTCGATCTTTTTTCAGGTACTTTTACTCACATGCAGGGGGTGCAGAGTGACTGGTTCACACTTAAAGTCTCTGATTCACTGTTAAGAGTCATAGATTACAGTAACTGATGAAGGAAAATAAACTGCTTCAGGATTCAGGTGTTTTACTAAAGAGAAAAGACAGTTCTTTATGTTTTGGAGATGTAATAGTTTATGAACAAACATTCACACCCACAAGCTATTCACCTACCTGGGAGCCAATTGCACACTGTTGGAAGGCAGAAGGTCTTTGTTGTCAACAATCGGTGTCCTCTGCACAGTCCACTCAGCTACTTCTTGCCAGCCAAATCTCCCTTCATACACAGCTCATCTGTCGTAACTTGCCTCCTGCTTGAACAAACAACAATGATGAGTGTTAACTTGTTTTTAAAATGCGTACTAATCCTTTCCACAAGCCTTGATTTTAAAACAATCCTTTTCCCATTTCAGTCCAGAAACAGAAATGCAGAAAAACTAAAAGGCTGTGGTCTTTAAAATATTGAGGAGAATAGCATGGAGAATAGCATAGAAGTAGTTGTGGCCATAGTAAAATGGCCACAACTGATTCCTGAAGAAGGGCTTATGCCCGAAACGTCGATTCTCCTGTTCCCTGGATGCTGCCTGACCTGCTGCGCTTTTCCAGCAACACATTTCCAGCTCTGATCTCCAGCATCTGCAGACCTCACTTTCTCCTCATAGTAAAATATGACAGCATAATGAGTGGTAGCAGAATAATGATGAATGCTTAAATCCCATTAACTTTCTCCATTGTTTTTAGTAAATGAGGTAGAGAAATCTACCACTAAAGCTCTAATATCTCTAAATACAGATTCAACCTCAAGCAATGAATACATTTAGCAAGATTTAGCTATGATCATAGAATCCCTACAGAATGGGAACAGGCCATTTGGCTCAACAATTCCTCACTGAACCTCTGAACAGTAACCCACCCAGACCTATTTCCGTACCCTATTACTCTATGATCTTTCTATTACAGGTAGTCCTTGAAACTGATTTTACTTTTAAGAAATAAATAATCACAAAACATTTTGTGGTAATTTACATAACTAAACTTGAAAAAGGTCGCACATTATAATCTGTCATCAGTAACATCAACATAATCATAAATGTTGGAATTACTCAGCATGCAGCATTTATTGAGATTCATGCAGATCATCTTTCTTATGAAGCTTTTAAATATACACACTTGAATGGACAACCTCTAACTTTTAGTCGTTATGTAAATTTTATTCCTTCATTCTCAGTGAGATATTGTTACAATGAAACCCCTGAGTAGAGAAATTTGTGAAACAATTTTCTGATTTCCCCTCTTAACTACACATATGTAGATGCCAGGTGTTGCTGTCTAATTTATTCCTTAATGTTGATAGTTTTACCCTTATTATTATTCAAAATCCTGACAAATAATTATCCAGTAACAGTTTTCATTTTTATCAGTTTAATGTATGTAATTATAGATATGTCTCGCAGTGTCAGAGATCTGTGATTGTAAGGGTAATATATCACCTACAACCTGTGATGGAACATGATGATTTTTTAAAATTGTGAATAAAAAGGGAAGGCAATGCATTTGTTTAAGCACATAGGGAAAAGGGAGCTAAGGGTGTGGCTATTTAGATTTCAATGTTGAATATCTTTGGCATTAAGGAGAGTATGGGTAGAGGCTTGTGAGGATCATATTGAACTTGCATTTTACTCACATGCAGAGTACTGAAGCTGCTGAAATTGAGTTTAATGAAAGTAGTTGTGGCACCATGGGAGAAAAGATTTTGACCTGTCTATGTCTAACATTACCCTGCTTTCTTGCCAACCTCTCAAATAGTGTGCTTGTTGCTTCTGGACAGCCCTTATTGACAGCCACTTCCAATAGATGAGAGCTGAATGCATCAGACAGTTACAGAATTTGAAATATTTTCTGGTCACGGGGCTGAGATCAGGTTATGGGGTGAACTTCAGCCGCTGTTGGCTTTATTTGTATTCCCTTTTGCTTTCTGTTAATAAAAGCTTATTTTTGCATTTGTCCTATTATGTGCCTGCATGTGATATTACCCTACTGGTCAATGACAAACTGTGGGGTGTATAGTGGGCATTATGGACAGGGTAGTGCTGACTTAAAGTATATTAAGATGTGATGTGGATATAGGCAGATAAAGTGTGTGGTGTGGTCGTGAAACTGTAACTAGGGTGAAAGAATGGGATTACATGTGCGAGGGAATGTCAGTCATGTCAGCTAAGTGCCTTGGGCAGGGTAGCTTTTTTGCTGCTTTGTTACATGATGTTGCTGGTGAAGGGCAGCACAGGTTGCCAATGCTTGTCAAGGTACACAACAACCTTTCAAGCATGCCACAGGACAAAGTGATTGCTGGCCTTTAGCTGGATATCAGCTGAGTGACAAGCTGTTCTGGAAATGACACAGACTAAGAAGAGGCTTGAATCTGATATGAGAAATGCCACAAGGGCAAGGTTGGTAATTAATATGGTGAGATAACTCACTAGGTCTTGTGGCAAAAAACCCCTCCAAAACATTTAACACAATTCGGACTTTACCAGAAAAGTGTAAGATTCAGCCCACGGAATTTATATGGGCATGTTGAACAAGCTGTAACAAATCTGTTCAAGCAGCAGATCTTCTGCTTCAAAGAGTGAAATTTGTTCTATTAGATGTCTGGTGGAGTTATGAGTCTAGAGTGGTTATCAGCATCCCTAACTGATGGCAATCCTGAGCCAGTCGAAAGATATTCCCTAGCACTAAGCAGCCAGTCTGACACCTGATCATAAATCTGGAGGTTTGGGATGTTATTGGAACTTATTACAGGATAAAGGCATCAAAATCATTGTCAAGAAACTGTAAAAACAAGAAATAATATTCACAGTGGATTACCATCCTGTCCATGTACATCATTGGCTCTTTACATTAAACAGTGAAGGTAATAAACATACAAGAAAAACCTCCTGTTGCAATCTGTAGCTCTTTCTTTTACTTCACTGACCTCAGAGGGAATCAGATATATTGATTCTGATTGCAGCAAATTGCTTTCAACACATCCCTGATAGAAAATAGGTCTGAAAACTGTATGATGTCAATTATGTCATAACTTGTAGCCTGAAATAGATTGTTGTATGGAAATTAAAGGCCACAACCACTTCAGCAGCTCTCTACAAACAGTGTTGGTAATATTCAGATGCAAGGTTGATAGGTAACAATCATGTGAAGAGAATCCCTCTTGGATTGGAGACATCTCACCCATTGCTATTTAGTCAGATTCATATTTGAAATTACAAAATGTAACTGGTTATCTTCCAACAAGATATCAGTAAGAGGCATTTAGAGTCCTGAAGACATGAATAGAGTGGGACGTCCTGCATCAGCTCCACTTTCATCAAGTTTTACAAGGATCTCATGATCTATGAACTTGTTTTGCTTTGTGCTATTTCTCCTCATCTTCTAGCCCCAGTGGTGAACCCAAGGGAATGCCATTATGGAAATAATTGTGCTGAATATAGATCAGGAAAGGTTTGTGTCTCCCAAAACTCCTTTCAACAGTTTTCTCAGTACTGCTGAAACAGTCAGAAACTTTTAAAAAGAAATCTACATGCAGCCTGAAATGATATACAGTAAGCCCTATTTTAAAGTTGCCTTCTTTAACATTGTTTCACTTTAACATTGCCAAATCAATGGGACCTGTAATCTTATTGAACATCACAACATTTGTTTCTCCAGGACTGTATTACTATTCGAGATCCAAATTCAATCCAAAGCAGGAGCTGTATTAGCATGGAAGAAAAAGTCCTAATGCTTCCAAAGTGCTGCGCATTTTACAACAATCCATGTATTTTTTTGAAAGACTTTCAAAGCTGTTCCTGCCTCACTGCTCTCCTCCCAAGCCCTCACTCAGTGAGAGGGAAGAGTTGAGTGAGAGCATTCAAAGTAAGCATGAATTGTAAAACCTCCAGCACTCTGAACTATAGGAATTTGCACTTCTACAGATTTAATCTGTGTCTTGGATAGGAACATAAACTCAGGAGAAGAAAGCGTTGAGAGGGTGTATTCAGGGATGGGGCAGGAATCGGGGTATGGAAGAGGCCACAAGCCAGAGGACAGGAATAGGAAAAGGTCTCAGTTCAAAGATTGAGGTATGGGAAGTTGCTACAATCCAGAGAGTCAGGAAGTATAAAGACACCACAACTTGGAGGACTAGCTGTCAGAGTTGCCAAAATTCAGAGTCAGGGAATGCTGAAAAGCCATAACATGGAGGGTTTGGCAGTAGGAGATGCCACAATCTGGAGAGGGAGGGTCTGCAGCAATGAGGAAAATTAGTGAACAGAAGTTTCAGGAACAGACTCACCAGTTAGAATGAAGTACATCAATTAACAAGTTAAATTTCTTTTCGTACCTTAAAACTTATTTTCTTTTAAGTTATTTAATTACACGTGTAGGAATGTAAAATATTTCAGCTTAGAGGGTATAATGTTTTATTTTTCCCTCGTGAAGAAGTTTATACAGAACCCTTCTACAGGTTTTAATTTGGTTCTTAAGGCTTCCAATGCTTGATTTTTAAGTCCTTTCACTTGAAGTTGTGATTTTTAGTAATGCAACTATAACTTTTACCTGAGGACTTACCCTATCCTAATTGGTATGAGGATCCTTTCAAGTAATACTTCTGCAGCAACCTCTGGTCAGTTTTGCTGTGGTTAGATGGATAGCAATTCAGGTACTAGCACAGAGCAGTTTCACATAAATTTCCTGATACCTGAAAATGTACAGGAGCTTTATTTAAGCATTTCAATTTATTGAATGCTTATTTTGGACAGATGCCTGGGATGACCAAGGGTTATCAAATTAAAATCACAGTTCGAATTTGGGACTATCCAGCAAAGCAGTGAAACAAAACTCACTTTCACTCTCAAAATCCGTAGTTTGAATTTGTTTCAAATTGTAAGTGTTTGCTATGATTAGTTATCATGGGTAGAGTTTGAGGCACATTGAAAGAATTGGTGTTGGTTTTGACTGCCTAAATCTTTTCAGTGTCAAATCTTTAATTCTCCAACAGTATGTTTGATCCTGGTTATTGCATTATAGATCTGCTGGTACTTATTCCATTAATAAAAAAAAACACAACTGTCTTAAGTGAGCGTTCTAACTTCATCCATTGATTTAATACTACAGTTAGGCGGTTAGTTTGTGCATGAAGAATTACTATCCTAGCTCAATGATACCGTTGTTGCAAATGGAAAAATATTGATTCCTGAGAAATCTGCTGCAATTACTGTACCAGAATCCACTGGAAATTTAACTGACATTTAAAATCAAGATTACGAGCAATGGTAAAGTTCTGGTGTATAATACTCAGCTTATCTTCCACAACTATGAACATGTTTCAATTATAGATTTTTTTTTAAGTTCTGTTACTGTAAGGCCATTGAATCAAGGTGTTCGATTAGAACCATATTATCTTGGATTTAGTGAAACAATCTTCTTTAAAATGACTTTTTTAGAAGTTGTACTTTGCAAAGAAAGTGTTTGTTATCCAGCTGTTTTCATTGCATGCTAAGAATCTTCTCCTGTCATTTATTGTGAAGTTGCAACTTCCAAAAACAAATTCTTATAGTTGCCAGCCAGTGACATCCACGTGCCACAAGTGAATTTTAAAAAATAGCAATTAGATACAACTTAAGTTACATAAGCTAGTTAAATATTAAGACTGTTGGGATACATGGGTAATAAATCTGTCTACTCTGAGATCCTTAGCCATTCTTCCCTCAAATTCTACCCTGCTACACAATAAGACTAAATCTCCTTGGTGGACTTTATTGCAGTCGCTAACATTAACTCTTTCAGAACCATTATCTCAAGAAGCAGATTTTAGCTCTACTACCTGTTTAGTGGGTCCCAGATCCATAACCATCGAATTGAAACTCCTGTTTAGTTCTCTTCCATTTGAGTTTATCCCCCCTAGTTATTTAGTCTTTTGCTAAACAATAGATCTTTCCTATCCATTCTATTTAATCTCCTCATTATTCCAGAAACTCGATTAATCTCTCCCTCAGCCTCTTCTGTTCAAAAAAAAAGCAACTCCAGCTTACTAATTATTTCCTCCCATTATTTCCTCCCTGTTCAAATTAATTCAAATGGCAGAATGAAGCATTGCCTATATAATTAGGCTTGACTACAATTTTCAAAACTATCTGTTGACAATATTGATAGTTTTGTTCAACTGAAACTACTTGTAAAGCATTTTTGCAAAGTGAGGCATCTTGGATATTTGGCAGAGGAAAAAGTTGATGCAAAACGATAAGAAAATTCAATGAAGCTACAGAAGTAGTGTTGAATTATATTAAGTAACGAGGCAAAACTTTAGAAAACTTTAGAAGGCTTGAGCCATCTACAGTAGGCACCATAAGGCACTGAAGAAATACCACAAGTAATGCCTTTGTAAGATCTGCCAAATCTGATCACAAAAAGAGCAATCGAACATCAGTATCCTCTCCCAAATTAATAGTCCCAGCACTAAGGCACTAATCATTCAACAGTAGTTACCATTTTGCGAGGCAGGACATGTGATTTGTATTTGAGACAAGAGACTGCTGAAGCAACTGCTCTACTCAGTGCTCAGATGCAGTGGGAAACAAGCAGCACCTGCTCAGCAATAACCTGCTCAGTGATGACCAATTTGGGTTCTGCTAGGCCACCCAGTTCCTGACCTTATTACAGCTTTGATTCAAACGTGGACAAAAGAGCTGAATTCTAGAGGTGAGGTGAGAGTGACAGCCCTTGACAGCAAGGCTGCATTTGACCGAGTGTGTTACCAAGGAGCCCTCGTAAAATTGGAATCAATGGATATCGGGGGGGGAAATCTTTCTGCTGGTTGGAATCATACCTGGCACATAGGAGTCACGGTTGTTGGAGGTCAGACATATCTCTGCAGGAGATCTCTGCAGGAGTTCCTCAGTGTAGTGTCTTCAGCCCAACCATCTTCAGCTGCTTCATCAATGACCTTCCCTCCATCATAATGTCAGATGTAGGGGTGTTTACAGATGTTTACTCATTACCATTTGGAATTCCTTCGATACCGAAGCAGTCCATATCTGCATGCTGCAAAACCTAGGAAACATTCAGGTTTAAGTTGATAAGTAGCCAAAAACGCTCGCATGCATAAGACCATCTACACCAAATGAGCATATAATCATCTCCCTTTGACATTCAACTTTATGTTGTTCGTTATTGTCCTCTAACAATGTCCTAAGAGTTTACCGTTAACCAGAAATTTAAGTGAGCAAAAATACCACAACTTCAAGTGTAAGTTGGAGATTAAGTTCTGAGGTGAGTAGCTCACCTCGTCACTCTCCAAAGCTTATCCAACATTTAGAAGTGTGATGAAATAGTCTCCACTTGCCTAATGAGTGCAGCTTTGAGAATTCAAGAAGTTTAGGGCAAGGTAGTGTGCTTGAAAAGCACTCCTTCTACAAGTAGAGCATTGCTGGCTTTGTAGCTTGATGTCGATAATCAGTTCATATTACTAAATGGAATTTTGGAATAATGCCCTCAGTGGGCCAAAAGATGCAGTAATGTCAATGCCCAAACAATGTTCGATTTCCATTCTTTCCCTTCCTCAGAATGCAAACATGATATTACACTAAAATTTGTTCTAACTGCAGGAGCAAAACAACAGTGGACAATCATATTATGGTTTTGTGGGGAAACACAAGGGGAGTGTGACTGGTTGAGTAGTTATTTCAAAGAGCTTGATGGGCTGAATCGTCTGAGCTATGCCGTAGGAGTCTGAACCATCTGTATTGCTAATTGGTATTGGACTTTACAAAACTATTTTTCAACAATCTGTCCTCGTTCTGTGGTCTTTCTCTTAGGCATCTGTTGATGAAGTTGCGCGGGTATCCGTTTTTGGCGAATACCAAACGGAGAATTCACTACAAGGGTACACAGGAAAGCCACACACACAGACCAAGTCCTAAACTATTACTTATTTTATTCTTAAGTATACTATTCTTGCCTTTATACTCGAAGGATGTTTGTGATTTTTTGGATTGGAATAAATGCAAAATATTACATCTTGGTAAAACAAACAAGGGCAGGACTTACACTGATTAAAGGTTGGGCCTCGGATAGTGATATGGAACAAAGAGACCGAGGGGTTCTGGTCTTTGAAGTATGTGTCACATGCAGACAGGGTGGTTCAGAAGGGGTTTAGCACATTTGCCTTCTGGGACAACACTACTATCATAGGGCAAGCCAGACAGAGAACAGCCAGGGAATTCCTAGAGGCATGGCATTCATCCACAAACTCCATCAACAAACACATCGACCTGGACCCAATATACCAACCATTACAGCGGACAGCTGAAGCTGACAACCGGAATCGGCAGGGACAGACCACTATAAACACCGGAGGAAACATCAAATAAGCGCTTCGCGGGAGGCTCCCAAGCACTGATGATGTCACCTAGCCAGGGGACGAAACGTTTGCAACAAAAACTTCCAGCTCGGCGAACAGAACCACAACAACGAGCACCCGAGCTACAAATCTTCGCACAAACTTTGAATTTATTACTAATAATACTTGTATTTCTCTGATAAACTCTGTTTACCTGTGAAATCAAGCCATAAGTATTTCTGTTAAAAGTTGTAAACTTTGAAATCCCATTCTGTGAATCAGTTGGCTGGTTGTCATTTCTATTATATTTAGCACCTTGGAAACGAGGATACAGAGGATTTCGTATGTAAGGCTGAGTGCTGTTTTCCAATAGAAGCAATTTTATTCATTGATAGTGATCATGGACTTTAGTCTAAATGTATTAAAGTTATATACATTCACATGCACTGTAGCAGAGATCAGTGGCCTATGTGGTGAGCAGTAAAATTGAGCATTGTAATTCAGAGTTGGAGATGCATATCTGGGAACTGATACTGACAGAAAATGCTTTGTGCCTGACTTTGAGCATGACAAATCCTATATGAAATGCCAGGTACATGTTTGAGAATGAAGCTGCATTTTTTTTTATTTGGTAACACGTTGCTATGAGAGGACACAAAATTGAAGTGCAAAACAAGAAGGTTTATCAAAGCTTTATGTTCATTTTATATATAAATTGAATTTCTTCCCAAGTTACTAGACTAGTAAAATTCTGTATTAAGCTTGATATGAATTAGCATGTAAAGTGGTTCCATTATGCTTAGGCCTATGGCCACCAAGTTTGAATATAGGAGTAAAAACTCATTACTTATCTTGTAAAAGGGCTATTTTTAAATTCCATTTTCCCATCTATGTTCTGTATGACCTGCATATAAATGATAGGAATGTACGTGGTTCTCTTTGGAAAGATTTATTGGATTGACAAGAATCTTTTTTATTTCATTCTTTTCAGAATTACTGATTTGGGAAATATCAAGCGACGACTGTATTTATCAACTATCCATAAGGAGTTGTCTGCAACCCCACTACATGCAAAAATACCATTGGGTATTATCAAACGTAAAATCGTATGTTACTTTTAAAATAATTATCAGTAGCTCCAAAATCATGTCACCTTTTAGATAAATATAGAAGGAATTTAAATATTAATTGTTAGGAATATTTCCAACTTTGAAACGAGTTGCATCAGTTTCCATTTTGGGGTATTTTGGGGAAATGTTTCCTTTTGCCTGAACCTTTTAAGAGACTTTAGTAAAAGAGAAATTCAACTTGTGATGCTACATTTTTGTCATCATAGAGATTAGGTGTACTTTCCTGCACAGAATACAACAATGAAGTTTCACACACAACTGTTACTACTTGGAACTCTGCTGGACTTTTTGTTGCCTAGAGTTCTGTGCCATGTATACAGAAGTATAATTGGAGAGTTGATCAATATTTAATAAATTAAAATTGCTATGTTATGCTCTGTGTGGCATATGACTTCCAAGTTGGCCATTACAACCTTGGACAGCTTCTTTGAGTTTTCTGTGTCTTTGACAAGTCAACAAATTTATGTGGCATATTACTGTACCCTATTGTTGTGCAAAATTATGCACTTAATATACACAAATATTTCTAGTTAGAATAAAATACAGGGCCATCAATAATTGTTTTGTTAGCTTTCCACAAAATCATGGCCCATGGAAACTAGTACCCCTAATTCCTGATCTTTAGATTTTAGTGAGAAAAATATACAGCACAGAACACTGTAAACTATCCGCAAATATTCTTCCTTGACTCCACTGAAGGAAGTTAAAATATGGGTATTCTAACTATCAAAATAATTGCCATTTCCTCAGTTGAGATTTTATAGAACAATGATATTGTTTATACTTTTGGAAGAGGACATTCAGTGTGAATCAAAAACAGAAAATTAAAGATCAAAATTAAAATTAATAGTCCTCTCACCTCTGTGGATAATGACAGTGTCTCAGAGCACAATTGTTGCCTGAATTAAGGCATGTTTTTACTAAAGGTAAACAAGAGGGTAGAAGTGTTAAAATAATTCTGTAAATTTTAATATTGTCCTCCACTGCAAAAACTTTTTTTCAGAGATGAATAGAATGTAATAAATTAGCAGATAAATGAATTATGACATTACCTACATTGATAGCATATTTCTATCAATTAAGCTATTTGTATTCAATAGGATACTTTGAGTAGTTATGCAAATGTGATTTATAAAGCTTTATTGCAGATTACATAAGTAGTTTACTTATACCATAAAACATGCCAATGCTCACTTGTTAACATTGGTGCACATGACTTTCAGCTGCTAGAATGCATATAATGGAGGAAAACATTAAACCAGGTGTTAATTTCAAAAGGAATTGAAAATTAAATCTATAAAAGAGCCTACTCTGCAATTGAATAAGTTCATAGCTGTACTGATTGTGGCCTCAACTCCACTTGTCTGATTGACCACCACACCCCTCTGGGAGAAAGTGAGGACTGCAGATGCTGGAGATCAGAGTCAAAAAGTGTAACCACTGTGTTTTTCCAGCACCACATTTTTTGACTCTGATTGACCTGCTGTGCTTTTCCAGTGCCACACTTTTTGACACCACACTCTCCTCCCCATCAATAACCCTTGACCCCCTTCCACATCAAAAATCTTTCTAATTTAGTTTTGAATATATTCAGTGATGTAGTCTTCATTGCTCTTTGCAGTCGGGAATTCTAAAGAATAACACAGAATAAGTGCCTCCTCAACTTCATCTTTCATTGCAAACCCTTTATTTTAAACTCTGCCCCCTGTTTCTATAATCGCCCAGAAGAGGAAATAGGCCCTCAGCACCTACTTGTCAGATGTCCATACAACTTTTTATGTTTCAGTAATGTTACATCTAAACTCCACAAAATATAGTGCCAACCTGTTTAATCTTTCCCCATAAGACAAAGACCTCACTTTGGAAATTACCTTTATTAGTAAAGCCAAGGATCCAATTTGCTTCTTTAATAATTTTTTGAACTTGTCTTGTCATCTTCAAAGTTTATGTCCACGTCGTTCATGTTCACTGATCCCTTTTCGAATTGTAGCATTTATTTTGCTTCCCTTCATCTCAATTTCCTACCAAAATGGACCATTTTGCATTCTCTATACAGAATTAAGTTTTATTTGACATGTGTCTGGCCATTTCACAAGTTTGACTCTGTGTTCCTAAAGTCTGTCACTATCCTTTACATTGATTAATACATTTTTATAATGTATCATTTGCAAATTTTAAAATTACGTTGTGTCTCCTCCAGTCTAAGACATTTATATGCTTAAAAAACACTGTAATCTGAAAGCTACACCTAAATTAATATTTCTACGGTTTCCCTTACTATCTACTTTCTAACCCTTAGCCAATTTAATCTCCACATTCCCATTGCCCCTTTAATCCTATGTACTTCAGTTTTACTAACAAGTCTATTATATGATTTTCCTGTATTTTTGTTTCTCTGTAGTTTTTTTAGACATCATTGTCAGTGTTCTAATATTAAGTCAGGTGATCAAAACTGGTTCAGTTAAGAATACGGGAGGGTATGATGCAAGTAGCACCAGGCGTGTTTCAACAATGAGGTGTTAAACTGGTGAGGCTACAGCACAGGATTATTTTCCAAAACCAGAGGGCATAGGTTTAATGTGAGAGGGGAAAGAATTCAAAGGGAGCTGAGGTGCAACTTTTTCACATGTGTGTGCATGTATGGAAGAAGCTGCCAGAGGAAGTGGTGGAATTACAACATTTAAAAGGCATCTGAATGGGTACATGAATAAGAATGATTTAGAGGGATATGGGCCAAATGCTGGCAAATGGGACTAGATCAGTTTAGGATATCTGGTCAATGCAGACGAGTTGAATGGAAGGTTCTGTTTCTGTGCTGTACACCTCAATGACTCTATGTCATATGATTTCTGATAAGGAACAGCTTGCAAAAGATGTTATTATTTCCCGAACGAGTTCAAAGTGTTTCCTCAAAGGAAATTTCTTCATTATTTTTATAGTCATTTGATTGTATGTGTATATTGTATGAAATATATATTTATATATATAAAGTATTAACATTGGAAAAAATACATCAATTATAAAATAAAAATCATTTCCAGTTGCATTTTGTACATTTGTTATGTTGATAAGAAGAATGATGTTATAAGTAATAGTTTATTTATATTAATATGACATGTATTCACTTTCAAACGTTGGCTACTACAGATTTACAAAACTAAGGACTATTTTGAGGCCTTGTCAATACCAATTTGAAACTAGCTGCTTCTTAAGAGCATTCCTAATGACTCAGTTGATCTCCACAGCAATAAGGTTGAAAAAGACTACTAACCATTCAGAGAATTGTGGTGGAGAAGCTGTAACTCACCACATTCTGGCACAGTATCTTAAAGTTCCAGTATTCTGCTTTATAATGCCACCTATATTCTGTTACCAAACCAGCAATTCTATGACTGAACCATTGGTCAAGATATTCAAGAAAAGTTAATTCAGATTTGTTTTCCTTACAGTGGAGCAATGTTTGTATTGATATGGTGTCATTTGCCAATGCTGCATTTAAAGGAGCAGGTTTCCAGTCCTTAGACAGGATTGTTGTCTCAGCCAACTGTAAATTAAGGAAAATATTTACTATGAAACTGCAGCCACTGGATACTACTTTCAAGAATGGTATGTAGTTGAAAATGGATCAATATAATATTAAGTTGTGATTGTATTTAAAAGTATTCCGTAATTCACACTAAAAGGACATTACAAAATTGAAACAAACCATAAAAATGCCTGTTATGTCTTTCTAAATTTTACAAGTGTCGCATTTGTAATAAAATTTAAACAACCAAGTGTTCCTAACTGTACATTGAACTATTATGTCAAATTTGTAGGCCCACTAGAGTTAGTATATATTGCAGTTCATTTCAACTTTTGCTTATAGCAATATATTAATTACATTTCAACAAATTATGATATTTGCAATACTTTTGTCATGTAACTAAAGGATTTATTTTTCTTCCCTAGATGTATATTCTTTACAGTGTTTGACTGATGGACCCACCGACGTAATTCCAAAATGCTGTCAGCTAGGCATTGAGGTAGACCAAGTAACACAGCTCCTGAATGTGGTAAAATTGAAACAGGGAGAATTAAGGCTTGGAAACCAACCCTCCACTTCAACAGATTTGGGTATAGTTACAAGATATACTCTTAAGTTAAACTTAATCTTGGAGTTTTGCTGTTCCTTATACTTTATATTTCAACTGAATTGATGTAAAACAGTTTATCTAATACAATAAATGCTAACAAATATAGTTTATTGACAAGATATTTGAATTGATACCTTGTCATTATTTCTTACTTATCTAGTATTGAGAAAATATGGCAGGCATTTTGTAAAAACAGCTTTCTGGAAGATTATTTGTAAAGTTGAAAAACTGATGTGCTGCTTTCTATCAGTGTTTCAATTGTTCTGGTCATGCAATATTTGTCAAAACAATATTAAGAAGAGATTTAATCCTATACTGGAAATACTAAAATAAAAATTGATTGTTCATTATGTTTTTTTTGATTGGAATGCCATTGTTATAAAGAAATATGCCTTTGATTCCACCAATACAAATGTAAAATTGTGTCAATGTTGAAATGTGAAATTAAAAACAAGCATGCTGCAAGGTATCAGTATGTTTGGTAGCATTGTGGAGAAAGAAACAGTTAATTTTCAGGTCTTTGACTTTCCATCAGAGCTTTCCATTTAAGCATTGCTAAAAGATGACAAGAATTTCAAGCTTTTAATGTTACACTCACCAGAGCTAGGGTGCAAGAAACAGACTTCCTAAAAGGGACACCAATTTATATAGCATGAGGTGCTCATTTGTTGGGCCATCCTTGACATGGAAATGTATCAAGAACAGTTGATTGTCAATTTTAGTTCTCGGTTGAGGCACATAGACTCTGTGTTGTCAGGACATTCTTGTGGAAATGTGGCATGATTCCTTTTCCTTACATTAAACAGCTGCAATGGATATATGAATTCCTTTTTTTGGCTCAAATGTGTGAGTTGATGATTGGGATATTCCACATGGAACCATAGTGAATGCTTGGAATGTGCCATTTTCATAAAAGTTAAGCGCTACTGTTAACCTTGATAGTCACTGGAATGGGACAGCCACTCATTCCTTCAGAGTATAAGTCCTGCTACAGCACATAACACAGTTAATTGTGGTGTTCCAGAGCATCCTCAGTCCATGCCAACATTAAGCTTTGGTCATGTGTAAATATGACAGTGAGGTTGGTACATTCTGGCTCTCCTCAACCTCATCTGCATTCTGAGAGGATCTTCTATTTCAGCTTGTTTCTGTGGAGATTGTGCCATGGCTGTTGGAGGTTTCTGTTGTTTCCAAGCTTTGTATCTTCTTTCTTCTTCTGTATTTTCTTTGTATAACTGTAACAGTGACAAAAGCACCAACAATAACATTGGAGCCAGATAGCTTCTCAATTATGAGGTTTTTGTTATACATTTATATATATCAATATATAATTATACCTATAAAGTATTTAATTGAAAAAATACAGAATACCAAACAGAAATGAGGGAAGGGCTGATTGTTACCAGAAGTTGGCTAAGTGCCAGTTTTGGAGACTTTCATATTAGCTTTCTCTACAAGAACTCTAGCAAGAGTTTCCAAAACTCATCTCAATAGCTATGCACCATTTGTATCTTCCCTCGTACCATAGGTGAAAGTACTCACAACCACTGGGACATTTCAGGATCCCTGTCACAGGTGCCATCTTTAAATGCCAGCTATATATCTGGTCAAATACTACCAGCTAGGAGCTATTTTTACTGTGTGTATAGTGGGAAGGGAACCAAAAACACTTGGTTCTCAGGACATATAGATGGTATGATTGATACTTCATTGTAAATACCGATGTATATATTTAAGAAATAAGCAATGCAGCTGAGCCTAGAATTCTGTCGACACGAATGCTACTTTTTTCCTCAATGCCCAATGTAGCTTAACATCTGCTCATTGTTCAATGTGGAACAATCACAAATGGTTGAAAACATTCACTTTTATTCAGCAACAACAAGGCTAGCAGTAAACACACAAACAGAAAGTTAATTTTCCTCTGGGAACAAAAGGAACCGCTTGATTTCTGAGCAGCAACAAATTTACAAACAATGATTTGGAGATGCCGGTGTTGGACTGGGGTGGACAAAGTTAAAAATCACACAACACCAGGTTATAGTCCAACAGGTAGTTGTGTGATTTTTAACGACAATGAGTAACTATGCACCCAGTTGATGTCTGGATGTCAATTAAGGCCTGTCTGGCTTGTTGTACTTGATGTTGCAGCACTCAATCACGCAGAAGGTGATGTTCCTCCTGCTCAGTGTCCTTGTCTTCCTCCTCAGAACACTGTTCTCAGTTTCCCAGCTCCTTAGCCTCCAACACATCTGCTCATTACCTGCTCCAGTTGTGCAGATCTCAGCAAATTCACATCTGTATCTGGAGGGAGTATATTGCAAGACTTCCCAGACTGATCCAAGCAGTGGAATCTCACCTTCAGCAAACCAACTGGCTGTTCTGCCATGGTCCAGATTGAAAAGTTGGTTGCCTTGCATCTACACTGTGCCTCTGTCAGGAAGGTTTGCTTAACATCAGTCACAGTTATAGAGGGTAGCCCTCCCTCTATAACTCCATCATCTTTGTAATGCATGAGGTCCTTGAAACAAAGCAGAAATATGAGAAAAAACAATTCCTCTGACATCTCAGGGTGTGATCACAGCTATTTTCATTTCCAGTGTGCATTTACTTATAGATATATAAAATAAGGGTTGCAAGGAGCAGAGGCACCTCCGTGTGCAGACATCTTTGAATGTCATCTTTGAAGGAGGAAGTGGTTAATAACTATACAGTGTCCTTTGCTTTATACAAGAGCAAGAGCAAGGAGGTGATATTGAACTTGCATATCAGATACTTTTTTGATCTACTTGGAGTATTGTGAAACAGTTTGGGTGCCTTATTGTAGGAAGGATGTGAGTTCATTGAAGAGAGTGCAGAAGTGGTTTACAAGAATGGTTACAGGGTTGAGAAATTTGAGTCATCACAATAGATTGAAGAAATTGGGACTGTTCCCCTTGGAGAAAAGAAGACTAAGAAGCGATCTGTAGAGATTTTCAAAATCATGAGGGAATCGAAAAGAATAGAATGGAGAAATCTGCTCCTGTTCATAAAAAGATCATGAACCAGAAAGCACAGAATTAAAGTTGTTTCCAAAACAAGCAAATACCAGATAAGACAAAAAAATGTTTTCACACAGCAAGTAGTTTAGGATATGGAATGCATTGCCTGAAAGTGAGGAGCAGGCAGATAAAGTTGAGACATTCAAGAGGGTATTGCATGATCATTTTGATGGAAATAATGTACAAGGTTGTGGGTAAAAGGCACTAGGTAATGATGCTCATTTGAACAGCTGGTGCAGACACACTGGCCAAATGGCAGCCTCTTGCATTGTGGTTCATTTACAGGGCAGAAGAAGGCCATTTGGCTCATTGTGTCTGTACCGGTTAACAGAGATTTGACTACAGTAATCCCATTTTCCAACTCTTGGCTCCATCACCCTGGAGGCTATGGTAACACAAGTGAATGTTTAAATGCTGGTTAAATGTTACAAGAGTTTCTGACTCAACTACCCTTTCAGGGAGTGAGTTCCAGACTGTAACCACCTTCTATGTGAAAATATTTCTCCTCAATTCTCCTGTTAGCCTTCTACCACTTCCCTTACATCTGTGCCCTGGATATTGATCCCTGAACTATCTGCCCCTTTCATTATCTTATACATCTCTTGCAGATTTCTTCTCTATCTTCACCTCTTCAACAAAAACAACCCAGTCTATTCAAACATCTTTTATGGCTCATTCCCTTTAGCTCAAGTAGCATCCTGGGAAATCTCCTGTGCGCCCTCTTCCGAAGAACTGCATGCAGTACTCCAGCTATAGCCTAACTAGCATTTTATACACTTCCAATATAACCTCCTTGTTCTTGTATTCAATGCCCCTCAGATAATAAAGGCAAGTACCTTTATACGGTCTTAACCATCTGATCTGCCTTCCCTGCTACCTTGAGGGATCTGTGGATATACACTTCAAGGTCCCTATACTCTATAGTTTTCAGTACTCTATAGAGTCTTACCATTCGTAGTGTAACCCTTTTGCCTTGTTAGCCTTCAAGTGCATCACCTCACACTTTTCTGTTGGACTTCATTTGTCCCTGCTTAGCTCACCTGAGGAGTCTGTTGATATTCTCTTGCCATTTACAACTATCCTCCTAACTATTTATCACGCTATCAACATCCATGTAATTTGCAAACTTCTGATCATATTCCCTATATTTAAGTCCAAATCATTAATGTACACCACAAAAAATAAGGGCCTTAACACTGAGCCCTGTGGAACCCCACTGAAAACAAATGTCCAGTGACTGGAACTCTCTGCTTCCTGATTCTCAGCCAGTTTTGGAACCTATGTACTACTTCACTTTGGTCCATAGGCTTTTACTTTCTTGACCAGTTTGCCATGAGGGACCTTATCAAAAGCCTTGCTAAAGTTCATATAGACCATATCAGATGCATTATGTTCATCAGCACTCCAGGTTACCTCCTTAAACTATTTGGTCAAATTTGCTAAAAATTGCCTTCCCTTAAATCCACACTGACTGTCCCTTACTAATCCATGTCTCTTCAAGTGCAGATATATTCTGTCCCTCAGAGTTTGTTCTAATAACTTGCACATCACTGAGATTAGGATGACTAGCCTGTAATTTTGCGGTATAGCCTTTCCTCCGTTTTTGAATAATGGGCCAATGTTAGCAGTCCTTCAGACCTCTTGCATCTCACCAGTGGCCTTAGAGAATTTAAAAATTACCACCAGGGCCCTGGTATCTCTTGCCATGCCACCCTCAACAGCCTATAATACACCTCACCTGGGCCTGCAGAATTATCCACTTGTAAGGCTACTAAATCTTCTGTAACTCTATTACCTCTTTGTCAGTTTCTTATAATATTTTATCCTGATTTCTATACCTTTGCTGCTCTTAAAATGACCAATGCAAAATACTCATTGAAGTCTGTACTCACATCTGCTGGATCCACACACAGATTATCTCAATGGTCCTGAATGGGATTTACTCTTTCCCTAGTTAGTCTTTTGCTTTTTCTGTATATAAAAGATGTCTTTGAGTTTTCCTATATTCTAACCATCAATGCTTTCTGATGTACCTCGTTGTTTTCCTAATTTCCTTTTCAGTTCTCACCTGCACTTCTAATATTCCTCTAGGGATTCTGCCATTAACTTTTTAACCTTGATCCCACCCTTTTTCTTTGTGGGAATATATTTATCCAGTACTCTTACTATATCCTCCTTGAATGCCTCCCATTGCTTTGACATAGTTTTATTTGCAAGTTAGCTGCTCCCAGATCACTTGGCCAAATCATATCTTGTAAATTTAACTTTTCTGCAATTTAGAAATTTTATTCCAGGTCTATCTTTTTCCTTTTCCATAACAGTCTTCAATCTAACTGAGTTAATATTACTTTTCTTCCAAAACATTCTCCTACTGATATGTTCCACCTACTGAAGCTCATTTTTAAATACAGCACTAGCTAAAAAACTGACTACCTCACACACTAAAACCTTCTCAGTTAATATTTGGAAAGTTAAAATTTTCTATTTTATTATGATACTTCTTTGAAATGTCATCATCTAGTTTCTATCCAGCACAGGGGAGAATAGGAATAGAGGTGAGATTGGTGATAATGAGATTTTAATCCATGCCAATAGATGCAAATAGGCCTCATCCTGCTCACCAGTGAGGTCCTTTCTCACTGTTCAACATTGTTTGGAGAATGGGACTTTTCTCTCTCGACAGAGAGAATTGTATTACCATCCACTTTATCCTATTTTCCCAACTTTCACGTCCATTCTCACATCATTCAGAGACTAGGAAGAATGCACCTGAGGAGTTAGCATAGGATATGATAAACTATGGAATGGAAGCTTCCCCGAGGAGGGCCACGTATTGCCTCGACGTTGACCTCTGACTAATTACATCTTATGCTTATGTATGCAGGAGAATCCATTATATGAAACAACACTGGGATATTACGACTGCTGTAGGACTATTGCCTCCTTGCATCTTCTCCCTTCTCACCCAAGAGACAGGAAAGCAACCCTAACAGCACTGTAATACAACATTTTCAGACCAATGAGATTGGTGTGTGTCCCTGTGCACAAAGTGACTTGGCAAGACCATTGCAATATAAGGTGTCTATGAACTCCAAAGTGCAGTAGTGAATTGCTGAAGTGTGCTTTAGTCTGAGATCTTCTGTGAGGATATGGTGAGGCTTAGTGTGTTACTGATGGCAACTTCCGCAGACAGGAGATGGAGGTGGTCGCAGCTATGAAGCATGCCATGCAATGTTGGTGAATGGTGAACGCGCCACCTGGAGAAGCAAAAACAAACTGCACCTGCTAGGCAGCCACCTGTCTTTTAAGTCAAAAATTAGTGCCTTGTAGTTACTTAACAGTACATGGGAGTAGATCATTTTTGATCACCTTGTTCACAGATGTTATTATTACTTTTTGATTAGGTGAGTCTTCAACCCGGGTTCACTGGTTCAGTGGTAGGGATTTCACTACTTGACCACAAGAGCCCTCAGTGCATGGGATGCCTGATGAGCTAATAAAGAGATGGAAGTGCCTGGAAAACAGCTCGTAACCACTCACTGATATGATTCTTATCTAGCTTTTTAAATCTTAACGAGAAAATACAACTCTTTTATTCTCAGTGTCATAAATTGGATTTTTTCATGCTCACCATATTTTCCCAAATTTCTTAGCATTGCTCACACTACACAAAGTTTGGAAAATTCCACCTATACTCTTGCCTCAAACGGTCTTTTGATTCAGTGTATTCAGTGTGTTTAGGGTCAAGTGTTTCTGTTTGTTCTCTGGTCTGATGTATTGTTCATATCTGATAGTATCTCTGTGAAGTAATTGATTTTTGGAGGCTTCAAAGGTGCCTGACCCAAAAAGAATACTTATTAGTTACAATTTATAAGTCGGGATATGCTCCACTAGGTGCACAACAGCTAAGATAACTTTGATGATCTTGATAGTTGCTGAATTTGATAAGATATTGTGCAAGAAGTCTTTTGCTCTAATCTGACCAGTAATGTTATTGGCGGCATAATAGCATTTTTTTCTTGTGATGTCTATTTTTCATTCAGATAAACAAAGGATAACATTTCAGTTTCAGGCATGCCATTGAATTTGTAATTGCCTTTCTTCAATAAAATGATATTTCGTTCTTGAAGGGCTTTTGCCCCAAAACATCAATTTTCCTGCTCCTCGGATGCTACCTGACCTGCTGTGTTTTTCCAGCACCACTCTGATCTAAACTCTGGCTTCCAACATCTGCAGTCCTCATTTTTGCCTAGTTGGTTTTAACCTTACTGCGAATCCTCTTGCAAGGATGCCTACCTTGAAGAAGTTCTCCTCCTCTCTCCGCAAGAATCCCAGTGACTCTCTCTCTCACTGCAACCCCCAGGTCATCTCCTCTGTCCTGAAGCTCTTCAACCATGTACTGACTGACTTATCACCTCCATCCCCACCCCCATTCCCCTGTTGTACTCTTTGCTACCTTCTCCCCAGCACCCCACCCCCACCTCCCCACATTTATCTCTCCACTCTGGAGGCTTCCTGCCTCTATTCCTAATGAAGGGCTTTTGCCCGAAACATCGATTTTTCTGCTGCTCGGATGCTGCCTGAACTGCTGTGCTTTTCCAGCACTGTCTATGCTGTAAATTCCTGCTGCATCACTCAGGAACAATCTGATTTGTTTCTGAGGGCTAGAAAGCAAAATGAGTTAAGGATACCAACCTCAAGGAGGACCACTAACTGCCATCTGTAAAAGGAAAAGAGACTTTAAAAAGTGTTAATCTTACTGTTCATTATTCAATAACCAAGAGAAATATAACCCAAGTGTGGTGTTGAGACCTGGGAATTTTCACACAACTCTCACCTCCCTCGCCCACCCCAATTTTGACTATCATGTTGTTACAAAGTGAAATAACTACACTGACTTGGACTCAGACACAGGTGGCCAGCACTGGCGTTCCTGCTGCCATTTCGCCCTCACCCCCCACCAAGGTGTGGAAATGTCAGGTTTAACATGGTGTAGAGTCTTCTCCCCATCAGCAACTCCACTGGAGCTATCACTGTTGTTGCTTCCGAAGTCCTATAGTCGAAGAAGAACTGGGACAGTTTGGTCTCGATTGATGCTGTGAGCTGCTTCTTTAAGCTTGCCTTCAACATTTGGACCATTTGATGACAGATAGCATGGAGCTGTCCTTGTGTGCTGAATGCTATTGGACTCTAGGAAATATTCAAATTCCCTGCTAGTAAATGACATCCAATTGTACAAGATCAATACTTCCCTGAGTCTGTGTATCACAAAAGATATTTGCAGCTTCTCAGTCGTCATTCCTGAGTTTGCTGATCAAACTTTATGCATGTCCAACCACTCTGAATGGGCATCCTCAATGACCAGGAGTATTGAGTCCATGAAAGGACTGGCCTAGTCGACATGAAATGGAACCAAGCATTTACCCAGCCATTCCCACAAATGTGAGGGAGCTACTGGTGGTAATTTCTGTCCTTGTTGGCATTCTGGGCATTGCCTCACTAATACAGCTATGTTAGTATCCAACCCTGGCCCCCAGACATAGCTTCTTGCTAGCATCCTCTTCTTGGATAGTCCCCATTGATCCTGGTGGAGTTCAACAAGTATCAGGAGGCAACCTTTACTTGGTATAATTACCCTTGCTCCCAAAAGTAATATGCCATCCTCTACAGTGATCTGGTCTTGCGGGGTCCAAAAAGGTTTCAATCCAGGTTACTATGGCCTTTCTGCTCCCCCCATTACCACCTACTGTTTCAGTTTTGGTAGGGCAGGATCTTTTTGTGTCCATAGTCGGATATCATCAACAATGACTGGAAAGGTGTCCACAAAATTCAAAACCAAAACAGACTCTTCCAGGGAAGGTACCACTGGTGGAGTATCTGCTAGTGGGAGCAGCTCATGGCATCCGCATTAGCCACTTGGCTTTCTGGACAGTTTTCTAACTTGTATGCTCTGAGATTAAGGCCCAACATTAAATTCTACCTGGAGCTATGTACGGCACTGCTTTGTCTTCCTTCAGTAGTCCAAGCAGGGGTTTGTGATCTGTTACTATGATAAATTCTCATCTGTAAAGGCACTGGTGGAACTTCTGCACACCAAAGATGACTGCCAAAACTTCCTTCTCTATCTGGGCATATCAGCCAAAGTCCGGGAAGAATGAGCTATTCTCCATTGGGCCACCTGTGAGCCAACACCACCCCGATACCACACGGGGAGGCATCACATGTCAGCACTACCTCTTACTTCAACCGTAGTGGCCAAGATTAATCAATAGCTGCTTTTTCACTTCCCTAAAAGCTGCTTCTTGGCTACATGATCATTTCCAAGGCCGACCCTTTTTCAATAGCAGGTGTAAGGATGCCAGAGATGGAGGCCGGGTAATGAATGAATTTTCCATAATGATTCACTAACCTAAGGAAAGACCTAAGCTCCGGTACAGATGTGGGAGCCGGGGCTCCTTTGATCACCCTCACGTTTTCTTCCTAAACCGATTTGTTTGACACTGTCACCCAGATAGGTCACTTGGGATGCCTGGAATATACATTTTTCCCTTCTAAGGCGTACACCTACCTGGGAGAAATGTTTAATCACTTTGTTCAAGTTCTCCAAGTGCTCTTTATTGGTCTTGCAAGTTATTAGTACATATCCAGCTTAATGGCAACCTGGTGTAGCCCTTGTAAAATGATCTCCATGGTCCGCTGGAAAAGGGTGCGTGCTGATGAAATCCCAAATGGCAGTCTTATACGTTGATATAAATCCTTATGGATATTAATGGTAGCATACTTCTGGGACTCCGCATCCAGCTGCAATTGCAGAGATAGGTGTAGCTCATGTCCAGCTTCATAAAGGACAGCCCTCCCTACTGCCAACTTTGCATACAAGTTCTCCATGCAAGGGATCGGGTATTTATCCACCTGCAAGAAGTGGACTTTGCTTAAAGTCCACACAAAGGCCAACTAAGCCATCAGGTTTCACAATAAGTACGACCAGTGTTGCCCATTTTGCAAACTGCACTGCTTTGATGATTTCTTCGCTCTTCAGCCTCCTGATTTCCACCTCTGTTTTTGCCTGCAAGGCAAATGGCACCGGGCGGATCTCACAAAATCTCAGGATTGCATTTTGGTCAACTTGTAAAATGGCTTTGGCCCCTTTGGTAGTCCCAAACCCTTCTTGAAAACCCCCTAGGTATTACACTAGGACTTCACTGAGGCAGCCATTTTCCAATTGAAAAATGTCGAGCCAATCAAGTTGAATCTTTCTCAACCAATTTCGCCCCAATAGCCTCTTATTATCATCAATGGTAATTGTACAAACTGTTTCTCATAGGAGAGCAGAACTGAAGTCATACTGTTAATTTGCAACATTTCCCCAGTGTATGTTCTCAGTCTGTCTGAGGTCTTGCACAAGCGTAAAGGTTGGAATCCTGAGCAAATCTTGTTAAAGACAGTTAAGACCTCATAACTGAAAATACTGCAGGTGCACATGGAGTCAGAAGGATTACTCATCGCTTTTCATCTGCCCAAGTGTAATTTGACAGGAAAAGATATTGCATTCTTTTGACATTCTTCGACAGCAGTATCAAATGAGTCAAGCTTCCCAAATAGAGGCATGATGTGGTAAATCCTTACAATAACTCTAAGATGACCGTTGCCAGCGAATGTTCTTCAGGCATGCCCTGTTTTCTCTCATCACCTTGAAATAACTGCACAGAAGCCAGTGTTCTGTCACCACGTTACCCTTTCTTTACTGGTGCACAGTACACTAGTTGTGGCCAGCCAGCTTGGAGTCAGTTCTCAACTGAAGAGATTCTCATCTCACATTCCTGTTCCTCATATGCTGCCTGACCTGCTGTGCTTTTCCAGCACACTCTAATCGAGACTCTGATTTCCAGCATCTGTAGTCCTCACTTTTGCCTCCTGGTTTTTTTTTTGTCTTTTTTTTATTTATTTTTTTTATTTTAACCCCACACTACCACCTAAGTGCGGTAGTGCTTATTTTTTTCCCCAGCACCCATGGTGTGTGTGTGCAGGTGTGAGACACAGTGAAAGACACAAAGTGCACAAATCTTTATTCAATTTCCACCACCAGGAAGATAGGAAAACACCCGGGTGGCCAGTGACAAACACTGCCCTTCACATCAAGGGGCAGTGCTGTGTGATCAAAACAGTAAAGGGGAGGGTAGGGACTAAATCAAAATAGAATTGGAGGGAGAAATGATGCACTCCACTCCCTGAACAACTCCAGGGTGTTGGTCGACACCGCGTGCTCCTTCTCCAAGGACACCCGGGCACTAACGTA
>NC_057727.1:34450472-34519940 GCF_004010195.1 Chiloscyllium plagiosum | reverse complement strand
ATTAAAATTTCGGAGGCGGCTCAGGTTGTGGGGCACAGGCTCCTGCGGGAAGTACGGGACCTTGGGGCCAATGTGAAATTCCGTCCGGGCTGGGGTGAGCACGGACGGGATCCCACCGCACACCTGAGCGTCCTCCAACTGGTGCACTACGTCGGGTCCGCCTCCTGGTTATATTTTGTCAGCAAAGACTTTCCTGATTGGCTCAGGTTAATAACCCCAATCAAGAACCTCGTAGTTAACAGGTTCATCTAGTTCCAATCACTACCAAAGAAAATTTATACTTAATACAGGTAGTTCTTCTTTAATGCCACAGTTGTGTTCCAGCGTAACCTTGTTTAATAGAAAATCATTTAATAAAAATAACAAAGCCTATGGGAAAAATGGGGTTGGGGCAGACCAGTAAAAAAATCACTCACATTCACTCAAAAACCACCCAAAAGTCTAATGCAAAGTATATTACAGTCTGAATGACAGTTGAAGTCATATTTATTAATGGAACAAAAGCAAATTTAATACAGTACATTTAAAAATGTAAGAAAGCTGCTCTCTGCACAGTACCTGTCACAGAAAGCTGCTCCGTCAGCAGCTGACATTGGTACATGCTCAGAATGGCATGAAGACTAGCACTGATGGCGTGGTCGCCAGCACATATGCAGAACGACATAGGCACCAGCACATGCATAGAATGGGGCGAAGGTTTCAGCACGGACATCGGTGCATGCACAGAATGAAGCACGCAAACTGATCCCTGGTGGAATTGTGCTATTGCCAATGGAGGTAAACATTCTTAAAAATACATTCCCGAATTCATCAGCTAAATCATGCTGTCGAAATGCACATTATCCCAGAACTACCTGTATTACATGGAGAAATTAATTACGTTTTGAAGGATTGTGAATTTATTGTAAATAAATTTATTATAAATTTGTTGTAAATGTGTTTCAAGTTTTATAGACATACCTGAAGTAGTTTCTTTAAAAGAGGTCATTGGAAGTTCACTGTGAACATCAGATTTTCTTTAAACAAAGCTTCCTCGAATTCATATGGCTGGTGATAACTGCTTACTTTATGATATCTCTTTCTGGGGCTGTTTTGAACAGTGACCTGCTTGAAGAGGTTGTTGCATTTTTATCTAGCTGATTGGACAGGGTGCCTGCTGAGAAACAGTTGAATTTATACAAACCTGCTAAGAACAAGCTGAGTTTGGAACAACACTTGCTATGAACAAGCTGCCCTGCTAATCTCTCCCATTTCTGAAAAGAAAACCTCTTATTATCAGTTCAGAGTGAAACCTATTTGTTCTTTTAAAAGAGTGTTTGGAAGACCATCTCCACATTGCATCCTAAGCTAAGTGTATCTATAGACTTCAGAGACAAATGTGCTTGATTGGTAACTTGACAAGTGCCAGGATATTACAGTACCAGTAAATGAAAGATCCCACATTATCCTTTTGCTCTCAAGAATATCCACATTGGCCAAACTGTGTTTTTGTTCAGGAAGTAAATTTCAGCAGAGAAATCTGTCTTTTTCCTATTTTCCTGAAGTGTATATGTTAGCATGTGTGTTTTGGAGACAAGTAAAGGGAGTATTGTTTATACTTTTACACATTTTTATTAAATTAATTTTGTTTAGATAATGTGATGATGATGCTCCTTTAGCAAGGTTGAGTTGTCTTTGTTTTTATCAGAATGGTTGTAAAAGTAGAGGTTCTGGGATGTCTGATTTGGATGGGTTTTAGCACCAATTTGATTATAGCTAACAGATACTGCCTCAAGCAAAAGACTTTCAAGTTTTTAATAATAACACTTGTTCACTGAAAGGGGAGTGGCCAGTTCTCCCAGCTCAGCTTTCTTCTGATCTGGTTTGGTTCAGTTTTTAGCAGTCTGGCTGTTCAGAGCTGCTGGTCAGTTTTTTGAGGCAGCTAGTCAAAGAAACAGCTACATGAAAGAACATGTTCCATGCTGAGTCTCTCTGACATCTCCCTCTCTGACATATCTCCTGTAAGACCCAGTGTTTGATTTTAGCTTTTTTGCCAAGGGGTGTTTATGGGGATTATTGCAGGAATTTGGAACGGCATCATGAAGTTGGGATAATCTGTTGGGTTTTTAATAATTTAAATTATTCTGTATTCTGTTCTCTTTTGTTTGTGTTGCATTCAGTAGTCTGTAAATAAATTCTGTTTTGTTTGAAACCAATGGGTTTTGACCAGTTGCATCACACCATACCTGCTCAGAACAACAAGAAAAGTTAGAGTCTGGGCTACCTTCATGAAATGTTTTGAGGGGTTCTGGCCTGGTCCATAACAGACTGGGGGCTTGTCCAGGGTTGTTCTATAGTTCCATTTTTGGACTAGGGTTGCTGGACTCGAAGGCAGCAAATGGTTGGAGTTAGTGTCTTTTGTTGTGGATGTTGATTTCGGTTGGTTTGAACAGTGCTTGGGGTAGCAATGACGCTTTCAGTCACTTAGAGTTTTCCGGAGGTGGAAGAAGTGACTATGGGAGTTTTATAAAAGGTGGATAAGACCAAGCTGCTGGATTTAGCTGACAATCTGGATGTGGAGCTGCCTCCTTCCAAAGAGAGATAATTACAGCAATAGCTCAGTATTTAACTTTGCTGGAAACACCATCAGAACCTTTACAGTTGGCTAAAATTCAATTGAAAATGAAGCAGCTTGAGTGAGAAGCAAAACACAAAAGAAATGAAACTGTTTGAATTATGATTAAAAACCGAGGAAAGACAAAAAGAACAAATTGCTTTAGCAGAACAAAAAGGAAAAAAGGGGGAGAAAAGGAAAGAGAGGAAAGGAAGAAAAAATGGAGTTTGAACTTCAGAAATTGGTATTTAGACAGGAAAGTCAGCTGAAAAGGACGGAGATGAAGGCCAAATGTGAGCTTAGTGAGGATGAACAAACCCATGAAAGCCAAAGGCCTGGTAAGAAACAGTTTAATAATATTCACACATTGTATATGTTGGATGAGAAGGAATAGAAGCCTTTTTCATCACATTTGAGAAGGTGGCTAAACAAATGAAGTGGCCAGTGACCATGTGGGTTTTATTGATCAGAACAAAACTTGTTGGTAGAGCTAGTGAGGTATTTGCATCACTGTCAGAGGAAGTATCTGGGGAATATGAGGAAGTGAAGAAAGCCATCTGAAGTGCATACAAGCTTGTGCCAGAAGCCTACAGTCAGCGCTTTAGGAATCTAAGGAGGGACTCTGATCAAACCTACATTGAGTTTGAAAGGATCAAACAAAGTAAATTTGATAGTTGGATAAGGGCATCAAAAATAGAGCAAACGTTATGACGCTCTTAGATGATAATTTTGGAGGAGTTCAAACATTCACTTCCTGAGGTAGTGAAAACTCATGTGGAAGAGCAGAGAGTTAAAACAGCAAGATTAGCAGCTGACGTGGCTGATGATTATAAGTTGGATGATAAATCAAAGTTTGGCTTCCAACATCGATTTCAATCCGTGAGGGATAGAAATTGGGGAAACGAGAAATCCTCACATGGAAAGGGAAAGTTAGATCTCAGTGAAGATCATAAGAATAACTTACCACAGGGTTAAAAAAGAAACCCTTGAAGGGAAAAGAGAAGTTAAAAAGCTCCGGTGTTTTCACTGCAATACAGTAGGCCACATGAAATCACAATGTTGATGGGTTAGGAAAAGCACTGGGAAACCAGATGTAGGAAAACAGGATAAGATAGTGAATTTTGTTGAAATGGGAATGGAAAGCACAGTGGAGGCTAGAAAGCTGCACCAGAATATACAATCTGGTCGGAAGTTGGTTATGGAGGAGGTGCCAGATCTTCTTAAACCATATACCTGTGAAGGTAAAGTTTACTCACAAAGGCCAGGAGCAGCAGGTAAAGAGGTTACAGTATTAAGAGATTCAGAATCCTCTCAATTTTTGATGCTGAAAGATGAGGAGAAGTGTACCTCTAAAGGGCTATTGCCAGAAAAAGTGCTAGTAACAGGAATTCACAGTTAGACAAGAAGCACTCAATTATGTAGAGTGAAGTTAGACTGTCCAGTGAAGAGTGGAGAAGTCATGGTAGGAGTACTGGACAAACTCTCAGTTCCAGGAATACAATTTGTCCTTGCTCTAGGTATACATTGTTCACAGGTAGGAGTGCTGCCTACTGTGGTTGAAAAGTCAGAAGAAACTCAGGCAACTGAACTATTGCAGGACATATATCCTGGGACTTTTCCGGACTGTGTGGTAATGAGGTCACAAAGTCACTAGTTGAAACAGGAGAGATCAAATAGTACAGATAAGGAAGTTGAGGTAGAATTAGCAGAGAATGATTGGTTGAATGATTGACACAAAACAGGAGCAAACAGATGACAAAGCAGACATCTTTAGTTCCGAGAAATTAACTGAATTACAGCAGAAAGATGAAACACTGAACCAGTTATATCAAAAAGCATACATTGATGTTGAATCTAGGTGTATCCCTATATGTCACTATCTTAAAGTTATGTTTTAATTAGAAAATGGAGACCATCACATATTCAGGCAGATGAGAAATGGACAGAAATTCATCGAGTTGTATTACCAATGGGCTATGGAAAGGAGGTGTTGTGGATGGTGTATGAACTACAAGTAGAAGGTCATTTAGGAGTGAGAAAAACTCAAACTAAAATACAAAACCTTTTTTTGACCTGGACTGCATAAGGATGTAGTTGAATTTTGCCAGATATGTTATACTTGTCAGGTAATTGGAAAACCACAGGCAATAATAAAACCCGTACCTTTAATACCTAGTCCTGCATTTGAGGAACCTTTTACAAGAGTCTTAATTGATCGCATAGGACCCCAACCTAAAACAAAAAGTTGGAATCAGTATTTGTTAACAATAATGGATGTGTCCGCTAAATTTCCATAGGCCATTCCATTATGCAATATCACCGCTAAAGGGATTGTAGAGGAGTTACTCAATTTTTTTTCACTAGATATCCACAGAGATACAATCAGATCAAGGGTCAAACTTCACCTCAAAATTATTCAAAGAAGTTATGAACAGTTTAGGAATAAAACAATTCAAATCTACTGCATACCATCCAATATCGCAGGGAGCACTAGAAAGGTGGCATCAGCCTTTAAAGACCATGTTGAGGGCTGATGGTCAAGACTATCCAGATGATTGGGATAAAGGAATTCTGTTTGTACTTTTTGCCATCAGAGATGCACCAAATGAATTAACCAAATTCAGTCTATTTGAATTAGCTTTTGGGTATGATCTGTGAGGACTGCTATATTGGGGGAGTGGGGGGTTGGGAGGGGGAGAATTAGACAACCATGGCTGATGAAGGAACTTAGGAAATGTATCACAGAAAAAGGGAGAGCCTATAAAGTGGCCAAGAGCACTGGGAAATCAGAAAATTGGGAAGACTACAAAAACAGAGGATAACAAAGAGAGAAATAAGGAAGGAAATTATCGAATATAAAGGTAAACCAGCCAGTAATATTAGAAATGATAGTAAAAGTTTCTTTCAATACATAACAAACAAACGAAAGGCAAAAGTAGAGATTGGGATGCTCCAAATTGATGCAGGAATACTAGCGATGGGAGATAAGGAAATAGCTGAAAAACTTAATAAATACTTTGTGTCAGTCTTCACAGTGGAAGACATGAGTAATATCCCAACAATTAAGGAGAGTCAAGGGGCAGAGTTGAATTTTGGTGGCCATTACAAAGGAGAAAGTACTTGATAAGCTAAAAGGTATAAAAATTGATAAATCCCTGGCCCGGATGGGCTACATACTAGAGTTCTGAGGGAGGTGGCTGAAGAAAAAGCAGAGGCGTTGGTTGTAATCTTTCAAAAATCACTGTTGTCAGGGAAAGTCCCAGATGATTGGAAAATCGCTGTTGTAACTCCCTTGTCCAAGAAAGGATCAAGACAAAAGATGGAAAATTATAGGCCGATTAGCCTAACCTCGGTTGTAGGTAAAATTCTAGAATCTATCGTTAAAGATGAGATTTCTAAATTCTTGGAAGTGCAGGGTCGAATTAGAACAAGTCAACATGGATTTAGTAAGGAAAGATCGTGACTGACAAACCAGTTAGAATTCTTTGAAATGGTAACAAGTAGGTTAGACCAGGGAAACCCAGTGTTATCTATCCAGATTTCCAAAAGGCCTTTGATAAGGTGCCTCACAGGAGGCTGCTAAGTAAGGTGAGGGCCCATGATGTTCGAGGTGAGCTACTGGCATGGATTGAGGATTG
Organism: Chiloscyllium plagiosum; assembly: GCF_004010195.1. NCBI lineage: Eukaryota > Metazoa > Chordata > Chondrichthyes > Orectolobiformes > Hemiscylliidae > Chiloscyllium > Chiloscyllium plagiosum. The sequence continues at coordinate 34,513,709 of NC_057727.1, read as the reverse complement.
GCTGTCTGACAGAAGGCAGAGAGTTGGGATAAAAGGTTATTTTTCGGAATGGCAGCTGGTGACAAGTGGTGTCCCGCAGAGTTCAGTGTTGGGGCTGCAGATGAAGAGATTGGGGGCATTCTGATGAAGTTTGCCGATGATACGAAGTTAGGTGCACATTGTCCAAATATGTGGTCTCTGAATTCTGACTTACCAATTTCTCCTTACTCAAATGTAAGACCATAATACTATAGGAAATAGGAGTGGAAGTAAGGCTATTCAGCCCATCGAGCCCATTCCACCATTCAATCATGGTTGATGGGCACTTCAACTCCACTTACCCGCACTCTCGCCGTATCCCTTAATTCCTTGCGAGATTAAGAATTTATCAATCTCTGCCTTGAAGACATTTAATGTCCCAGCTACCACTGCACTCCGTGGCAGTGAATTCCACAGGCCTACCACTCTCTGACTGAAGAACTGTATCCTAATTTCCATTCTAAATTGACTCCCTCTAATTCTAAGGCTGTGCCCACGAGTCCTGTCCCTGATGAAAACAATTTCCCAGCGTCCACCCTTTCTAAGCGTCCATGTATTTTCTTGTAAGTTTCTATTAGATCTCCCATCAACCTTCTGAACTCTAATGAATACAACCCCAGGATCCTCAGCCATTCATCGTATGTTAGGATCCCTACCATTCCAGGGATCATCCATGTGAATCTCCGCTGGACATGTTCCAGTGCCAGTATGTCCTTTCTGAGGTGTGGGGCCCAAAACTAGACACAGTATTCTAAATGGGGCCTAACCAGAGCTTTATAAAGTCTTAGTAGCACCTCATAGCTTTTTCATTCCAACCCTCTTAAAATAAATCTTCGAGGAGAAAGTGAGGACTGCAGATGCTGGAGATCAGAGCTGAAAATGTGTTACTGGAAAAGCGCAGCAGGTCAGGCAGCATCCAAGGAACAGGAGAATTGACGTTTCGGGCATAAGCCCTTCTTCAGTAAGGATCAGCAAGGATCCAAGCCATCAAACCTGGAGGTGAAGACTAAGCGGGTATGGGATGGCAGTTCTACTGTGGCCACTGGAACTGTTGAGAAATCAAAGACCGAATCTGTATTTTGATAAATGACTGAGTATGTGAGCATTAACACTTATAATCTTGGATCCTTGCTGATATATAAATGGTGAGTAGCACTTGCAATACTGGTTGCATATTGCTACCAGAAAGAAATCTGGCAAGTAAGAATTTACAATGCTGCCTGCAATATGTGGAGCTACCAGTGTTGGACTGGGGTGGACAAAGTTAAAAACCAACTGGGAGAAAGTGAGGACTGCAGTTGCTGGTGATCAGAATCAAAGAGTGTGGTGCTGGAGAAGCACAGCAAGTCAGGCATCATCCGAGCAGCAGGAGAATCGATGTTTTAAGCGCAAGTTCTACAGCAGGAATGAAGATCTTATGCTTGAAACGTCGATTCTCCTGCTCCTCAGATGCTGCACAACACTCTTCGAAAAGTTAAAAATCACACAACACCATAATAGTCCAACATTTGGAAGTACTAGCTATCAGAGTGCTGCTCCTTCATCAGGTAACTACAGGTGACCCCACAACATCACACACACACACACACTGAACCTGCAGAACTGCATCCAGAGATACATTCTACCCTCGCTCAAAAAGCACACAACTTGCAGGCAGTCAATCCACACAACGTTCTACAAATTTCTACCTTGGAAACAGAACCAGTTTGACCCAAGACCAGGACACAGACAGTCTCTAACCCCACCCCCCGAACACATTGTCTGAGCTGAGAGGTCACTTTTTTTTATAGAACCTTGAATTGTCTTGAGAATGTGACTTGCGGGAGGTTCTGGCATATACATATTGATGAACTGAGGCCTGCAACCCATTCTAGAAGATGAAAGACTTTGCAACTATCTGGGTTTGTTCAATAGATCATTTTAATTGCATGAAACTGTGATCTTTTGCTATGGATTCTGTGTCGTGTGATCCTGCCCCACTAGTTACCTGATGAAGGAGCAGCGCTCTGAAAGCTAGTACAAGTTATACATCAGCAATAATCTGGTGTGTGATTTTTAACTTTGTCTACAATGTAGTACATAACATCAGGCTATAGCCCAACAGATTTATTTGGAAGTACATCAGGTAATTAATGGGGCAGGATGATAAGACACATAATTTATAGCAAAAGATCATAGTGTCATGTAACTGATACGATATGTTGAACACACCTAGGTTGGTGTTCAGTGTTTCATCTTGTAGAATGGGTTTCAGGTATCGATTCATTAATATGTAAATCCCAAAACTTCTTTCAGTTCACATTCCTGAGATAGTTTAAGGTTTTATTAAAAATAGGAGACATCATAGCTCAGATAATGCATTAAAGTTGTGAGGTTAGAGTCTGTCTGTATTCCAATCTTGAGTCAGACTGGTACTATTTCCAAAGTAGGAATTTATAAAATGTTACATGGATTGACTGCATGTAGGTTGTGCGCATTTTGAACAAAATAGAATGTATCTGCAAGTGCAAATGCAAATTCACCCTATAGATCTATGTATGCGGTACTCACACTCACACAGATTCTCTCTTGTACACATGCTGTCTCTCAGACACACACACATCGACCCCCCCACCACCACACTCTCACCCATACGCACACCCTCTCACAGGTTTATACTCCATCACTCCCATGCACACACTCTACCAAGCACAAACACACACTCACATGCACATGCACAAACTCACATGCACACACTCACACTCTCTTCCACATACAGTCTCTCTCTCTCTCTCCCTCTCTCTCTCTTTCTCTCTCCCCCCCCCCTCACTCACGCACAAACATATATAAGTGGACAATACAGCAGCCTTCACTGCACGGGCTGCTGTCAGCCAGGAAATAATGCTTTGACAAGTTCCTTTACCATTTTTGGGTTCCTCCTGAGCAATTCAGAAGTACTGTAGCCTACTTCCTTTAACATAACAACACCACTGAGCTATTGTTTTATTCATTCAAGGAATATGCTCTTCCCTGGATGGTCTTTTACGCCATATTAAGGGAGAGATTTTCGGCAACATAGAAAAAGTTTTGGTTGGCAAGGTGTCAACGGACCTTTTGGTCATGGCTGAGTGGATAGCACCCAGTGAACAACCCTTCACTTTTAAAGTCTGCCCACATTCTGGAAAGGTCACACATGACATAATAAGATGTTGGAGGTAGCAGTGCTGGCCAATAAAGCATCAGAAAACATAGACATAAATTGGATAAAGAAATATACCATTTCCTGGTGTTTGTCTTCAGTCACCCATGATGACCTTGGGTATTTGGGAAGCAAGTTAATATTATAGCTCATCAGGATGAAATGGTTTGTACATTTTACCTGCTCAAGCAAGAGACATTTGTAGAAGTATTGTAGGCCAACGACTGCACAGAATAAGTTAATCACTGAATGTCTCTACTTCTCCTTAGTAGTTGGCTTGTTCTTGACAATCTGTGGCTACACAGAGAAGCAGCTGTTTTGCTTGGCGTATTCTGACTTGCCACATGCTAAACCCTTTGTTTAACTTCAGTTAGATCCCAGTTAAAATACACTACAATGTGGCAATATAAAAGATGCAAATCTCTTGGATAGGTTTACACTTAATAGTAGGCTCCTGAGGCAAAATGACAGATTTCTTTGAGGATCGTAGAAGTAACAAACAGAAAATCAAAAGTATGAGTTTAAAAAGATTTATATTCTTTGTATGTAGTATGGTTCCAAATTAATATTGTCACATAAGTCTGTAAAGGTCTGGATGCATTTTATGTCATTCAGTGTATATTGTTCATGGTTTTTCTGAGATAATCTTGCTATTTTGAACCTCAAAAATATTTTTAAAATGAAAAGTGAAAAGAGCACAAAATATATTTGATTGATTTGCCTCTAGGTGGTGACATCTGTTATGCTGTTGATTATTAATGCTAGTCTTGTTTTTCCAAGTTCCACTCCAAGCTTTGAGCATAAAAATCACATATGAAACTCCTGTGCTGTAGTGAGAAAGCATTACATTGTTAAAGATCCTATCTTTTATATAAGATGTTAAACTAAGCTTCCACCTATCAATTTGGGTGTCTGTAAAGGATCCCATGGCTCAATTATGAAGACGATTAGGGGACTTATAGCTGGTATTCTGGCCAATCCCTCAATTAATATCACAAAAAAATTCTAGTCTCATTATCATGTTGGATTTTGTGAGAGTTTGCTGCACACAAATTGGCTGCTATGTTTTCTATAATTATCTGAAGGACACGGGAGGGGAATATTTCATTCGGTTAATCAAATGCCGGATAGCATAGTTAGCCAAATATTGGGGCCTTGCGATCTTGTTCGGATAATCCAAAATTCAGTTTACTGAATGCCGGATAATCGAGGTTCCTCTATAATAATAACTACATCTCAATACGTATTTCATGGATGCAAAGAACTTTGAAATGTCTGGTGGTTATGGGAAGTGCTGTACGAAACTCATTTTTTCTACCTTGTTTTTCTCCATAATTAAAATTTACAAAAACATTGGTCACAACACTTCATGAAAGCAATTTTTATTCGTTCACTGGAGGCTGGGCCAGCATTTATTGACCATTCCTAGTTGCCCTTGAGAAGATAGTGATGACCTGCCTTTTTAACCATTGCAGTCCATTTGGTGTGGGCAGACTTACAATACTGTTGGAGAAGGAGTTTCAGGATTTTGATCTAGCAAAAGTGATGGAATTATAATATATTTCCAAGTCAGTCTGGTGAGTGGTGTGGAGGGGAACTTTCACCTACTGGTCTTCTCATGTGTCCCAAAAGAATTTGAGAAGAGGAGCAGGGATGTCATGCGCAATTGTACAAGTCCTTGACGAATGGAGTATTGGTCTCACTATCTGAAGAAGGATGTTCTGGCCATGGAAGGAGTACAACAAAGGTTTATCTGTCTGAGTCCCGAATGGCAGGATTGACATATGAAGAGAGATTGTATTGGTTAGGACTACATTCATTGGATTTTAAAAGAATGACAGATATCTTACAGAAGCCTATAACATTCGAGCAGGACTAGATAGGATCAGATGTTACGATGACCATGGAGCCCAGAACTAGAAATCATAGTTTAAGGATATGAGGTAGGTCATTTAGGACTAAGATGAGGAGAAATTTCTTCATCTAGAGAGTGGTAAGCTTGTGGAATTCTATGCCTGAAAAAGTAGTTGAGGCCAAAACTTTGAATATTTTCAAGATAGAGTTAGATATAGTTTTTGAGGCTAGACGGATCAAAGGGTTTGAAGAGAAAGTGAGAACTTGCTGAATGATTCAGCAATGACACCAGTGAATGGCAGAGCTGGTTCAAAGGGCCAAAATGGCCTACTCTTGCTCCTATTTTCTTTGCTTACATGTCTGCCTCTGTGTCCTTCTGGATGGTAGTGATCATGAGTTTGAAAGGTGCTATCTAAGGAACCTTGGTGAATTTCATGGGATCACATTTAGCTTGTTTCAATGCTTGCTGTTTCAGCTCTGCCCAAGGAGAGACAATGGGGAGAGATGGCTAACAACAGGTCAAAGGTTTAAAGACTCCACTCTTCTTGGCTCTACATTAAGGAAACAAAAAAGGTCTTAGCTTTACAGTGCTCCTTTCAAAACAGACTGTAGTGTGCACAGAATATGTACAGAGTAATTCACCATTTTCAAAAAGGATATGGAAGAGGCAGTAAATGCTGATTTCCATAAAAATGCCTAATATCAGTTTCAGGTGAGTTGCTTGAATGTCTCAGCATTCTTAATAACAGATTATGTAGGATACATAATGCACAAGGATTATGCAGGATACATTTAATGTTATGACTGAGGTTAGAGAGTGCACTTTCACCTTTTGGTTCTGCCACTCCATTGCTCATGGCAGAAATTTAAATGCTTTATCCACTTACCAATATGGCCAATTATATACATTGTACTGTCTTTAGAATAAAATAATCAACCAAGTTTCTTTATTGATCCATTGTGAAAGCATGATGTTCTTGGTAAAAATATAAAGCTGATTAACACGTAGTTTGAAATAGACAAATATAAATAGCCCAACACATGCAATCACACATCCTAATGAAAAGAAAGAAATAAAGAACTTTCTCTGCAGAGAGTAATTTTGAAAAACAAAACACATTGGTATATAATTGTTAAGTCTTCAAGGTAAAAAAGGACAAGGTATAAAATGTTCATGATGACTTTAAGTCAGTGTCCTGTTGTGAGATAGATAAAAGTGTCACGAAACAGATGTTTGTCACTGAGACCTTTGCAGATGCAGTTTGTCCAGGAATTGTCAATAATTCTGAGGATTTTCTGCAAAACAGCTGCATCATTTTTTTTTAGGTTTCACTGGACTGTTCAAAAGCGTTTTCAAGAAAGGCATAGCATGAGCTGGGTAGCTTCTCTTTCAGTAGGCTATACGTCAACTGATCTTTAAACAATATCTAAAAGAAAAGCATAGACCCAGCTGTGTGATTTCCTGCCAATGAGTCTTAGCAATTAGCCAAAGCCAGATTAATTTCAAGAAATAAATTTATAAAAAAATGCCACAATGTTCTTTCAGTCAGCCTTTTTAAACAAAATGTTCAGATATCCAACCATTTTATTAATCCATTAACATAAATCCTAAGGGAAAAAAAGCAACTTCATAAAACTCACAGGAATACAATATTTGGCCCAACCAATCCATGCTTGTTTATAATTCACCCAAGCCTTTCCTAACATTAGGAAATATCTTTTGATCTCCCTGTTTGATTTCTTCATGACTATTTTACATTAACAACCTCTAGTTATTCTCTTCATCTGAAGAGAAAACATTCTGTCCAGATTCACTATAAAATCATGAAGACTATTGATAAAGGCCTCTAATATATCACCCCACAGTTGCCTTTTTTCAAGAAAGAAGAGATATAGCCTGTCAGTCTTTTTCTGTTGAGTTTACTCATATTTCTAGGATTATCTTTACAAAACTTCTGTGTTCCTTCTCCGATGCCTCTGGATCCTTTTTCATAATAGGATGACCAGAACTGCAGCATGCAGTATTATACATTTAGTTAAAGCTAGGGCATGGTTTGCTTTTCTTTCTATTGACCTTACTAACCTGTAGTGATTGGCGTATTTTGTAAGCAGGGATCACTTTGCTCCTCCATTCCACCGAGACTTGTGCCTTCTAAGTAGTAGGTAATCCTTCTATTCTTCCTACCAAAATGTAGTATGTCACATTTATCTTTGTTGAACTTCATCGAGTCAGAGAGATGTACAGAATGGAAACAGACCCTTCGGTCCAACTTGTCCATGCCGACCAGATATCCCAACCTAATTCAGCCCAATTTGCCAGCACCCAGCCCATATCCCTCTAAACCCTTCCTATTCATATACCCATCCAGTTGACTTTTAAATGTTGCAGTTGTACCAGCCTCCACCACTTCCTCTGGCACCTCATTCCATACACGCACCACCCTCTGCGTGAAAAGGTTTCCTCTTAGGTCCCTTTTATATCTTTCCCCTCTCATCCTAAACCTATACCCTCAAGTTCTGTACTCCTCCACCTCAGGGAAAAGACTTTGTCTATTTATCCTATTCATGCCCCTCATGATTTTATAAACCTCCATGAGGTCACCCCTCAGCCTCCGACGCTCCAGGGAAAACAGCCCCAGCCTATTCAACCTCTCCCTATGGCTCAAATCCTCCAACCCTGGCAACATCCTTGTAAATTTTTTCTGAATCCTTTCAAGTTTCGCAATATCTTTACGATGGAAAGGAGACCAGAATTCCATACAATATTCCAAAAGTGGCCTGATCAATAAAGGAAAGCACACCAAATGCTTCCTTCATGATCCTACCTACCTGTGACTCTACATTCAAGGAGGTATGATCCTGCACTCAAAAGGTCTCTTTGTTTAGCAACACTCCTCAGGATCTTACCATTAAGTATATAAGTCCTGCTAAGATTTGCTTTCCCGAAATGCAGCACCTCGCATTTATCTAAATTCAACTACATCTGCCACTCCTCAGTACATTGGCCCATCTGATCAAGATTCCATTGTAATCTGAGATAACCTTCTTTGCTGTCCACTGCACCTCCAATTTTGGTATCATCTGCAAACTTACTATCTATACCTCCTATGTTCATATCCAAATCATTTATATAAATGATGAAAAGTAGAGGACCCAGCACCTGATTCTTGTGGCACTCTACTGGTCACAGTTTGAAAAACAACTCTCCACCACCACCTTCTGTCTTCTACCTTTGAGCCATTTCTGTATGCAAATGGCTAGTTCTCCCTGTATTCCATGCTTTCTAACCTTGCTAACCAGTCTCCCTTAGGGAACCTTGTCAAACGCCTTACTGCAGTCCACATAGATCTGCCCTCATCAAACTTCTTTGTAACTTTTTCAAAAAAACTCAATCAAGTTCATGAGACATGGAAGTTTTGGGAGAGTTTAATGCTTGATGAGGATTATATCTGCAATAAATGTCGTTGGTTGCGAATCATGTCATATCGAATGGATCGGTTGGAGTAACAGTTAGAGATAATGAGGAGTTTACAAGAGTTAAGGCGTGTGATGGATGGCAGTTATAGGAAAAGAGAAAATCCGCAGATACAGTCAGGTAGATGGGTTAACTCCAAGAAAAGTAGAAGAAGTGGGTGGATAGTATGCTGTTTTGGAAAATGAAGGAGGTGATGGACTTTTAGGGAAATGTAGCATGAACAGCCAAGTTTCTGGTACCGACACTGGCTCTAAGGTAATGAGGGGTACATCAGATTCCAAGTGATCGATTGTGTTTGCGGACTCTCTAGTCAGGGGTACAAACAGACGTTTCTGCAGCCAGCAGTGAAAAATCAGAATGGTGTGTTGCCTCCCTGGTGCCAGGATCAAGAGAGGGTGCAGAATTTTCTCAAAGGGGAGAGCAACCAGCAGGAGGTCATTGTACACATTGGTACCAACAACGTAAGAAGGGAAAAGGATGAGATTCTGAAGGGAAAATATAGAAAGCTCGGCAGGAAATTAAAAAGGAGGTCCTCGAGGGTAGTAATATCTGGATTACTCCTGGTGCTACAAGCTAGTGAGGGTAGGGATAGGAGGATAGAGCAGATGAATGTGTGGCTGAAGAGCTGGTGTATGGGAGAAAGCATTCATATTTTTGGATCATTGGAATCTCTTCTGGGGTAGAAGTGACCTGTACAAGAAGCATGGATTGCACCTGAATTGGAAGAGGGCCAATATAGTGGCAAGGAGATTTGCGAGAGCTGCTTGGGAGGATTCAGACGAATAACTTGGCAGGAAGTGGGGGGGAGCCCAGGGAGATAGTGAGGAAAGAGATCAATTGAAGACTGCTACAGTTGAGAAAAGAAGCCAGTCAAACAGTTAGGTCAGGCAGGAACAAGGTAGGACTAATAAATTAAACTGCATTTATTTCAATGCAAGAGGACTAACAGGGAAGGCGGATGAACTCAGGGCATAGTTATGAACATGGGATTGGGATATCATAGCACTTATAGAAATGTGGCTCAGGGATTGACAGAACTGGCAGCTTAATGTTGCAGGATGCATATGCTATCGGAAGGATAGAAAGGGAGGCAAGAGAGGAGGGGGAGTGTCGTTTCTGATAAGGGATAGCATTACAGCCGCACTAAGGGAGGATATTCCCCGAAATACATCCCAAGAGGTTATTTGGGTGGAACTGAGAAATAAGGAAAGGATGATCACCTTATTGGGATTGTATTATAGACTCCTCCAATAGTCAGTGGGAAATTGGGAAACAAATTTGAAAGGAGATTTCAATTATCTGTAAGAATAGTAGGTGATTTTAACTTTCCAAACATAGACCGGAACTGCCATAGTCGTAATAGTTTAGATGGAGAGGAATTTGTTAAGAAGGTACATGATGGCAGCGATCTAGGAAGATTGCATTGCAGAGATCCGCACCGCAGCACAAGTGGGATGCACTTTTAACCCGCCCAGCCCGGAACACCGCAGGCGTGGAGTCCCAGGAAACTGTTGAAAATCAACTTACCTGGGTTTTCGCCCAGCCTGTAGGACCCTCAGACTCGATTTCTTACCAGGGCTCTGGTGAAGGAGCTCACAAAATCTCGCGAGATATTGGGTAAGCAGATAAAGGAGAAGCTGGCCCTGATCTCTATCATGCTGCAGAAGCATGAACAGCAGCTGAGAGACCTGGAAAAAAGGACAAATGAGGTAGAACACAGAGTTACAGTGGTGGAAGCTGATACCAATTCCTCCAAGGATAGGATCCAAGCCCTGGAAACTCAAGTCCATAATTTGCTTAACCAAGTTGATGACCATGAGAACAGGGGCAGGAGAAAAAATATTCGGATCATCGGTCTGCCGGAGGGTAAGGAAGGTGCATGTCTGGTGGAATTTATTGAGGGCTGGATGCCAAAATTCCTTTACTTGGAGGCTGGAATGAGAGGCTTGAAGATTGAAAGGACTTACCGGATCATGGCGCGAAGGTCAGGTCTGGATCAATGTTCTCATCCTCTCTTGGTGCAGTTTCATCATTATAGAGATAAGGAGAGAATCATGGAAGTTTCCAGAATCCATAGAAAAAATCTGAACGCCCTGGTTTACGAGGGCTCTAAGATCATGTTCTTCCAGGACTTCTCAGCAGCGGTGATCCAGAAAAGAAAATCTTATGATGGAGTCAAGAGAAGACTGAGGGAGCTTGGGATCCAGTACTCTCTGAGGTATCCAGTGATATCTCTGAGGCTTCGTTTCATCTTAGATGGATTTGTACGTCTTTGACGTGTCGGAGAAGGCAAGAGACTTTGTGGACAAATTAACTTAACCTGAACAATTTAGTACGTACAAGTAGTAGTGTTGTTTGAGTATGTCTTTGTTTTTTCTTTAAAAAACAGAGGAAGTCCAGTTGGGCTTACTTTTCCTTTTTTTTAAATTGATAATAATCTGGTTTAAACTATGTTTGGAGGCAGTTGAGATGTCTACTTTCAATTTCTAAGTTAAGTTATACCAAAGGATGGATGGAGTATTTACTCTTTTATTTTCAAAATTTCTTTACTCACATTGCTATTCCAGGATGTATTTTCTTTCTTTTCTGCTTGTGTTTGTGGTGTGGCTCTAGCTAAGAGGAGGGAAAATTGTTGGGATAGTTATATGCCTATTTATGGGCAGTTTATACTCGGGTAATTCTCAAAGCCCTGACAAACAGGGAAGAATATGGGGTTTTAAATGTTTATTGCCCTCCGGCTAATTCCCTCAAATTTCTGGTAGGTACGTTCTCTAAATTGATCAGTCTTGAGTCCTGGCATATCATTATAGGAGGAGATTTTAATTGTCTCATGCATCTCAAAGGCCCCTCTGTACAAACTAAACAATTAGTGGTTCTGTGTGTGGAGTTAGGGTTGGTGAACGTCTGGAGGCGTCTCCACCCAAGGCAAGGATTTTATGTTTTTTTTCCAAGTCACACAGATGTCACACCAGGATTGATTTTTTTATAACACCCCTGGCAACCTTGGCAACCCTGGTGGCATTTTGTACAATTGGTAATATTACTATCTCCGATCATGCTCCAGTGTACCTGTTGGTTAAGATTAAAGACATTACTGTGGGTCTGAGGCACTGGCGAATGGACCCCTTTATCCTTAAGGATAATAAATTATGAGGAGTACTTCTCCAGAGAATTTTGGGCGTTCCTAGACATTAACTCAGGCTCGGTTAGTAGCCTATCTGTCCTTTGGGAAACTGCCAAAGCCTATGTAAGGGGGTTAATTATTTCCCATTCTGCCAGTAGGAAGTGGCAGAAGGGTGAGCAGCAACATCTCCCCAAAGCATGGTTGAAGGCAGCCAAGAAGGCTTACTTTGACAGACTCTCATTGGTCAAGCTACAGAGGATTATGCACTGCGGTCTGCATTGAATTCCATGGTCACGCAGACAGCTAAGAAGGAGCTTACTTTTGCAAAGCAAAGGTTATATGGGCATGGTGACAAGCCAGGCAAATACTTAGCATATCTCGCCAGGAAAAGGAGTGTGCCTCAAGCCATTATGGTGATTAGGGAAGAGTCTGGGAACCTAACATGTGACTCCAAAAAGATTAATGTGGCATTCCAGAGATTTTACTCTAAGTTATACCAATCTGATGGTTGTGAGGAGGGGCGGGCCAAGTTAGAGTCCTTTTTCAAGGATCTGGAGCTCCTGGGTGGACCCCTGAACAAGAGTCATTTCTCAATGTCCCCTTATCAGAGCAAGAGGTGCAGGAGGCTGTGAAGCAGCTTCAGAGTGGAAAGGCACCCGGTCCTGATGAACTGCCCAGCGAATTCTATGAGGAATTTATAAACATATTGTCAAGTCCGATGTTCAATATCCGATGTCCGATGAAGCATACAGCCATGATTGTCTCCCTCCATCTCTGAGAGAGGCCAATATTTCACTTATTCATAAAAAAGGAAAGGTACCAGAGGACTGTGCTTCGTACAGGCTCATTTCAGTCTTAAATGTGGACTTTAAAAGCCTCTCTAAGACTCCTGTGTTAAGGCTGGAGACTGCGTTGCCTTCTATTGTTAAAGAGGGCCAGACGGGTTTCATAAAGGGCCATAGATCCTCCAATAATGTTAGGAGGCTGCTTAATGTAATTCAAGCATGTCAACAATAGTCAATACAGGGATTGGGGATTTCTCTAGATGCAGAGAAGGCATTTGACCGAATTGAGTGGCCATACCTTTTTTATACTCTGGAGCAGTTTGGCTTGGGCAAAGTCTTTATAAGATGGGTAAAGTTTCTCTACAGTAACCCTCTCACTGTGGTCATCACCAATGGGGTACGATCAAGCAATTTTAACATTTTTAGGGGCAGCTGGCAGGACTGTCCCCTTTTGCCATTGCTTTTTACATTGGTGATTGAACCATCGTAGGGATCCTAATATATCAGTTCTAGAAGTGGGACCAAAATTACATAAGATTACGTTGTAAACGGACAATGCCCTTATTTTTTTGTCAAATCCAGCAGTTTCGGTGCCTCGCCTGATACTACGCATCAGTGTGTTTGGCACCTTTTCAGGGTACAAGATTAAATTTGCAGTATCAGAGGTTATACCTATGGGTGGTCTTATGAAGGAGCTAGGTCTTGAGGGCGAATATCGATTCCCATTTAAGTGGTCACAGGTTGGTTTGTGTATTTGGGCCTATTTACTACTCTAGTTCTTGATCAGTTGTTCAATTATTTGACAAAATCAAACAAGACCTTCAAAGATGGGTGGTGCTTCTGGTCTCATGGTTGGGTCAGATAGCGCTTATTAAGATGAATGTTCTCACCTGTTTGTTGTACCTAATACGGATGACCCCCTGATTTTCAATAAGCAAATATTCAGAAGATTGAACGGCTGGTTCAGCTCTTTTATTCGGCATCGTAAGCGGCCTTTTATTAAAATTAGCTAAACTGCAACTGCCTCACAGTTGCATTGGGGGGAGTGGAACTCCCGAACATTAAAAACTATCAATTAAGCTCGCTTTTATCTTACATGAGTGATTGGGCTTGTGGGGACCCTCTTTCAATATGGTTAGATATCGAAACCTCTCAAGCAGGGTGCCCCCTTACTAGCTTGCTGTTTTTGGACAAAATGAGGACAGTTAGGGAACATTGCCATAACCTAATAGTTATCAATACTGTTAAAGCATGGAGGGCAAATCGCAGGGGGAAGGCATTATTGGCAAAACATCTTCTCTTACACCGATAGTGGGTATGCCGAATTTTCAACCGGGGATGATAGATTCAGGATTCAAACATTTGGCAGCTAGAGCTGTGTCTTGCATAGGCGATTTATTTGAGGGAGCCACAATGATGTCCTCTGATCAGTTAGCACAGAAATACAAACTATATAACAGGGACCTCTTTCGGTTTTTTCAAGTTAGGGATTTTATTCAAAAAAAACATATTTGACTGATCCTTACAAATCCGACATTAGATGAGGTTGCTCAGTCTAAGAGTACACTTTCTGTCAGCACTTTATATCATTAATTCGGGGCGCCCCCTCAGATGAGTCTGATCGACTCTGCAGGGTATGGGAGAGAGAGCTCAGTGTTAAGGTCTCCTCACAGGCATGGGAAATGCAAGATAGGTATCAATTTGCAATAGGACCCATGCTTTACAATTGAAGATTCTCCACAGGGTCCACTTGGCTTCAGATCGTTTGTCAAAATTTAAACCAGGGGTATCTTCAACATGTCCCAAGTGGAAGGTTGGTACAGGCACTCTTACCCATTGTCTCTGTCCTGTGGTAGGCTTCAAACATACTGGAGTGCTGTGGCGGGTGCAATGGAGGGGATTTTGGGTGTAAGGGTGGAGAAGGACCCAACCTCTCTTCTTCTTGGCCTGCCCAGCGTGTTCCCGTAGATACGCATAAGAAAAAACTTTTCAAATTCTCACTTTCTGTGCAAGAAAGAATATCTTGTTAGGTTGGGTATCCGAAAATCCCCAGGGCCTGGTGGGTTGGCAGAAGATTGTTATAGAGCATTTTCTCACAAGTATGGTACACCTAAGAATTTCTATAAGACAAGGTGGCCCTTTTTAGAATACCTGGACATATAGCCGCAACAATTGTGTTTTATGAGTCGAATGTCCAGGGAGGGGGAGCTGCAAATATATGAGTGTTTTGCTTGGCTGAGCTGAGTTATTAATTATTTAGTTAAGTAGTTAGTTGGGATTTTTTGATATATATTTTTCAATATATATTTATACATTTGTCCATGAGGGCAGTTTGGGTTTTTTTACACTTTTTTGGTATTCGTTGTATTGTTTGAATTGTATTGTTTTGTATTTGTTGTAATATTTAAAAAATATATTTTTTAATAAAAATGTATATATTTTAAAAAGTGTACAAGAAAATTTTCTGGAGTCAGTATGTGGATGTACCAACTAGAGAAGGTGCAAAACTTGACCTACTCTTGGGAAATAAGACAGGGCAGATGACTGAGGTATCAGTGGGGGAGGACTTTGGGACCAGCGACCATAATTCTATTAGTTTTAAAATAGTGATGGAAAAGGGTACACTAGATCTAACAGTTGAAGTTCTAAATTGGAGGAAGGCTAATTTGGACAGTATTAGGTAAGAATTTTCAAAAGCTGACTGGGGGCACATTTTCGCAGATAAACGGACAGCTGGAAAATGGGAAGTCTTCAGAAGTGAGATAACGAGTCCAAAGACTGGAAGATGTTAGGGTGAAAGGAAAGGCTGGTAGGTGTAGGGAATGCTGGATGACTAGAGAAATTGAGGGTTTGGTTAAGAAAAGGAAGGAAGCATATGTCAGGTATAGACAGGAAAGATTGAGTGAATCCTTCAAAGAGTATAAAAGCAGTAGGAATATATTTAAGAGGGAAATCAGGAGGGCAAAAAGAAGACATGAGATAGCTTTGGCAAATAGAGTTAAGGAGAATCCAAAGAGGTTTTACAAATACATTAAGGATTAAAGGGTAACTCGGGAGCAAATGGGGCCCCTCAAAGATCAGCAAGGCAACCTTTGTGCAGAGCCGCAGGAGATAGGAGAGATACTAAGTGAGTATTTTGCATCAGTGGAGAACGACATGGAAGATATAGAATGCGGGGAAATAGATGGTGACATCTTGAAAAATGTCCAGAGGAGGAATGCTGGATGGCTTGAAATGCTTAAAGCTGGATAAATCCCCAGGACCTGATCAGGTGTACTCTAGAACTCTGTGGGAAGCAAGGAAAGTGATTGCTGGGCCCCTTGCTGAGACACTTTCATCATCGTTAGTCACAACTGAAGTACCAAAAGACTGGAAGTTGGCTAACATGGTGCCATTATTTAAGAAAGGTGGTAAGGACAAGCCAAGGATTTATAGACCAATGAGCCTGATGGCAGTGGTGGGCAAGTTGTTGGAGGGAATCCTGAAGGATAGGATGTACATGTATTTGGAAAGGCAAGGACTGATTAGGGATAGTCAACATGGCTTTGTGTGTCATTTGCCAAGTATATTCCCATTCCACAAATTTATTAATGTGTTTACTATAATTTGTTGTAAATTTTCCTTACTGTTGTTATCCATTCAATTTGATGTCATTCACAAATTTGGAAATTGTATTTTGATACCAAAGTTCAGATATCTTGAAATTGTAAATAGCTATGGTCCTAACACTAATTCCGTGGAAGAACACTGCCCATCTTCTGCAACTTTGAACAATTGCCCTTTATTTGCACTTGCTGCCTTCTATTTTGAAACCGGTAATCCATTCTGTTAGTTGACTTCTGACTCCACATTCATGGACTTTATTCATTAATCTGTTGTGTACTTTATGAAAGAGCTTTTGAAATGTCAGCAATCCACAGCATTGCCATTGCCAACTTTCTATGTCATCTCCCAAAAAATTCAATTATATTGGTCATGCAAATTTTTTCCTTTTGAAAATGATTGCTCACTATTGTATTTTTGGTTCCAAATGTTCTTCCATTCTTCTTACCACTTAATATTGAGCTGATTGATCAATCATTCCTTGGCATTGTTCTGTCCCCCCTTCATAAATATGGAATTACATTGTCTATTCACCAGTCCTCTGACACCATAGCATTTTCAAATGAATTATTAAATATGTATTGCCTCTGCTTTCCCTTTAAATACATTGGTGCAATCCATCTGGACCAGAGATCATTCCCTCTGAATTTGTTTAGTTTGTCCAATGCATTTTTAAAATTTTAAATGGACTTATCTCATTATAATCTCAATCAACATCATGTCTGCTTATTTTAATTCTTTAAAGTTTGGGAGAAGATTTGTAGCTTGGGTGCTCGTTGTTGTGGTTCTGTTCGCCGAGGTGGGAATTTGTGTTGTAGACGTTTCGTCCCCTGTCTAGGTGACATCCTCAGTGCTTGGGAGCCTCCTGTGAAGCGCTTCTGTGATGTTTCCTCCGGCATTTATAGTGATTTGTACCTGCCGCTTCCGATTGTCAGTTCCAGCTGTCCGCTGCAGTGGCCGGTATATTGGGTCCAGGTCGATGTGCTTATTGATAGAATCTGTGGATGAGTGCCATGCCTCTAGGAATTCCCTGGCTGTTCTCTATTTGGCTTGTCCTATAATAGTAGTGTTGTCTCAGTCGAACTCATGTTGCTTGTCATCTGAGTGTGTGGCTACTAAGGATAGCTGGTCATGTTGTTTCATGGCTAGTTGGTGTTCATGGATGTGGATCGTTAGCTGTCTTGCTGTTTGTCCTATGTAGTGTTTTGTGCAGTCCTTGCATGGGATTTTGTACCCTACATTGGTTTTGCTACATGAGCAAAACCAGTGTAGTGTACAAAATCCCATGCAAGGACTGCACAAAACACTACATAGGACAAACAGCAAGACAGCTAACGGGTCCGCATCCATGAACACCAACTAGCCACAAAACAACATGACCAGCTATCCTTAGTAGCCACACACTCAGATGACAAGCAACATGAGTTCGACTGGGACAACACTACTATTATAGGACAAGCCAAACAGAGAACAGCCAGGGAATTCCTAGAGGCGAGGCACTCATCCACAGATTCAATCAATAAGCACATCGACCTGGACCCAATATACCGGCCACTGCAGCGGACAGCTGGAACTGACAATCGGAAGCGGCAGGTACAAATCACTATAAATGCCGGAGGAAACATCACAGAAGCGCTTCACAGGAGGCTCCCAAGCACTGAGGATGTCACCTAGACAGGGGATGAAACGTCTGCAACACAAATTCCCACCTCGGCGAACAGAACCACAACATATTTTAATTCTGTTGTAAGTACTGAATTGAAATAATTATTTAATATTTCAACCATATCTCTGTTGGTGCATTTGGTATCTCTTAATGATTCTAATCCCATCACAGCCTCCCTGTTTTATTATTGAGATGCCTGTAAAATATTTTATTATTGTATTTTACATTCTTTGATAATTTAGTTTTGTAGTTATGCTTTGTCTTTACATTTACTTCTCATCTAATCTCTTGATATTAATGCCTATCACACATGCCTCTGCTGTCTTTGTATTAAATTTGTGCCTGTTTCCAAACCTGAATTCTTTCCTTATATTGTTATTCATCCATGATGTTCCACACCTTTTTTGGTTCACAAAAAATATTTTTGCTCAACTCTAAACACCATTTCAGATGTTTCCCATTGTTCCATGGTACAATGGAGCTTTGTGCTCTCCCTCCCATGTGGGTCGTCTTGTTGTAAAACAAGTGAATTGCAGTGCAATTGCATTCCTAGGTCAGTGCTTTCTGCAGTCTATGATTTGTGTCTTCTAATTAAATAATATTGATTCCAATTGACCACTTCCATCTTCAATGCAAAGAAAGTTTCAAAAAGCTGACTTATTTGTTATTTACTATGTATGATGAAGAAGAACTTCTTGATATGTCTAAATTGATTTTCTTAGAGTAAAGCTGTTTCTTCTTAATAGTATTTGTAAATTAGTTTGGAATAATCATTTGGATTATTCTCTAAAAATCAATTGAATACCTACCTCAACAAAATCATATCATTATTTATATGTGAAAGTAAAGTTTTTTTAGTGTTTCTCTCAACTCCAACACTGGAAAGCAATTTTGAGGCACTTCTTTACACTGCCAGCGTTACTTAAATATTTGCCTGTGTCTCAGTGACCAGAGATGGATGTAGGTGTGAACTGCTTAGAGTCCCATGCATATTGAACATAATTATTTTGATATTGGTACTTTGGTTATACAGTTGAGCTTCCAATATTTTACAGCATTTTAAACTCCTTCAAATTCTTTCATGCATTGTGAATATCATGTATTATTTTGTCATACACTTCAAAGCTGACCACATTTAACTTCACCTGCCATTGACCAGTTCATTTTCTTACTTTTTCCAACATATTCTGTAGATTCTCTGCTTCTTCTTATGTTCTACTATCTCACCTTCAATGCAAGTTTTTAAGCATCTTTAAATTTGACTAATTTGCACTGGCTATTTGAACCTGAATCTTGCATATAAGTTAGGAACCATTGTGCTCAAAGCATCAAACATTAAAATATTCAAAAATGCTATTCCATATTTCTTTTCACATCCCAACATACATCTGCTAACAAATCTATATTTTCTACCTTTATGACAAATTCTCATTCACTCATAGTGAGTGAATCTTAACAACTTTAACTTTGTGAATGGCCCATTGTATGGAACTTTTGCACAGCATTTTAGGTATCTATGTTCACTGTGTTATAGGGCATTGCACATTTGGATGCAATTATTTAACAGTCAAGGATGTTCATCAGACAATATGTGCCCTTTCTGAATCTATTTCAGTATATGAGATTATTGTTGCACAAATATTCTGCTAGGAGAAAGTGAGGACTGCAAATGCTGGAGATCAGAGTCGAGTGTGGTGCTGAAAAGACACAGCAGGTTAGGCAGCATCTGAGGAGCAGGAGAATCAACGTTTCGGGCATAGGCCCTTCATCAGGACTGATGAAATATTCTGCTGTCTTACCCTTTTATCAGTTCCAATTGAAGTAAAATTAATGTGCCTAAAGTTGCCTGTGTTTTTTTTTAACTATGGTTTTTGAAAAATGAAGGGGTTCTATGATCCTATAAATTGTCAAATGACAATAATATATTGTAAATGTTTATTACCTGAAAGTGCTTGGGAGGTTTTATCACATAAACGTGCTAGATAAAAGCAAGTTGCTATTAGAATATATTCTATCTTTGTTTTAAACTTATTGGCTGACTTTATGGTTTTCACTTCATTTCTAACTTCCCTTTACATTTGAGCTTTGGCATTAATGTCTAACTCCCTAAATTCGCCCTGAATCTGTAAACCGTTATATACTCACACAAGACTGCAGAAGTGTCATGAATCATACAAATGAAAATTACTTCTCTATTTTACTTTAGACCAACAGACCAATGGTGCAACAGCCAGTGTACGTAGTGTTAGAAGCCAAGATGTTTCTCACATTGCTTTTGGATCAAAAGTACTTGGACCACCTCCAACCAGTGGCAGAAAAGCTGGGACAACAGGATCTAAAGATGTAAGTCGCTGTTCCATGATAATTGATAATTCAAGTGATATTTCAAATATTACATTGCAATGTATTCTAGCTTATTGGTATTTTTAAAGGTACATCTATTCAGTGCTCATAGGCTATGGCAATTAGGAGCAACCTTTCTGTTCCACCAAAGAGCACTCAATAAATTTTTGTCCTCCTTTACCTTCCTCTACAATTTAATGTAGTCTCTGGTTCAGCAGCTGGAGTGGATCTCCACTCTCCTTGGAGATGGACCTAATGGTCCTAGAGGCTTGGTGATGTCCCAGGGGCTGCTTATGTCTACACAGCGCAGAGGCAAGTTGACCCTCTTCACCTTGAACTTATGAGTTTGGAGGGAGACAAGCAAGGTTGGGAGGCCCAGCCATATCCTGAGACCTCTGAGGAGGTGTGCTTCCTGGCACTATGTTGTCTCCTTTCAAGGGTGGAGCAAGTGGTGTATAGTCAGGTTTCTGCCTTCCTGTCACCATGCCTTCAGTCCTGAGGACCAATGAGTGGGGTGCTGGGGGATAGTTATGTGTGCCACTCTGAGGGTGTCAGTTATGCGTTAATATGATAGCTTTTTTCAGTTCTGTGGAGGCATAGAATAGAGATGGTTCATGATTCTCTGAAATGCTGATGCTTCTGGGCACTGATAGCCATTGAGTCCCAAATAACTGTCTGTTGCACAGCCAGCTGCAGAATCATTGCAGCAAAGTGCTCACTGGATTGTGCTGCCAAAAATTCTAAGACTAATGCTCTACCCAAAGTATTGTTTGTATTTGAGTTAGGGTGTTGGGTGTAGGAAGCAGCCTCAATGATGATTCCTCTGAGGCTTTGATACTGTCTTCTTCCGAAGTCAGAAGGTGAATTATGGGGGAACTGGGTGATCCTTGGCAGAATACATGGATAGGCTGGCAGTAGCTGCAAGACATATGAACAAGAAGGCATCAGGCCCATGGTTAGAAGTGGCGTGATGAATGAGGCTGACACCTGGGTTAATGTGAGAGTTGCAATGGAATGAAGAATGGTAGTTACTTATTTGTCAAGACATGGATATCTCGACACCCTTGCAGAGGGTCCCGGTATTCTCCTGTTGAGCAGTCCCCTGACACACTCACAGTCCTGTCATGAATTGCCTTCTCCAATAATGACAGCAAAAGAGGAATTGGTGAGTTTAAAATAGGTTGAATGGCTTTTGGTGTCAGTGCAGAAGGTGAGGTATTCTCAGGGAATCGTAGGCAATGCAGAGGGCATGCAGGGTTAATGGTGTGGGAGGTTGGAGGAATTGAAAGTGAATGAGCCAAGATGTTGCAGGTAATACTGAAAGTGATAAAACGTGAGCCTTAGTGGAAACTGGGTGCAGAGGTACAGAGAGAGGTAGTTGAGAGAAGGGTGTAACATTTAATCAGGTGCAGCAGAGAAAGCTTTCCCTTCTCACCCTGGAAAACATACTAACCCAGCTGGTGATCTCTGACCTGACCTGGTGGCCTCCCTTACAGTTTTTCAGGAAGAATACTCTTCTCCTTTTCACCACCCCATGCACCAGCAGGTCCAGGTCCTGTTGGAGAATCGTAGTTCCATCTTTCCTTCCTCCATCATGTTCTGATTTTGTCCAGTAATGTGCTCAGCTTCAGAATGCCAATGCTCATCCAGGTGCAGGTCTTTTAAAGATTGTTTGCACAAAAGGGATGCCAGTCTTTCAGTAGATATCTGCTGAGTTGAGTGTTGTTGCAGGAATAGTGTGTGGTGAAATAGACTGGAATCAGATGTGAGAGATGCAATGTGGTCATGGTGGATAACTGCTGTGTTTGGTAAAATGCAGTGAGAGGACTTGGTAGGTCTTGCAGCAAAACGCAGTCCAAAAATTCAACACAATTTGAATTTAGACAAAAAAAAGGTTCCACCCATAGTACTTTTGCATTAAATAGACTGGATGTTTTTCATGTCTTAAAAGTTTCATCAGGATTTCATGGTACAACAGCGACTAATGCACCTTTGATTTGAAATTGTTTGACTTCACTTGTCCAAAAACATTCTCTAGTCCATCAAAGGTCCAGTCCCAAGTCTGCCAGACTACGGCCTGTATCCTTTGCATAAATTAAATAGGGGTGGCAACAGTGAGCAACAGTGGCTCAGTGGTTAGCACTGCTGCCTCACAATGCCAGGGACTTGGGTTCGATTCTAGCCTCGGGCGACTGTCTGTGTGAAGTTTGCACATTCTCCCCTTGTCTGCGTGGCCTTGTCTGCATGGGTTTCCTCCGGTTGCTCCAGCTTCCTCCAAAGATGTGCAGGTTAGGTGAATTGACCATGCTAAATTGCCCATAATGATTGGTGCATTAGTCAGAGTAAATACAGGATAGGGGAATGGGTCTGGGTGGGTTATTCTTCGGAGGGTCGGTGTGGACTTGTTGGGCCAAAGGGCCTGTTTCCATACTGTAGGTAATCTAAATCCTTATTTCACCCATAATTGGCCTTAATCTAATTTTAAATGATATCCTCTTGTTCTTGGATCTCCAAATCAGAGGAAATAGTTACCTTATAAATTGCACATTAAATTATTCTTTTGTTTTAAGTAGTACAGTACCTCAATTAGACCACCCTAAACTCAAGGGAATGCAAACTAGTCTATGACACATTTCCTCATAATATAGTCCTTTAAGCTCTATATTGTTCTGGTAAATCTTTGATGTACCCCTTCTAAGATCAATGTATATTCCAGATATTCTGATCAAATCTGAACATGCTATTTCAGATTGAGTCTGACTGAGCCTTTGTACAATTGAAGCAGCATTGCCTAACTTTCTAACCACCACATAGTAAAAGCCAACTTTCATTTGCCTTTTTGTAACCATACAACAGCTTTTCTTTGCAGTCTTTGTCTCACACAGCTAATGATCTAATTTGCGTTTTTCATTTCCAAAGTAGGCTGCTGTTCTGTGCGCATAATTTCATAAACTTTAGTTTTCCCACATACTTGGTCTATGTCTGTTCATAATATCCTATACAGAATTCCCTTTGCCTCCCAAGTTAAAATCAATTGCAAATATGAGCATTAGCTCTCAATACCTTCATTCAGCCATTAACATTTCTACTGCATACTTGAAGCCCTAGTGTTAATCCCTGTGCACATCACTTGTCAGATCCCACCAATTAGAGCACCAATGCTATATCTCTACAGTAATCCCATCCCAACCAATTAGTAAACCAATTAGTAGTCCAAGTCCCAAGTTTTGCTGCAAATCTATGTGCTCTCATTTTTATCAGAAGTCTTTTCAGTACAAAGTTATGAAATCTCATTTGACAACATGCTCATACACTCCCAAATTCACCATGCTAATCATCTCTGAAAAAAAAATCAAATAGATTAGTTAGGAATGCCCAATCAGTCTAAATCAATGTTGACTCTTTTCAATCAACACTTTTTCCAAGTGTTCATTCTTCTTTAGCTTTCTGCCTCTGATGATAGATTCAAGTAGCTTGAACACAGTCAATATTAATCTGTTTGACTATAGTTATTCTCCTCTTTTCTGTTCCTAAATAGTGAGGTAACATTTGGGGATCCAAAAGCATGATTCCCATATCTAGTTAGCTTTGAAATTTGTTCACGAATGTTCTTTAATGCCCCAATTGTGGAAACAATAAGGTCTCAGAAATGTTTGATCTAAAACAGAATCACAGAATTGTTACAGCACAGCAGGAGGCTATTTGGCCTACTGTGTCTGCGCCAATTCTGCAAATGAGTATCTCACTTCATACCTTCTGCTGCTTTTTTTCTGCAACTTTGCATGTTATTCCTTTTCAACTAACTATCTCATTCCCTTTTAAATTCTCATTTGAATCTGCCAAGATTAAACATTCTGGCGGTGCATTCCAGACCCTAACTATTCATTGTGTAAAATGTTTTTCCAAATATCACTTTTGCTTCTTTTACCAATTACTCTAAATCTGTGCACCCTTTTTTTTTATCCTTTTGTGCTTGGGAACATTTTCTCCCTGTCTACTCTGTCCAGCCTCATCCAGAACTTTACCTGACAAAGGAGTTCCATTCCGAAAGCTTATGATTTCAAATAAACCTGTTGGACTATAACCTGGTGTTGTGTTACTTCTGACTTTGTCCACTCCAGTCCAACGCCAGCACCCCCACATTAGACTCATCATGATTTTGTGATGATGCTGCTTCTTTAACAAGGTTATGCTGTCCTTGGCATTGTTTCTCGTGGAGGTCATAAAAGCAGCAATTCCGAAAGATCTGGCTTTCGATAGGTTTTAGGGCTAATTTGATTATAGCTAACAGATACTGCCTCGGGAAAAATGCTTTCAAGTTTAAAAAAAAACACTTGTACAATGAAAGGGGAGTGGGAAGTTCTCCCAGCTAACCTTTTCTCTGGTTTGATTTCTTTAAAGCTATTCACTGAAAGCAGTCAGGTAGTTTTGAAGCTTCAGGACCCAAAGAAGCAGGTCCATGCTGACCATCCCTCTCTCTAACTTCTGTCCTATAAGACCCTGTGTTTGATGTGTTTATGGAAATTGTTGCAAGTATTGGAAACAGCGTCATTAAGGTGGTAAAATCTGTTGGGTTTTTGGATAGATTAAGTTATTTGGCATTTTGTTCTCTTTTGTGTTTCATTCAGTATGCTTGTAAATAAATTCTGTTACATTTAAAGTTTGACCAGCCTGCATCCCTCCTGGAATAACCACGCTACACCAGCTTAAAACAACTGGCAAAGTTAGGGTCTGGGCTACTTTCTTGAAATATTTTGAGGGTGTCTTGCCTGGTGTGTAGCAATTTTGAATACTTGTATCTAATCTCCTCTGAGTCTTCTTTTTTTCCAAGGAAAGCAGTCCCAACTTCTTCAATCTGTCTTCATATCCAAAATTCCTCATCAGGAATCATTTATAGAGTCATAGAGATGTACAGCATATACATAAACTTTTTCTGCACTCTCACCAGTGCCTTCACATTCTTCCTAAACTGTGGCACCCAGGGTTCAGCACTCCAGCTGAGACTGAACTAGGGTCTTAAATATAACCTCCTTCCTCTTGTACTCCATAGCCCTATTAATACATTCTGGCTATCATATGTTTTATTAACAGGTCTGTCAGTCTATCCATTATTTATTTATGCACATGTATTCACAAGTCCTGCTGTTTATGCGCCCCTCTTAGAGTTGTACCCTCTATTTTTCTAAACTCTACATGTTCTTCCTACCAAATTAGATCACTTCATATTTTTATGCATTGAATTGCATCTGTCATTTATCTGGCTTATCTGCCACCAACTTATCTATATCCTTTTGAAGTTCTACACAATGCTCCTGACCAGATTACAATACGTTGAAGATAAATTTTTTCTTCAAATTCTGATATTGTGTCTTGAAAACTAATTTTTAGGTCATTCATATGTCAATAAAAGCTAGAGTCCTACTCAGCATTGATCCCTGGGCATCTCTACTACAAATATTCCCACAATCCAGAACCATTCATTAACCATTACTCTGAGTCAATGTCACTCAGACAATTTTGAATTCATTTTGTTACAGGGTGCTTTATTCTATGAGCTCTAATATTTTCTCACTGGTTGTGCGGCACTTTATCAAGTGCCTTTGGAAACTCCATATTCACAGCATCAACAGCATAGCCCTATGCAGGCTTTTCTCCTAACACTTAAAACAAAACTTCAGCAAGTAAATTAAACACAATATTTCCTTAAGCATTCCATGCTTGCTCTCCTTAATTTAACTTAATTGTGACTATTAATTTTGACTTAAATTATTCTTTTCAGAAGTATCTCCAACACTAAAGTTAAACTCACTGGTTTGTCATTGCTTGGCTAGTCCTTGCATCCATTTTTGAACAAGATGATAATGTTTACAATGCTTCAGTCCTGTGGCACCATGAGTCTAACGAAAACTGAAGAAATATTGCTAGTGGCTCCGCAACCTTCAGTCTTACTTCCTCAGCATTCTTACATTCATCTCATCCAGCCCTAGTTTCTTGTCAGCTTGAAGCATGAACAACCACCCGATATCACATTGTCATCAACACTAGGTACTTCAAGCAATTCAGTAAACTTCTCTTTCACCATGGCCAGGGTAGCATCTTTTTCCTTATTTACTACTTCACCCATAACCATTCTTGCATGTTTGAATTCCCATTTTTGCCCCTAATTTGGCACTACTCCTTTCCCACCCTACTGTTCATTTGTTTGTTTATGGAAGATATTGGGATTCTCATTTATGTTAGCTACCAGTCTCTCTTAATACTTTCTTTTCTCTTATTTGGTTTTCAACAAACCTCTCAACATTTTAAATTCAGTCTAGTCCTGGATTGTATTACCTGTCTGGCGTCTATCAGAAACACGCTTTTTTCTCTTGACAATAATTTCTGCCTGCATTGTCATCCAGGGAGGTCTAGATTTGTTTGCCTGCTCTTTCCCTATCAAGAGAATTATGCCTGAGTCATCTCTGCTTTGACAGTATCTCACTCTTCAAGATAATGTTTTTTTCGCCCTTGTTTAACATTAGGTAATTCAACCCAGATCCATTCTTACCCCTTTAATGTTGGCTTTCCACCAAATTATTCTTAATCTGGATTTTACCTTATCCTTTTCCATGTTTATCTTAAACTTTATGACACTGTGATCACCATCCCTGTGATTTCTTCAACTGACACTTAATCTACTTGGCCCACCTCATTCCCAAGAACCCAACGTAGCGATGCTTTCTTTCTCATTGGACTGAGTGCACACTGATGTAGAAAATTCTCCTGAATACGTCTGGCAACAGTTGTTCCTCTCCTAACACTTTTACTTTCCCAGTCTATATTTGGATAATTTTCGTCATCTATTATAACTATAAAATTCTTACACTTCTCCATACTTTGCAAATTTGTCCATCTATATCCTTCCCAAAAGTTGATGCCCCATACAATACACAAAGCAATGTAATTGTATCATTTTTTTTCTTTAACATTAGCCAAATTTGTAATTTTTCTTGTCATTTCTGGGGCATCCTCTTTCACTGACAATGTAATGCTCTCATTAATCAATACTGCCACTCTTCCATTTCATTATTTCCTATCTTTCCTGAACAGCTTACTTCCAGGAATATTTAATATCCAGTCCTGCTCTTCATTGATCCAGGACATCAGTGGACTGGAAATATGGAAAATCCAGTCCATATTTCCACAAGATACTGCACCTGCATTCAATTATTTTATTTATTACACTCACTGCATTTACATGCAGTAATCCTGATTTACATGCCATTACTTTCTCCCTTTAAAACAAAGGGGCAGAAGTACAGCCAAGAGTGTGGTGCTGGAAAAGCACAGCCGGTCAGACAGCATTCGAGGAGCAGGAGAATAGACATTTTGGGCATAAACCCTTCATCAGAATGAGGCTTGTGGACTGAGGGGCTGAGAGATAAATGCAAGGGAGGTAAAGTTGGGGGAGAAGGGAGCTGGGAATGTAATAGATAGATGAAGATGAGTGAGATGATTGGTCGAAGAGGGGTAGGCGTGGATAGATGGGAAAGATGATGGACAGGTCAGGAGGTCAGTACCAAGTTGGAGGCTTGGGACTGGGATAATGTGGAGGGAGGGGAAATGAGGGAACTGTTGAAATCCACATTGATCCTGTGTGGTTGCAGTGTCCCAAGGCGGAATATGAGGCATTCTTCCTCCAGGCATCGGGTGGTAATGATTTGGCGATGGAGAAGGCCCAGGACCTGAATGTCCTTAATGGAGTGTGAGGAAGCGTTGAAGTGTTCAGCCAAGGGACGGTGGGGTTGGTTGGTGTGAGTGTCCCAGAGATGTTTTTTGAAATGATCTGTAAGTAGGCGTCTTGTCTCCCCAATGTAGAGGAAACTACATCAGGTGCAACCGATACAGTAGATGACATTTGTGGAGGTAAGGCCATTCAGACCATCAAGTCTACTTCATCATGCAATGAGATCATGGCTGACCTGATGACATTCAACTCTACTTTCTTGCCTTTTCCCGCTAATCTTGACTTTTTGCCTGATTAAAAATCTAACTGTCTCAGTCTTGAAGCTCTAACAACATAACCTTGAAAGCCATCTGCAGTAAAAAAAATTCCAAAGATTCAATATTTTTAATATTCACTCTGGGATGTGGGTGTCACTGGCTGGCCATTATTCATTGTTCATCACCAATTGGCCTTGAGAAAATGGTGTTGAGCTGCCTTCTTGAACTACCCTAGTGCATGTGGCACAGGTAGACCCACAGTACTCCTGAGGAGTGAATTTCAGGATTTTGACCCAGTGACAGTGAAGAAACAATGATATATTTCCAACTCAGGATGGTGAGTGACTTACAGGAGAACTTGCAGGTGGTAGTGTTTCAGTGTATCTGCTGCCCTGTCCTTGTAAGTAGAAGTGGTCATGGGTTTGGAAGGTACTGTCTCAGTGTCTTTGGTGAATTTCTGCACCACATCTTGAAGATAAGGGGAGACAATGGCCTCATTGTATCACATCGAGACTATTACTTCAGTAACTCAGCTAATGTACTGGGTTCGAATGCTGCAACAGCATGGTTTTTGAATTCCATTTAAAAACCTGAAATGAAGAATATACCAATGACCACAAAATCATTGTTGATTGTCAGAAAATCCACCTGGCTTATTAATGTCCTTCAGGATAGAAATCTACTATCCTCACCTGGTCTGGCCGACATGTGACTCTAGTGCCACAGTAATGTGTTTGACTCTCAGTTGCACCCTAAAAGGCCTGGCAAGCCACTCAGTTGTATCATCGCTATGAAGTCTCAACAAAGAAATGAAACCAGACAAACCACTTACAACAACTTGAGCACAACAAACAATAATGGCAGAAAATCCTATCGAGCCTACAAAGTGAGGGTTTAGTTAAGAAAAAGAAGGACGCCTACGTCAGGTATCGACAAGATAGATCGAGTGAATCCTTAGAAGAGTATAAAGGCAGTAGGAGTATACTTAAGAGGGAAATCAGGAGGGCAAAAAGGGGACATAAGATAGCTTTGGCAAATAGAGTTAAGAAGAATCCAAAGGGTTTTTACAAGTACATTAAGGACAAAAGAGTAACTAGGGAGTGAATAAAGCCCCTAAAAGATCAACAAGGCAGCCTTTGTGTGGAGCCACAGGAGATGGGGGAGATACTAAACAAGTATTTTGCATCAGTGTTTACTGTGGAAAAGGACATGTAAGATATAGAATGCAGGGAAAAAGATGGTGACATCTTGAAAAATGTCCATATTACAGAGGAGGAAGTGCTGGATGTCTTGAAACGCGTAAAGGTGGATAAATCCCCAGGACCTGATCAGGTGTACCCTACAATTCTGTGGGAAGCGAGGGAAGTTATTGCTGGGCCCCTTGCTGAGATACTTGTATCATCGACAGTCACGGGTGAGATGCCAGAAGACTGGAGGTTGGCTAATGAGGTGCCACTGTTTAAGAAGGATGGTAAGGACAAACCAGGGAACTATAGACCAGTGAGCCTGACGTTGGTGGTGGGCAAGTTGTTGGAGGGAATCCTGAGGGACAGGGTGTACATGTATTTGGAAGAACAAGGACTGATTAGGGATAGTCAACATGGCTTTGTGCATGGGATGTCATGTCTCACAAACTTAATTGAGATTTTTGAAGAAGGAATAAAGAGGATTGATGAGGGCAGAGTAGTGCATGTGATCGAAATGGACTTCAGTAAGGCATTCAACAAGGTTCCCCATGGGAGACTGGTTCGCAAGGTTAGATGTAATGGAATAAAGGGAGAACTCGCCACTTAGATACAGAACTGGTTCAAAAGTCGAAGACAGAGGGTGGTGGTGGAGGTTGCTTTTCAGACTGGAGGACTGTGACCAGTGGAGTACCACAAGAATCGGTGCTGGGTTGACTACTTTTCTTCATCTACAGAGGAACCTCGATTATCCGAACGAGATGGACGGGCACTATTTCTTTCAGATAATTGATTATTCGGTTAATCGATTCAATGCCTTTCCTCTGGGGCTCAGAGTTTTCTATTAGGTCTGCTCCCTGTTCAGGAGATAAGGAAGCTGGACTGGACACCAACAACAAGACTGCTGCTGCTGCTGATGCCTTTTGGAGGGTGAGTCTCCAAATGGCACGCGCGCACACACAACTTTTTACTGCAATGTTTTGACAGGTTCCACTTTTACCCCATACAGGACAATGTTGGAGAGATTATCTGGGGAAGGGGGGGGTTTAGGGTACACGCCTGTGTAGGACTCCAGAGAAAGTGTGGGAAGAGAGAGAGAGAGAGAGAGGGAGGGTGGGATTTAGAGATGGTTCCTGCGCTCCCATCAGCCCAGGATTGTTCTCAGTAGCACTTTTAATCACTGTGAACAAAAGATGCGATCAGTGTTTGGCACACGTCCTTGATGTAATGTTTCTGTCGGGACCTCGAGATCACCTTCGGATAATCCGATTTTTGGGTAATTGAGGTTCATCTATATATAAATCATTTGGATGTGAGCATACATGGTATAGTTAGTAAGTTTCCTGAAGAAGGGCTTTTGCCCGAAACGTCGATTCTCCTGTTCCTTTGATGCTGCCTGGCCTGCTGCGCTTTTCCAGCAACACATTTTTAAGCTCTAGTTAGTAAGTTTGCAGATAACACCAAAATTGGAAGTGTAGTGCATAGCAAAGATAGTTACCTCAGATTACAACAGGATCTTGATCAGACGGACTGATGGGCTGACGAGTGGTGGATAGAGTTTAATTTAGATAAATGCAAGATGCTGCATTTTGGGAAAGCAAATCTGAGCAGGATTTATACATTTAATGGTAGGTTCCTAGGGAGTATTGCTGAACAAAGAGACCTTGGAGTGCAGGTTCATAGCTCCTTGAAAGCGGAGTCACAGCTAGATAGGATAGTGAAGAAGGCGTTTGGTATGCTTTCCTTTATTGGTTAGAGTATTGAGTACAGGAGTTGGGAGGTCATGTTGCGGCTGTACAGAACATTGGTCAGGCCACTGTTGGAATATTGCGTGCAATTCTGGTCTCCTTCCTATCAGAAGGATGTTGTGAAACTTGAAAGGGTCCAGAGAAGACTTACAAGGATGTTACCAGGTTTGGAGGACTTGAGCTATAGGGAGAGATTGAATAGGCTGTGGCTATTTTCCCTGGAGCATCAGAGGCTGAGGGGTGACCTTAACAAGGTTTATAAAATCATGTGGGGCAAGGATAAATAGACAAAGTCTCTTCCTTGGGTAGGGGAATCCAGAACCGGTGGGCATAGATTTAGGGTGAGAAGGGAAAGACAGAAAAGAGACCTAAGGGGCAACTTTTTCATGCAGAGGCTGGTACGTGTGTGGAATGAGCTGCCAGAGGAAGTGGTGAAGGCTGGTACAATTGCCCCTTTTTAACAGGCATCTGGATGGGTATTTGAATAGGAAGGATTTGGAGGGATATGGGCCAGGTGCTGACAGGTGGGACTAGATTGGGTTGGGATGTCTGGTCAGCATGGATGAGTTGAACCGAAGGGTCTGTTTCCGTGCTGTACATTTTTATGACTCAATGTCTGGGGGTTCGTACTAAATTACCCTGAGAGAAAAAATTCCTCCGCATCTCTGTCTTAAATATACAACCCCTTATTCTGATATTATGTTCCTCTGGCCCTAGACTCTCTCACAAAGGGAAACAACTTTCTAATCTATCCTGTTAAGACCCCTGAGAATTTTATCTGTTTCACTGAGGTAACCTCTCATTCTTCTAACTTCCAATGCGTGCAGGCCAAAATGACTCAACCTGTCTTCATAAAACAGTCCCCCCATGTCCAAAATCAGCCAGTGAAAATTCTCTGGATTGCCTCCCATGTCAATATATCATTCCTTAGATAAGGAGCCCAAAACTGTTTGCAGTATTTCAGATGTGGTCTGAATAGGCCTTGTCTTGTTTTCTGCAAAAACACTCAACTTTTATACTTCATTCCCTTCAAAATAAAGGTTCACATTCCATTTGCTTTCCCTATTATCTGCTTAAGTTGGATGCTAGCTTTCTGTGATTAATGAACAAGGACTTCCAAATTCTTTTGTTGTGTAGCTTTCTGCATTTTCTTTTCCATTTAAATTTTATTTAGCTCCTCTATTTTGCTGGTCAAAGTGCATACCTTACATTTTCCCACATTATATTCTATCTACCAAGATTTTGCCCACTCAATCCCTCTGCAGGATTTATACACTTAATGGTAAGGTCCTAGGGAATGTTGCTGAACAAAGAGACCTTGGAGTGTAGATTCATAGCTCCTTGAAAGTAGAGTCGCAGGTAGATAGGATAGTGAAGAAGGTATTTGGTATGCTTCACTTTATCGGTCAGAGTATTGAGTAAAGGGGTTGGGTGGTCATGTAGCAGCTGTACAGGACATTGGTTAGGCCACTGTTGGAATATTGCATGCAACTCTGGTGTCCTTCCTATCGGAAGGATGTTGTGAAACTTGAAAGGGTTCAGAAAAGATTTATAAGGATATTGCCATGGTTGGAAGATTTGAGCTGTAGGGAGAGGTTGAATAGATTAGATTAGATTACTTACAGTGTGGAAACAGGCCCTTCGGCCCAACAAGTCCACACCGCCCCGCCGAAGCGCAACCCACCCATACCCCTACATTTACCCCTTACCTAACGCTATGGGCAATTTAGCATGGCCAATTCACCTGACCTGCACATCTTTGCACTGTGGGAGGAAACCGGAGCACCCGGAGGAAACCCACGCAGACACAGTCAGTCGCCTGAGGCGGGAATTGAACCCGGGTCTCTGGCGCTGTGAGGCAGCAGTGCTAACCACTGTGCCACCGTGCCGCCCAGGCTAGGGCTGTTTTCCTTGGAGCGTCAGAGGCTGAGGGGTGACATTATCGAGGTTTATAAAATCACAAGGGGCGTGGATAGGATAAATAGACAATGTCTTTTCCTTGGGGTGAGGGAGTCCAGAACTAGAGGGCATAGGTTTAGGGTGAGAGGGGAAAGATATGAAAGAGACCTTAAGGGCAACCTATTCATGCAGAGGGTGGTACTTGTATGGAATGAGCTGCCAGAGGATGTGATGGAGGCTGGTACAATTGCAACATTTAGAAGGCATCTGGATGGGTATGTGAATAGGAAAGGTTTGGAGAAATAATGGGCCGGGTGCTGGCATGGGACTAGATTAGGTTGGGGTATCTGGCCAGAATTATCAAGTTGGACCGAAAGATCTGTCTCCATTCTGTATATCTCTATGACGCTAATGACTCTATCACATTTACTAGTTTTTAACTCAAGTTTGTCAAATTAATGTTTGTTTAGCCAACAGCATATGTCTAAACTGATCCAAGATAAGTTTGATTTATTTTCCGGTTTTAATGCTTTAGTTGTCTGTCTTGATGGATAACAAAACAGCTAGATCCTCCTATCAACCTCATTATAATAAAGATGCCATATCAGAAAGATTGACTGGCAGATCAGAAAGACGGACTTCAATTCGACCAGAACCAGCTAACCACATAAACGAAGAAAATATTTGCTTCACAAAGCAAACATCTGAAGCTGTTTCTTTGGGTAAGAAACAATATATAGTAGAAACCTTGAAATATCACACAATTAAACCTAGAAGAATGCCAAGTTGTTATATTGAATGTCAACACTATGAGTTTTCTCCCAATCAATGTCTGAATGCTTTGTTGCAGTAGTTTTCTAATAATTCTGCCTCCATACACGTTGATTTTTCTTTTTATTATCCTATCTGAGGTTTCCTATATGCTTGCCATGTTTCAAGGTATTACCTCTACTGTAACTTAGTTAACTTAAAATGAGTTTAAACAATGGATTCATTGTTTATTTTCCAATTCCTTTCTCGGATTATGCTACATTTTTAGCATAGTTATGTTTATTTGCTTTTTACCATAACCTTTGGTTTCCAAAGGCCAAAATGCTCCCATCCCGTCACACAACCTTGACTTGTTTGAACATTGATTTGTGTCCTATGCTGAAAAATGTCTTGTAAATTCATTATCCAATTCGCCCGATGATAGTGTCTGTGATTTCCTAGTTTGATTATTCCATTATCGGCAGGTGTGCCTTTAGCTGTCCATTTCGCTCACCAAAACTCTTCTTCCTCTTTTAAGACATCCCTTAAAACTTGCTTCTCTAAGCCAATTTTTGACGATCTGACCTCATGGTTTCTTTTAAGATAGTATCTAAATTTGCTTTTGTGAATTGACATGGGCTATTTTACTCAAAAGACACAAAAGGTACTATATGTTTTTACCACTTCTTTGTTAAAGTTCACTGCCTCTATGTGTAAAGGAAAATTTACTTGAAAACTATAAAATGTTTTCAAACAAGAATATAAGAATGTAATAAATAGGAGCAGGTGTAGATGATATAGCCCACCCAACCCTTCTATTTAATATGATCTTGGCTGATCTTCAGCTTCAATTTCACCTTCATGTCCTTTAAATCCCTGAAAGTCCAAAAATGTTTCATCTTAAGCATACTCAAGATGAGGCATCCACAACCCTCTGGAGTGGAGATTTCCTACAATTCATAACTCTCTGACTAAAAGAAATCTCATCTCAATCCAAAATGATTGCACTGCTTATACTGCAACTCTGCCCCCATGATCGAGATACCCAAGGCAGGGGCAACAAACTTAGAGGGTCCATCCTGTCAAACCCCTTCAGAATCTTATTTGTTTCACTGACATCATCTCGCATTCTTCCAAACTTCCTAGGCAATAAGTCCATTTTACCCAGCACCCTCATAATAAGACTGTCCTCTCATCCGAGGAAACAATGTAGTAAACCTTTGCTGTTCTATTTACAATGCAAATATATCCATTGTTAAGTTTGAAGAATAAGTCCTGGGTTTTCACTCTCAAATTACAGGGCTATCATTCTAGAGGCAGGATTTTGATGGAGTCAGAGTGGCTCACCAGGACATAGCAATGGCAGCCTCAGGCGACTGAATACTGAAGTGGGCTGCATAAAATATCCTTGACTCTTTGCATTTTTGCCAAATTGTATCATTACATTGTATGCCCTCTAACTCTCAATGCTCATACTGCATCACTCACCCTCTATGTCATCTCCATTCCCTACTCAAACTCATGCCAATCCACCCACTACCACCCTTGGCCTTTACGCTATCCATGCCAACATACCCAATATTCACCGTGGAAAAACTCATCAGCCTATTGAGATGAAACAAAATAAAGGCATAAATATACATTAGAACATTTACTATATTGAAAAAGGACCTAGTCATATAGGTACATGCAAAACATTTAAATATCCTCAAGTGCTCAATCCTTATATAAATTATAAGGATTTCTATTCATAACCTCACATCAAAGAAAACTAATTGTTTAGTAACTTTTTTGACTTGTCAATCAAAGTGTGAACTCAAGGCATGTAGGATTCACAACATTGTGGATAAATGGACAGCACAAATAGAAGTAAGCAGATAAGATCCAATGACCATTATGGAGATGTGGCTGCAGGGTGTCCAAGGCTGAGAACTGAATATTTAAAAACTTTCGACATCTAGGAAGGAGTAGTGCTGTTGATAAAGGATCATGTAATTTAAGAATGTCAATTTAAATCTAGACCAGGCATGCCTAGTTAGCACAAAAATAAAACAAAGAACTGTGGATGCTGGAAGTCTGAAACAAAAACATAAATTGCAGGAGAAATTTAGCAGGCTTAGTAGCATCTGTGGAGAGAAAGCAAAGTCAACATTTCAAATTCAGTGACTTTTCTTAAGGATCTTAGGATTCTGTAGAAGCATCACTGGACTCAAAATGTTAACTCTGTATTCTTTGCACTGATACCACTAGAGCAGACAAATTCTAGGATTGTAGATTAGATAGCTTTTAGAACAGTATGTTGAGAAATGAACTAGAGAATCAGCTATTATTATCTGGTATTGTACAATGAGAAAGGGCTAATTAATAATCTTATTGAAAATGAACCTCTATGGAAAAGTGACTCTAATATTTGAAAGAATTTAGCATGAAGTCTGATAGTGAAATTGTTCCATCAGCAACTTGGGCCAGAATTGTCCTGGAGCCTGAATGATGTGGACAATGGCAAGACAATTGGAAAACTATTGTGAGAGTGGAAACATTAGATTCTCAACATTGCAGTTTAAAAATATCTGAGTTTGTGCCTTAGGTTTGAATGGCTAGATGTGAATCTCACTGGTCAGTGAAAAAAGGCATGTTTAGAATCAAAGAACTCCTACAATGCAGAAAGAGGCCATTCAGCTCATCAAATCTTCACCAACCCTCTGAGAAACATCCCATCCAAATCCAACCCCTCTCCCAACCTATTCCTGTAACCCTGCAAGAGTTTCTTTTTAACCATGGCTAATCCACAACCTACACACTACAGGGCAATTTTTAGCAGACTAATCACCCTAATCTGCACATCTTTAGACCATGATAGGAAGCCAGAATACCCAGAGGAAACCCCCGCAGGCATGGGGAGAACATGCAAACTCCACATAGTTACCCAAGGTTGGAATTGAATTTGGGTCCCTGGCGCTGTAAAGCAGCAGTGCTAACCACTGTACATGGTGCGTTATTTGGATGTATTAACATCACACACAAGCTCACCTTGTGTATATGCAGTTTGCTTTTATCTCAAACAATAGCAAAAAACAGGCAGAAGCAATTCCCACCATGAAAATCTTGAATGCATATCTGGCAACTGCCACTCATTGACATCTGGGTATCCATCTTGACCGGATTTCATCAATATCTCATAGCGTGCTCCATGGACAGCAATTGCATGTATCTATCATTGAAGGAGGTTGGCACCATAAAAGCATCAGCTGCAGCACGTTTTAGTCTCTCTTTTTGTTCCATTTCAACATTGTACTTTGGAGTTGACTACCATCATGTAGTCACATGCAAATATACTGCATGTGCTTTAACTGAATGACCATGTCTGTAAGCCTGAGGGAAATATACCTCAGTCAACTCAAGAGGGACTATCTACTGCAAGAGTATTTTGAGGGTGTGACTAGCAGATTTGATAAAGGGAAACCAGTAGGTATTTAGAATTTACATAAGTTATTTGGGGTGGGGAACAAATGTAATATTTCCAAGTTTGCTCATGTTACAAAGCTAGGTGGCATTGTGAATTCTGAGAAGGTGCAAAGAAGCTATAAATAGGCTGAATTTGAAAGAACATGTCTGATGGAATATGATATGGAAAGACTTTTTGAGCAAAAACAGAAATGCTCTGTTTCTTAAATGACAAGAAATTGGGAAGTGTTGATGTACAAAGGGATTTGGGTGTCCTTGTTAATGAGTCACCAAAAGCTAGCATTCAGGTACAGCAGACAATTGGGAAGGTAAATGATATGTTTGCATTTATTGGAAGAGAATTTGAATGCAGCAGTAAAGCAGTCTTGTTGCAATTGTTTAAAGCCTTGGTGAGACCGCATCTTGAATATTATGTACAGTTTTAGTCTCTGTACGTAGAGGGAAGAAAATGCAGATTCAGCAGATGGATCCTCGGGCTGACAGGATTGACCTTTGAGGAGACATGATGAGCATCAGAGGTGATCTCGTGAGGCATACAATTCTTGAATAGCTCGAGAAAGTAAATAGAGGACAAATATATTCCCTGGCTGGAAAGAGGAAAGCTCTAAATCAGGGTACACAATCTCCCCTTATCAGTTAAAGTGAAATCTGTCAAAAATAGAGGCAAAACTTCAACACTCAGATTATCAGCTCAATGAAAGTTCAGGCCCAAAACTTGATACTGGACTTCAGGTCTGATCTCACCAAAGCCCTGTACAGTTTCTGCAAGACACCCTCCATTGTGTATTCTTACCTTCCTTTATTGAATCTCTATGCTTCTTTTCCTCTTGAACATCCCAACTCCCCAAAAAACTTGTTATCAGACAATATTTGACACCAAGACATATGAGATGTTTTAAAAGATGATCATTAACATGGTAAAAGAGAAATGGGGACAAAAAATTCTGCTGTTTAGTGGATTTCCAACATTGACATCTTGGAAATTTGCCCTTTTAAATGTACATTTTAATCTTCAGAGCTAGTTCACTGTCAGGAAGTAACTACAGAGCTGTGATTGGGGGAGTGAGCAAATGTGGGACAGACAAATCTAAGAGCAGCTACTCCTCCAAGAAAAGATTCTACCTCTTCCATGCTGGCATGTTCCGTTCCTCCAATCATGCTTTTCTGTTTTTCAAAGATAGAATCTATTATTGGAATGCAACAGTTATTCTGGCTGGTCCTGTTGTCACCATTCAGAGGACTTCCAGTTGCTTCACTATCAGGAAACTGACTATCACTTTCTTTCACTTTAAGAGATTCCCATGCACAGCCTTTTATGCATTGGACTAAGATTGACTGAGTAATTTAAAATTGTGAGTGAGGGATGATTTACTGCTCTGAAATATGATTATCCTGATTTCCCTGGTATTGCATCAAACTGACATTTGAATGTAACGATTCTTGACTACAGGATAATTCTGCTGTATCAGTCAAGATCAGACAGTTCAGCAGAAATAAGCAATTGAATTTGTTAAGTTTCTGACATGTGACGATAGTGGATAGGTTGCTCGGTCTTTAGGACTTCCACTGCTACATTTAAGGAAATAAATTGGTGGTGGTGGTTGTGGATGCAATGACAAATAACATAAATGACCAAAACTCAAAAGTGCAGGCATTTATTTAGTTTGTTGTTAGCTTATATAGACTGCTTCTTATCTCAGATTTATGTTTCATTGTATTAAAAGTTGGAATTTGAACTGAATCGGATCTTAGTTTATTACCTTAAATTAATACAGTAATTATATTTAGAATCCAAATTTGAGATAATATATCAAGGAACTAAGGAAAAATGGTATCCTGAACTCCTCATGTCAATTACCTTGTCTTCAACCTAGCTTCACAGATGATGAACAGACACTTTTCAAATTTCAACCTTGGTTCAAAGGTAATAGCACCTTACCCCCTTACTGAACAAATTCTGCCTATGATGTAGAGCCTGCAAGGTCATGTTCTGTTAGTGCAAAGTTTATCTGTATTACATCTGCATTATGTGCAAAAGCTGAAATATTAAAATGCAGAGTACACTTTGGCAATTTTATACATATATATTGGTCTAGTCTTGGCAGTAACAGAAAAGAAGCAAAGAGAAAACCAATGATTCTACCCATTGAAGTCTAATAATTTCACACTTAAAGTGGCCTTGAAGTATTTGCATTTCAGTACTAAAATGAGTGCTATAATTTCTGGCTCTTCAAGCTGTAGTGAATTTGCCACTTTGTGCTATCATTTGTATGCAATTCCTCGTCGCAAATAATTTTGAGACCTTTTGCTTTTGGCCACTCATGAAGGTAAGATTTTAATATGTATTTCAAAGGAGGAAGGACAGAGAGAAAGGTGAGGAGTTTTATGAAAACATTCAAAAAATTTAGAACTTGGGTCACTAAAGACATGACTGTCAATCGTGGAACAATTAAAATTGGGTCGGCGTTAGTGTGGTTGGAAATCCCCACTGTTCTGAATTTTCTGACCTGGATTGGGAACAAGTATTAACAGTTCTTGAATGTACCCTTAATTTTGTTCCATGCCTTTAACACTGCTTGAGTAATGTTCATTTAAAATGAGTTATTGCTCCATTGGAACTGATCCTTAGCCTGGCAGAACTTCTTTTGAATCAAATGTGGCAAGACAGGAATTTCCAATTTTTGTTTTGGGAAAGTATCTGTCTATGCTTTGTTGACATAATTCCTTTGTAGAAACGATGTACTTGGAGCATGTATTTTATTTCATGAAGTTCATTTTCTCTTTATTCTTTTGTGGGCTATCGGTGTCACTGGCTAGGCCAGCACTTGTTGGTCAATTCTAATTGCCTTGCAGAAGGTGGTGATGAGGACTCTTATTGAACAGCTGCAAACTATGTGTTAGAGATATGAAGGGTGTTCCAGGGTTTTAACCAAACATAGTGAAAGTGATACGGTTCCAAGTTGGAATGGTGTGTAGCTTGGAGGGAAACATGCAGGTTGTGCTCTTCCCATGCTTTTGTCCTTCACCTTTCTGGATAATGGAGGTCATGGATTCATAAGATGCTGCTGAAGGATGCAGTAGTCTAGCTCACTATATGATACACACTGCTGCTATTATGCTTCATTGATTGAGGAAGTGAGTGTTTAAGGTGCTAGATGAAGTGCCAATCAAGCAGACTGCCCTGTTGTTGATTCTGACAATCTCTTTGAATGTTGTTGGAGCTGGACTCATCCAAGCAATGGGAGAGTATTCCATCACAGTCTTGATTTGTGCCATGCTGATGGTGGAAAGGCTTTGGGGAGTCAGGAGCTGAGTTACTGGTTGCAAAATTCCCACCTCTCACATATTCTTGCAGCCAAAGTATGTATATGTCTTGTTCAGGTCAGTTTCTGGCCAGTGGTAACCCTAGGAAATTGATAGTAGAGGACTTAGTGATGATATTACCATTATGTGGTAATATCAAATATGTGGTTTGATTCTCTGTTGTTGGAAATGGTCATTACATGACACTTAAGTAACACAAATGTAACATGCCACTTAACAACCCAACTGCCCAGCTTATGCTGCATGTAGATAGGGATTGCTTTAGAATCTGAGCAGTTGCAAATGGTATTGAATATTGTGCAGTGAGCAGTGAACATCCCCATCTCTGGCGGGGTAATGTCATTTATGAAGCAGCTGAAGGTGGTTAGGCCTAAGGAACTCCTGAAGCAATGTCCTGGAACCTTTGTTCTAGGTATGATTCCAACTACTGGAGGATTTTTCTCCTGATTCCCATTGACTTCAGTTTTGTTGACTTTCCTTGATGTCACATTTTATTAATTGCTTTTTGTCAAGGATAATCATCCTCACCTCCTCTCAATGCAAACAGTGATGGTTGTAAGTGTTTATAAGGGACATTAAATCTATCCAAATAAAGAAAGGCAAGGAAGCATCAGAAAGATTGACTTAATAAAGTATCAGTCCGCTAATAGTAATTTTCAATAATGTTCCCTTTAAAAAAGGTGCCTCTGTCACAATTCTAATTAGGTGTTATGTATATTGGCCAACATTTCATGAACAAACAAAAACAAGTATTGCTGGAGAAACTCAGCTGAAGAAATCTCCTGTAGGGTCACTGGTCTCGAAACATAAACTTTGTTTCCTCTCCTGCTGGTCCGAGTTTCTTCTCCAATGTTTGTTTTCATTTGTTTCAGATCTCCAAAATCTACAGTTGTTTGCTTTATTATATGAGAAAATTTCATAGTTCATTGAAAAACTAGGAATAGAAACTGAGAAACTTGGGAATAAAATAAATAATGTAAGTATTAGAAAGGAGTTTGTTCTTTATTGTTAATGCCTTCATTTAGCAGTCATCTAATCACTTTGTTTATTTCATTCTTCTCATTGTAAGCTAAACCAAAAGATGAGATTGAAGTTTTGTCAGAAGCTGATCAAATTGAACAGCCTCGATCTCCACAAGAACCATCTTCTGACAGGAGAAATCATAGAAAATTACATTTACGGCTGAGTGACATGGCAAAGAATGGCCCAATTGATGGTAATATTGTTCAATATCTAAGTTTCTCATGTTCTATTTTATACACATAAATATGAAATGAAATATTCCAGTGCATTTGTGCAAATAATGTCCATTGATACATATGTTAGGCTAAAATATTGGAAGCACGACAAACATTTTGTAGGTAGTTATGTAATTACTATTTTTAAAACTTCAAAAGCACTCTAAACACTAAAATACAATGTTATTACAAACAATGTTCATGTATTAATGGTGTTCATATTATTTCTGGGTGAGGAAAGTTCTGCACCACTTAGTGTATGTATTTCTATATTAAGATTCAAATCATATGCAGGATTTGTTCAAGGTTCATGAAAAATAATGGAAACAATTTCAGGTTTAAACTTTTAAGAAGTAATAGTTCTTCATTCATTATTCTCCACAACTATTACTAAAGTAGGCATTTGATCTAAATAAGTGTAAGAAGCATTCATCTAGCCTAACAATTTTTTTCTCTTGCATCATATGCGAGTATTTCATAGGGTCACAATTCCTGGCAAGTTTTAGCCTATAATGGCATTGATGACATTCAGTGAAAAAGAATTCTGAAATTATTATTAAGGGTCAAATTCAACACTAAATTAATAAAAATGTCTGGGCTTAAAATATATATCAACAATGAGACAAGGTGGGATGGTTAGTTAACATAATGTCCTTACTTCTGGGCTTGAAAATGAATTCAGCTCAGTCTGAAAGATGTTTTCTGTCTGTGGGGTTTTACATGTTCTAAATAAAGTGTCATTGAGTACTTTTACTTCAGTTTCAAATTAGAAAGCAATTCTCCCTGCTTTCCAATTCTATTTTCAGTGAGGAACTGGCTCAGGAATAATATAGCATATAGGCACATCTTGTTTTAGAAATCAGTAAAATGAAAAGACCAAGTTTGAAACATTGAGCAAATCCTTCCTTCAGAGATTTGATGGTATTCTGGAAGTAAACATTTCAACTTGTGGCTCTTCTCAGCAGTGATGTTCTTGTCATGGAAAGTAGAAGCATCACACCTCAATTGATGGTTGTGGAATGAATTGAGTCTCTCAACATTCTCTCATATCTCGACAAACTGAATTACAGGGTTATGACAGGGAGGTATGGAAAAGGAGAACATTTTCAATGAATTATATTTCATGAAACAAAATGTTGCCGTAATGTCACAGGTAGTCACCCTTATGTACTTTAAGTCCAGCTTTTTGTCCAATTTTGCAGCAAGGTGTAATGAGGTCAGGAGCAGAATAGGAGAAAGTGAGGTCTGCAGATGCTGGAGATCAAAGTTGAAACTTTATTGCGCACAGCAGGTCAGGCAGCATCCAGGGAACAGGAGATTCGACGTTTCGGGCACAGGCCTGAAGAAGGGCCTGTGCCCGAAACGTCGAATCTCCTGTTCCCTGGATGCTGCCTGACCTGCTGTGCTGTTCCAGCAATAAAGTTTCAACCAGGAGCAGAATAGGCCTGATGGACCACAAATTGAGCAGAGAGCAAGTTATTGTTGAGTAAATATTACATGAAAGCAATGTCGACAATACTTTCCATCACTTGTTGATGGTTGAAAGTGATTCACACGGGACTACCCAATACATGTGTTACATTATGATTCACACATGTATTGGGACATAATTTTACACCACAGGGGGGCGCTCTTGTGATGTGGTAGTGTCCCTACCTCTGGCCTTGGAGGCCTGCGTTCAAGTCCAGCCAACTCCAGAAGTGTGTAATAACATGTTTTAATAGGTTAATTAGAAAATATGTATGGTCTAGGCTGGAAACAATGACAGTATTTTTTCATGAACCCAAATGTTTGAGAGAAAAATCATGATTTTGTATGTGTTTACCTGGTCCAAGATAGGCTAATTCTCTGTATAATCATTGATGCTTTTCTCCCTGCATGTGCATGACACAGTATATGCGATGAGTATGTGAGAGGGATAAATGTGTTGAAATGTGATATTCTACCTGAGGCAGGAGTTTAGCAAGGCATCCAATGAAGAGCAGCTTGATTAAGAACCAGCTGTAAATGAACCCTCATTAAGTAAGCCAAATGGGCCTATTCCTTCAAAAGAGAAAGTGGTGTAAACAAACAGAGACCCTGAATGACAAAGGAGAAATAAATTAAGATAAAGAAGTGTGCTTATGATAGGTGTTAGATAGAAAATACAATTGAGGACCAGAGGAGTACAGAAGATTCAGAGAGTTTGTGAAGAAGTATATTGAAGAAGCAAAGAGCTTTGTGGAAAAGATGAGCAGCTGCCATAAAGGGGAATGTCAATGTTTTGATATGCATATAAATAGTGAAAGAGTGGTAAAAGCAGAAGGACTGATTAGGTCCAGTAAACAGGATTTCTGCCTGGAGGACAGGATATGATTCAGGTATTAAATTAATACTTTACAGATGTCTTCATTAAGGAAAGAGATGCTGCCCACAGTGAGAAAAGAAGAAACTGCGTTCAGAAAGGTTCAAAATGGATAAGTGTTGGTACTTAAAGTAAATAGGGCACTGGGATCAAATGAGCTACATCCAAGGCTATTGAAGGAGGATACAGAAGAGAGGTACTGGCCATAATTTTTCAGTCTTTCCTAGACTCAGGTGAGATGTGAGAAGACTGGAGATTGCAAACATATTCAAAAAGGGTTGTAAGAATAAGCCCAGTTGGTACGGACTAATCAGTTTAACTTCAGTGGTGGGGAAGCTTCTACAAACAGTTATTTGTCATAGAATTTGTAATCACATGGGAAATGGTACATTGGTGAGAAAGAGCCAGCATGGATTTCTAAAGGGGAAATCCTATTCAATAATGAGCAGAGGTATTTGTACGGGTAACAGAAAGGGTCAATGAGAATAATACTGTTGATATTGTATGTATGGACCTTCAGAAGGCATCTGATGCAATGCTACAGACTCGTGAGATAAGCTTATGGGAAAAAGTGAACAATAGCAACATGGATACAAAAATGGCGGAGTGACAAGATATTTTTTAGGCTGGTGGAAGGTGAGTAATAGAATTCTCATGATCGGTATTTGGATTCTTACGTTTCCTGGAGGGGACAGGATAGCCGAGTGATATTATTGCTAAACTATTCATGCAGAAACTCAGTTAATGTTCTATGGACCTAAGATCAAATCCCGCCACAGCAGATGGTGCACTTTGAATTCAGTTTTAAAAAAATCCTGGAGTTAAGAATCTAATTAAACCAATGTTAATGTTCAGAAAACCTCTCTGTTTC
Organism: Chiloscyllium plagiosum; assembly: GCF_004010195.1. Taxonomy (NCBI): domain Eukaryota; kingdom Metazoa; phylum Chordata; class Chondrichthyes; order Orectolobiformes; family Hemiscylliidae; genus Chiloscyllium; species Chiloscyllium plagiosum. The sequence continues at coordinate 34,468,857 of NC_057727.1, read as the reverse complement.
ACTAATGCCCTGCAAGGAAGGAAATCTTCCATTCTTGGCCCAGTCTGGCCCACATGTGACTACAAACTCACAACCATGAGATTGATTCTCGACTGCCCTTTGAAATGGCTGAGCAAGAAACTCTGTTTTATCAATCGTCTCCTAAAGAAATGAAACTGCATTGATCACCTGGCATCAACCTAGGCACCAGAAAAGACAACGGCAGAAACAGCCCTGTCAACCCTGAAAAATCCTCCTTACTAATATCTGGAGGCTAATGCCAAAACTGAGAGAGCTGTCTCATAGTCCAGTCAAGCAATAGTCTAACATAGTTACACTCATGGAATTATATCTGACAGACAATGTCCCAGATACCACTCTCACCATTCCTGGATATGTCCTATCCCACTGCAGGACAGACCCAGCAGAGCTGGCAACATTGTGGGATACAGTCAGGAGGAAGTTGCCCTGGGAGACTTCAACAGTGACTCCAGATCCCATTAACTCTCATGGCTTCAGGTTAAACATGGTCAAGAAAACCTCCTGCTGATTACCATGTACTGTCCTTCCTCGGCTGATGAATCAGTACTTCTCCATGTTGAACAACTTGGAGGAAGTATTGAGGGTGGCAAGGGCACAAATTGTGCGCTGGGTGGGGGCTTTCAATATCCACTACCAAGAATGGCTTGGCAGCAGTACTACTAATCAAGCTGTTTGGGTCCGAAAGGACATAGCTGCTAGACTGGGTCTGATCGATGTGATGAGGGGATCATCCTTACTAATGTGCCAACTGCAGATGCATCTGCCAGTGACAGTACTGTCAAGTGTGACCACTGAACAGTCTATGTGGAGCCTAAGTTTCACCTTCACATTAACAATATCCTCCATCCAGTTACATGGCACAATCACTGTGCCAAATTAGACAGCCTTCGAACAGATCTAACAACTAAGGTGTCCATGAGGCAGCGTGAGTCATCAGCAGCTGCAGAACTATACTGAGCACAATCTGTTCTGCCATAGTTCTACATTTCTCCCACTCTGCCATTACCAATCAAGTCAAGGGATCAACTTTGGTTCAATAAAGAATGCAAGACAGCATGCTAGAAACAGCACCCGGCATACCAAAAAAAAAGACGTGTCAACCTGTTGAAGCTGCCAAACAGGACTACTCTCTTACCAAACAGCATAAACAGTAATAGATGAACAGAGCTCAGTAATCCCACAACCAACAGATCAGATGTAAGCTCTGCAGTCCTGTCACATCTAATTGTAAATGGGGATGAACAATTAAACAACTCACTGGAAGAGGAGGCTCCACAAATATCCCCATTCTCAATGATGGAAGATCCCAGCACATCAGAGCAAAAGATAAGGCAACAATCTTCAACCAAAACTGCCAAGTGGATGTTCCATCTTGGAATCCTTCCATGATCCCCAGTATTATAAATGCCAGTCTTCAGTCAATTCAGTTCACTCCACATGATATCTAGAAATGATGGAAAGCACACCACACTGGAAAGGCTATGAACTAGGACAACCTTCCTGCAAAAGCGCTAAAGACTCATGCTGCAGAACTTGATGCTCTCCTTGCCAAGATTTTCTAGTTACAACTTTGGTATCGACCAGATAATACAGAAACTTCTCCAGGTATGTCCTGCACACAAAAAGCTGGACAAATCCACCCATCTATCTACTCTCCTCCAAGAAAGTGATGGAAAGTGTCATCAACAATGCTATCAAGCAGCACCTAGTCAGCAATAATCTACTCAGTGACACCTAGATACCCCTGACCTCATTACATTAGTTCAAACATGGACAAAACAGCTGAATTCCAGAGGTGATGTCAGAGTGACAGCCCTTGACACCAAGGCCACATTTTAGCAGTTGTAGCATTAAGGAGCCCAAGCAAAAATAGAATCAATGGGTATCATGGCACAAGCTCTCTTCTAGTTGGAGTCATACCTGACACATAGGAAGATGGTTGTGGTTGTTGGAGGTCAGTCATCTCAGCTCCAGGACATCTCAGCAGGAGTTCGTCAGTGTACTGTCCCAGGAGCAACCATCTTCAGCTGCTTCATCAATGACCTTTCCTCCATCATGAGATCAGAAGTGGGGATGTTCACTGATGATTGCACAATAATCAGCACCATTTGTGACTTCTCAGATATTGAATAATTCATGTTCAAATGCTATATGATCTGAACAATATCCAGGCTTAGCTGACAAATGACAAGTAAAATTTGCACCACACAAATGCCAGATAATGACCATTTCCTATAAGAAACATTCTAACACTACCTGTGAAATTCAATCGTGTTACTTTCACTGATTCCCTCAGTATCAACATCCTTGTTGTTACCGTTGACCAGAAACTCAACTGGACTCACCTATGAACACTGTGGCTTTAAAAGCAGGTCAGAGGCTAGGAATACTGTGGCGAGTAACTCACCTCCTGACTTCCTAAAAATCTGTCCACTATTTACAAGGCACAAGTTATGAGGCTGATGGAATACTCTCCACTTGCCTGTTCGTGTGCAGTTCCAACAACATTCGAAAAGCTTGACACCATCCAGAACAAAGCAGCCATTGATGCTCAGTAGCAGCAATGTGTACTATCTAGAAGATGCAGTGCAGAAATTCACCAAAGATCCTCAGACAGCACCTTCTAAACACATGACAACTTCCATCTAGAAGCACAAGGGCAGCAGATACATGGAACACCACTATCTGCAAGTTCCCCTCCAACCCACTCTCCATCCTGACTTGGAAGTATATCACCTTTCCTTCACTGTCATTGGGTCAAAATCCTGAATTCCCTCCATGAAGGTATTGTGGGTCAACCTAGAATACGCAGACAGTAGTGGTTCAAGAACTTCACCAGCACCTCCTCAAGGGCAACTAGCAATGAGCAATAAATGCTGGCCAGCCAGCAAGATCCACTTCCTGAGAGAATATTAAAAAAAATATAATCTCTGTTAGTGTACAGTGAACAATTTCAACGTTTGTGAATGATATGAATCTTGGATATATTGGAAACTCTGAGGAGGACAATGTGAACCTTCAGTAGGGCATAGATGATTTGGTGGAATAGACGATGGATGGCAAATAGAATTTGATGCAGAGAAGTGTGAGATGATGCACTTTGGTTGGAAGAATATGGACAGACAACGTAAACTAAACAGTACAATTTTGAAGGGAGCAGAGAGATTTTAATGTCTATGTGCACAAATCATTGAAGGTGGCAGGGTAAGTGGAGAGAACAGTTAGTAAAGCATGTACCATCCCAGACTTTATTAATAGGGGCATAGAGTACAGGAGCAAGGAGGTGATGCTGAACTTGTATAAAACACTTGTAAGACTTCAGCTGTAGCATTGTGCACAATTCTGGGTGCCACATTAGAGGAAGGCTATGAATGCATTGGAGAGAGTGCAGTAGAGATTTACAAGCATGGTTCAAGGGATAGGAAACTTCAGTTATGAGGATAGAATAGAGAGGACAGGCTAAGGAAATCTGAGGGGGCTGTATCGAGCTGGTAAGGAGCACTTGTTCCAGCTGTAAAAAAGATTAAGGACGAGAGAGACCACAGGTTTAAAGCGATTTGCAAAAAAAGCAAATTTGATGCAAGACAACATTCTTTTACAAAACAAATGATTTGGGTCTGAATTCACTGTCTGGAAATGTTTTGGAGGCAAGTTTATTCTGAGGCATTCAAGAAGTCATTGGATGATTATTTGGATAAAAACAGTGGGTGTGGGAAAAATACAGCAGCATGGTACAAAGTCATAATGCTCAGTTGGAAAATTGGTGCCGACTTGATGGGCTGAATGGCCTCCTTCTGCACCATAACACTTATATGGTTCTATTGTCTTAGATGCATATATAATTAGCTAATTTTGTAAAACTTAAAATAGAGTGCCAGATTTAAAGTGGTTAAGGGAATTAAAGGGAGCAAGGGAAAGTGCTGTGTCATGGACTAGGCCAGACCCCTCAAAACCTCTAAGCAGATAGCCCAGACCATAACTTTGCTCTTTGTTTAACTAGGTGGAGAGTGCATAGTCTATTAGCTGGGTCGACTGCCAAGTTTTAAACAAAGTTTATTTACAAAATTACTGAATGAAACACCAACAACAGAAAATAGAATACCCGATAACATATCCTATCCAAACCCAACTTAATGATGCTGTCCCGAAAATCTACACATCCCTTAGCACAAGCAGTAAAATTTGGCACAGGCAACTTATAATTTGCAAGGAAAGAAAGAAGTCCAGCAGCTTTTCTTTACACCCACAACTGCTGAACTGAACTAAAATTCTGAACTGAATTACACAGCTAGAGCGCTGGCCACGCCCCCTTAATTATACCAGTTATTTTCTAAAACATGAAAGCCTTTGACCTGAGTTATCATGATTTAGGGGTAAACAAAAAAGGGCCCCTATAAACCATTCATCGCTGCACCAACTCAGCCGTTTCGGAGCCTGAGCTGTTTGACGACCCCTGTGAAAAAAATCAAGGACGCAGTAACTTTGAGAAAAAGGAACAGCTTTTAGAAAATGACCAGATTTGTGACAGCTGTTCAATTGCTTTTTACATTTCCCTAAATTTTTTCAGCCTCAGGAATTGAATCTTCCTCTGCCATAAGAGAAGAAGCTAAATATTTAGTGATTAGCTCATAGGTGGTTAAGGTCTTTTCTATTCCAAAGGTTCAACGTAATATAGCAACAGGTGGTAAGGTTTATTCAAAGAGTATGAATATAAAGATGAATCCAATAATTAAGTACTTTTTCAAACACAGAATGGCAAGAAAGGTGATGAGCGGTGACAGAATGAGGGAACTCCTAAAAGCCAGTTTGATTAGAACAAACAGATATGTGACAACTGTTTGAGGCTCGAGTAGCTTCAGCTCAGAGTTTTTGAGACATCAACAAGGAAATATATGACCTGGATTCTTTGTACCAGGAGGCAGTCATACCTCTTAGGTTTGGGTCATCTGATTGGTCGGTATACAGGCATGTAAGCATGAGTGTGCAAATGAGGCAGGTAAGAGACACGGAGGGCAGGAATCTCAGGCCTTGTAATTTTCTCATAGGCTTTATGTTCTTTAAACTTATATGGATGACAGTCAGTGCTGCAGTAGGGGGGAGTATAAAGAAATGTGCAGTCAAGACAATATAGCAAGGGAATTGATATTGTTCTCCACAGCAAAAGACATGAGTCCAGACAGCAATGCTGCCTGAGTTTGTGTTAGCATTCAGGACATGTGCTCAGGATGTGAGAAACCTTCAGTGAGAGGAGGAGGATCTAGTCATCATGGTCCACATTAGTATCTTTGACACAGCCAGGTCAAAAACTGAGGTTATGCATCATAGTGTGAGAACCAAGATGCCAAATTAAGAAGCAAAACCTCAAAGATCATTATCTCTGTGTTATGATTTGAGCCAAATGCAAATTGGAATAGGGAAAATCAGTTTTTAGATACGAAGGCATGGTTCAGACTGATGTGGGAGAAGTGTATTCCAGTTCATGAGTCACTGGCTTCAGCTTTGGGGAAAGTGGGATGGTCTCCACCTGAATCTTGCTTAAATTGGTGTTCGTGCTATTGCAAAACTATAGAAACGAGAAGATTTTAAGTTAGACAGTGGAAACAAGGGATCAAATTTGTGAGGATGTGAAAAATAAAAGTAGACTCAAATTCAAAGTGAAGAGGTATTAATACAGTCTGAGAAACAAAGCTCACTGTTCAATAATTTCAGTCCGAGTCAAATTCTGAAGCAGTCTTTATTCATACAGTCATGCAAGCCCGGGTGACCGTAAAGGAGGCACACCTGATCCCCTGATTACAATTGCGTTACATTACAATTTATACAGTTCAGTTGAGTCTCTCAGTACTCCCCCTTTACCTCATATGTGATAGTTGTATTGTTCTGTGCAATTGCTAATCTAATCGGTTTATCACATCGGTCTGTGGCCTGTTGTTGGCGTGTAACCAACCTCCTTGATAGCTGAGTCTTGTTTACTTTTGCTGACGCAACACTGGGTTTTATTTGGTTATCTTGTCCATACTAACTCCCTATGTGCATGACAATTGCAACTGTCATGTCAATACATCTGTTTCTACTAGTCGACCATCTCCCTTTATGGTTAGTTATTTCTTGGTATACACTCACGTGATTCCGCTTTGCGATTTTTGCAGAAGCAAGACACAGCTACTTGTAACTCTTTGTACAAACATATCTGGTTTAACATATACCCCCCTAAAACAACAAACTTCACAAGCGCTTCTCACAACAGGAAATGGACCATAATGAAAAGGATAGGGAGTACAAATCTTAGAGTCGACCAGCAAATAGACAAGAATTCACAAAGAAAGTGAAAGGATAAATTAAAGATTTTGTGTCTGAATGCATTTAGCATTCAAAAAGTGATGATAAACTGAGTGTGCAAATAGACAAAAGCCACTAAAATCTGGTAGCTATCATAGAGACATGGCTGCAGGATGGCATAGTTTGGGACATGAAATTTGAAGGCTACAGGTTATTTAGGAACGTCAAGAAGCTGGGGAAGGATGAATGGATGGCTCTATTAGGTAATGGTACTATTAGGTCATCAACCCTTTCTGATGTGCTAAGTTCAGGAAACCAAGATATGGAAACTTTGGATAGAAATAAGAAATGATAAAGGCAATAAGTCCCTTGAGGAGTACAGGTCACTTAACAGTAACCACACAGTAAGGTGGAGAATAAAGGAAGATATAATGAGAGCTTCCATGAAGACATTCCGATAATTATGTGAGCTTTTAATCTACGTATGTGGTACAGTGGTTGTGTTCCTATTTCTGAGCCAAGAGGCCAAGTTTCAAGTCTGATCTGCTCCAAAAGGTGTGTAATAACATCTCTAAACAAGTTGATTAGAAGATATCTCGAAAAATCAGATTGGTAATTTTTTTTTGGATACTTTCTTAGAACAGTACATTCTGGAACCAGTCAGAGGGTAGGCTGTGCTCGACCTGATATTGTGTAATGTGATAGCATAAATTAATGATCTCATCATGAAGATGCCCAAAGACAGAGTTGACCATTATAGGATTGAATTTTCTACTCTATTTGAGGGAGAGGAATAAGACAATAACTTTTTGAAAAATGTAAATAAGGGGAATTTGAGGGCATGAAAGCAGAGTTAGCTAAATTGAACAGGCAAGTTAGGTTAACAGATAGGTCAATACAGATGAAGTGGCAGTTTTTAAACATGAGATCTTTCAGGATACACTGGACAGATATATTCAAACTTGTAAGAAAAATTCCTAGGGACAGGACAGGCCCATCATCCGTGATTAACTGAAAATGTTAAAGGCAGTATCAAACTAAAAAGCATATTTTAGTGCAAGGATAAGTGGCGTTTCAGAAGAGTCAACAAAATATTTTTAAAAAGCAACACAAAGTGATAGACATCCCATTAAGTTTTACTCTATATCAACCAGTACATTCAAAAAAAACATTTCTTGTACAAAATGGAAATGAGCTACTCACAACTCCATGGAAACCACACCAAATGTCTGTTGATTTGGGACACAATTAAAAACACCAAATTACCTAGCCCAAAAATCCAGGAAGATGGCATTTGTTTCCACTTTTTCCATGATAAAAATTTTTGAAATTTCAGTGTCCCCAGATGTTGTCATGGGATAACTACCTGATTCAGCAGATACAAATTCCTCTGTGAAAGGAAACTAACGGTCATCCAGATAAGGTCCAACCAACTGGTTTAGCAACCTAGTTACAAACCAACATGGTTAGCAGGAACAATGTATTCCATGAAGAGCATTCAAACATTCCCTCCAGCAGAGAGACAGTTTACTGAGCACACAAGATGAAGATCAGAATCAAGGTCAACAGTTCTCAAAGTAAAAGCATACCAATCTTCAAATTCCAAAGGGAATGTGTTTGTAATTGTGATTATCAATGTATGAAATTTAACTGTGACAAAATTATTGCTTGTTAAGATAATAGTTCCAAATATTAACATTGGACACTACATTAAGTTCCACCCAATCTAATGTTGTTGTATTACTTTGAGTGGATAAATCTAGAGAATAGCTCTGGATCTCAAAAGAGGACAGATGTGTTCCTTATTTCTCTCAATAATCTTGGTAATGATGCCTAACTAGCTAATGTAACTTGTATCTAATTTCTAAAGTTCAATAAGCTATATCTCTTTCAGATAATAGCCTCTTCTCATTAAGAGTCATCAGTGGCTGTACTTGTACCATTATAAATCAGATCAGTCCCTAAACCCAGTTAAAGAAAGAGGAAAAGAAAATTAATGAAAGAGGATTGGTGACAGCATCCTTCTATATTATTACCAGTCATCACATCTATAAGTATCCTCAACTCTCAACTTTATAGATGTATTGCAGTAGTGACAGCTGGTGCTTAAGTTCTGAAACATAGCACAAGACTGCAACCGATTACTCTTCTTACACATATCATTATCCAGAAAACTAGAAACATTCTAGAGCTCCCAAATGGAGCAGGATGCAGAATTCATGAGTCCAAGCTGCCCTTCCATATCTCTATTTATTAGATAATTGATCCTCCCAATTAAATCACAAGACAAATCAGCTTTGCACCATTTCCCCTGTATTGATAACATTTCTGTTTCATCAGGCAGTTAATTGAAAACAAGGAGCATGAAGAAAATGGTTTGTGATCACTGATCAGTCATGATCTGTAATGTTGTAGTAGGCTCGAGGGGCTGAATAGCCTAGTCCTGCTCTTTCGTTCTTAAAATATTTTTACTTAGCTCTTATCTAAAAATACCATGAATTTTAATCTGCTCAAGATATCAGACATCTTTGATATTACTAATTCCAATTGTTTAACTTTATCTCCTACATTTTATTAAATCACATGAGTACTGATTTTAATTATATGACAAATTATGAAATCGGCTTTAGTTTCATTCTGATTATTCGACTGGTTCTAAACACAATAGCCTCCACTAAATTCCCACTTGGTCTCACTGCACTCTTTACGATCCACCCTAATCTCATTGCTCCTGTTCTTTACACATATTGGTCTCATATTCCCATTACCGGCCCTACTCTGCTGTGCCACTGATCTTTAACCCCTCAGCTGTTGGATAAAATATTACAATACAGAGGAAAGCAATTTGGCCCATTGAGTTTGGCCATTTGAAAAACAATTTATTTTCACCCTCTGTTTTTTTTCCCATCTACTATAATAAGATTCATGAAAATCATGATGTAACTGAACACATGACTCTGACATCTGAGAGAGAATATAATTGTCTCAACATAGGAACAGGAGTAGGCCATTTAGCCCCTCAAGCCATTCCACCATTCAGTGACAACATGGTTAATCAGTGGCCTAACTTATAAAGCTGCTTTTGGCCCATATCCCTTTATACCCTGATTCACAAATAATATCTATCTCAGTTGTTGTGGTTCTGTTCGCCGAGCTGAGAATTTGTGTTGCAGACGTTTCGTCCCCTGTCTGGGTGACATCCTCAGTGCTTGGGAGCCTCCTGTGAAGCGCTGCTGTGTTGTTTCCTCCAGCATTTATCTATCTCAGATTTAATTTAACACTGATCCAGTATCTACTGCCATTTGTGGAAGAGAGTCCCAAACATCTGCTACCCTTTGTGTGTGAAAGACTAACCTAACATCTCTCCTGAATGGTCTGGCCTTAATTCTAGAATCCCCAACCAGTGGAAATGGTTTATCTTCATCTGCCCTGTCTTTTCCTGTTAATATTTTGAAGACTTCAATCTTAACCTTTTAAATTCTAGAAAAAACAGGTCTAATTTGTATAATCCCCCCTCATTACTTTACCCCGAACTCCAAGTTTAATCCTTGTAAACCTAAGTTGTACCCCCTCCAAGGCCAATATATCCTTCCTAAGGATGATGTCCTAATCTGGTCACGTGCTCCAAATGAAGTCTACCAAGGCTTTATATAGTTGCAGCATAACTTCTACATCCTTGTACTCCAGTCCTCTGATATAATGACCAGCATCCCATTGGCTTTCTTGATCATTTTCTGCACCTTTGTGTGAAATGTTAAAGATCTATGCAATTAAATCCCTAATTCTCTTTGGATATCCACTGCAATTAACTGCATACCATCTATAAAATTTTAGTCCTTTTTCAGTCCAACCTAACAATGTGTAGGCAGCAGTATTAGTTTGAAACCCAAGATAAAGTAACTCTTAACCCTGAAATGTCTTTCTCCTTCAAGTATTTTTCCAATATCATTTCAAAAGTGAAACAAAGACCCTGTTAATCAATTGAATTGACATGGGTACAATTGACTGAATAGCTCTCTACTGTGCCATAAAGCTTCCTGTGTTTCTATATTAAGAAAATTCATGATACTGTATAGAGTCATACGAGGAGAAAGTGAGGTCTGCAGATGCTGGAGATCAAAGTTGAAACTTTATTGCTGGAAACTGTATAGAGTCATACAGCATGGAAACAGACCCTTTGGTCCAGTTAGTCCACATCAACCATGTTCCCAAACTAAGCTACTCCCTCTTACCTGTATCTAGCCCATATCACTCCAAACATTTCTAAGTGTTATTTAAATGTTGTAACAAGTACCTGTATCCACCACTTCCTCTGGCAGATCATTCCACACACAAACCACATGTAAAAAAAAGTTGCTCCTCATGTCCTTTTTAAAAACTATCCCCTCTCATTTTAAAAAGATGTGCCCTAGTTTGAACTCCCCAATTCGATGGAAAAGGTCTTCGCTTTTCACCTTATCTATGGCCCTCATGATTTTATAAACCTCAAAAAAGGTCACCCCTCAATCTCATATGCTCCAGTGAAAAATATTTCACCCTATTCAGCCTATTTTATGACTAAAACCCTCCATTCCTGGTGCCATCCTGTGAAATATTTTCTGAACCCTCTCCAGTTTAATAATAAACTTTGTATAACAATACCACCAGAACTACACACAGTATTACAGAAGAGGCCTCACCAATGTCCTGTACAACCTCAACATGATATCCCCACTTAAAGATCTGAGCAATCAAGGCAACATCTTCTTCACCACTCTGCCTGTGATGCAAATTTTAAAGAATTATCCACCTGAACCCCTAGGTTTCTGTTCTACAACACTTCCCAGGACCATACAATTAACTGCCCTTGTTTAGTTTACCAAAATACAATACCTCACATTTATCCAAATTAAACTCCATCTGCCACTCCTCCTACACTGTCCACTCTACCATCAATTTGGTGTCACCCACAAACTTACTAACTGTGCCTCCTGTATTATCATCCAAACCATTTATATAAATGACAGACCAAAGTGGACCCAGTACTGAACATCACTGGTTACAGGCCTCCAGTCCAAAAAAGACCCTCCTCCCATTAAGCCAATTTTGTATCCAATTGGCAAGCTCACCCTGTATCCCATGTGATCTAACTTTACTTATTAGTCTACCATGCAGAACCTTACCAAAGGCTTTACTCAAGTCCATATAAATAACGTCTATTACTCTATCCTCATCAATCTTCTTAGTTATGTCCTCAATAAAACTCAATCAAGTTCATTTGATGATGAATGGAAAAGTTTTCCTGATATCTAGGCCAATGTTTATTATTCATAAAATTCTTTGGTGACTTTTTATCTCAGGAAGCCTAAGGGAATGACACCTCTTCTGTTGAGAGATGTCACACTGTCCTATATGTCCATGTGTAGTCAGTTGTTCCTGCTTTTCATGGAATTTAGCAACTCCTGTTCATTCAGGTTGACTTATTATCTCCATGGGCTATTTGTTGTAGACATTTACCTTTATGATAAGTGACTGTTTGATGCAGACATAGCTAATTGACTTAAGTGGGCTATATCATCCACTTCAGCTTAAAAAGAGCCAAAGGAATTAATGTTAAGGACAGCGGTTAGTCTCACTGCAGGCAGAGACTAATCAGCTGGCAGACAGGGTTGCAGATTCTTCCATCAGAGGCTCTAAGAGTTTGCAACAGTCTGCCTGGAAAACCTGAGACAACAATATAATTGCAAAGAAATAAATCTTTGAACTGTAAGACCCTTTGTGGAAGATAGGGACAGATATGAGTAATACACTTACTATGCATTATCCTTTGCATCTACTGCAAGATGTTTTGTTGCTAATGCTGCTGCTCCTCTTGCTCCATTACCTCCCCATCATCTACAGTTGACTGTGTTAAATTACTTTAAATCTTTGCTGAATTACTTGAGCCTCCATCATGCTAAATGAATTATAGCAAACAATTGCAATTCATTGAGAGAAAAATTACACACAGCAATCTCATAACACTCCAACACAATCATTTGGAGGTAAATCATTTTAGGTAAATTCCTTTTGAGTATTATTTGCAGGTGGGTGCTTGTTTAAATATCCGTCCCAGTTGTCAATTTTTAAAATACATTAATTCATTCTTGGGTGTTTCTGGCTGGGGCTGCACTTATTGCCCATCCCTAGATGCCTTTGAAAAGATTTTGTTGAGCTGCTTTCTTGAATTGGTGCAGTCCAAGTGCTGAAGATAGACCCACAATGCTGCTAGGAAAGAAATTCCAGAATTTTAACCCAGTGACAATGAAGCAACAGTGATATATTTCGAAGTCTAGAGGATGAATGGCTTAGAAGGAAATTTGCAGGTGGAAGTGTTCCCATGTATATTCTGCCTTTGATCTTCTAGCTGGAAGTGGTTGTGGGTTTGTAAGGTATTATCTAAGGAGCCTTGGTAAGTTTCTGTAGTGCATCTTGTAAATGGTGCACCCCGCTACTGATCGCCGTTGGTGGAGGGAATAAAAATTTATGGATGCCAATCAAGTGGGCCACTGTGTCATGGATTCTGTCAAGCTTATTGAGTGTTGTTGAAGGAGAAAATTACTGCAGATCCTAGAAACTGAACAGCAAACAAAAAAATACTGGAAATCACAGGTCAGGCAGCATCCATGGAGAGAAAGCAAGCTAACATTTTGCGCCACCTGGACTCAAAGCGTTAGGTTGCTTTCCCTTCATGGATGCTGCTTGACTGCTGTGTTCTCAAGCGTTAAGTGTTGTTGAAGTTGCATTCCTCCAGGAAAGTGGGGAATAGTCCATCGCACTCCTAACTTGTGACTCATAGGTGGTGAACAGGTTTTGGAAAATCACAAAGTGACTTACCGCTGCAGGACTCCTAGCATCTAATCTGCTTTTGTAGCCATTGTACTTATATGGCCAGCCCAGTTCAGTTCTTGCCTACAGTAATCACAGGATGTTGATGGCATGGGATTCAGTGATGGTAGCACTATTGAATGTCATGGGCAGTGGTTAGATCTTTCTTGTTGGGTTTAAGACTGCCTGGCACTTGTGTGACATGATTGTCACTTACCACTTATCAGTCCAAACCTGGATATTGTCGAGGTCTTGCTGCATTTGAACATGGACTGTCTTATATATAAGGAGTCACAAATAGTGTTGAGCATAGTGCTAGCATCAGCAAATATCCCCACTTCTAACCTTATGGTGGAAGGAAACACTGGTGAAGCAACTGAACATGTGTGGGTTGAGGACACTACACTGATGTCCTGGAACTAAGCTGACTGTCTCCCTACAACAACTATCTTCCTTTGTGTGAGGTATGAATCCAACCAGTAGAGAGTTTTCCTCCTGATTCTCATTAATTCCAGATTTGCTAGGGGTCCATGATGCCATATTCAGTTGGTTACTGTATTCATGTCCAGTGCAATTGCTTTCATCTTACCCCTGGAATTCAGCTCTTTGTCAGTGTTTGAACTGAGGTTACAATCAGGTCAGGATTTGAGTGCCCACAGCAGAACCCAAACTGGGCATCAGTAAGCAAGCTATTGCTGGGCGGGTGTTGGCTAGATGGCACTGTTGGTGACACCTTCCAGCATTATGTTGCTGATTACAGTAGATTGAAGGCCATGAATTAGCCAGGTTGAATCTGTCCTGCTCATACCTGGAGAACTTCCCACATTACCGGTTAGATGCCAGTGTTGATGCTGTACTGGAAGAGCTTGGCTAGGGGCCGTGACTAGTTGTGGAGACACCTCTTCAATAGTATCGCCGGAATATTGTCAGGGCCCATAGCCTTTGCAATATCCAGTATCTCCAGCCATTTCTTGATATCAGATGGAGTGAATCAAATTGGCTGAAGACTGGAACCTGTGATGCTGTGGATCTCAGGAGGCAACCTGAGCTTCAGCCTTAACTTTTGCACTGATGTGCTGGGCTCTCCCATTGTTGAGGATGGAGCTGTTTGTACAGCCTCATTCTCTGGTGAATTGTTTAATTGTCCACCACCATTTTTGACTGGATGATGAATCTTTGGAATTCTCTATGCAAGAGGGCTATGGAGGACTAAATATTGAATATTTTCAAGACTGAAAGTGATAGATTTTTGTATATTGAAACAACTAAGGGATATGGAGAAGTTTAATAAAGTGATATTGATAAAGAAAATCTAGCAAAATCTCACTGAATGGCAGAACAGGTTCAAAGGCGTGAATCCAGACTGCAAGAACCCTCATGGCATCAGCTCAACAACTGTAGAACTTAGATCTGATCAGTTGTTTGTGAAATCACGTGGCTGTGATGATCACTTGCTTCTCAAGCTGTTTGGCATGCAAATCATCCTGGTTTGTAGCATCACAAGTTGCTACTCCTGGCAGACCATTCTGCACTTTTCATTGAACCAGGGTTGATCCCCTGGCTTGATGGTAATGGTTGAGTGAGAGATATGCCAGACTATCAGGTTGTGGATTTTTGTTAGATTACTATTCTCTAGCTGTTGATGGCTCATAGATCTGTCTGAAGTCTGTCCCATTTAGCATGGTCACTGTGCGGTTATCATTCTAGCTGATAACGTCATGAACAGACACATCTGCACCAGCCCGAATGGTGAGGATGAGGTCAAGTATCTTTTTTTCCCTTTGTTGTTTCCATTACCACTTGCAGCAGTCTAATCTAGTAGTTATGTCATCTGGGATTCAAGCAGCTCAATCATTGCTGGTGCTTCAGTCATCTTGTTGTTGGACATTGAAGTCCTCCACCAACAATACATTCTGCACACCTTCCACCCTTAGTACTTCATCCAAGTACTGTTCAAGATGGAGGAATCCTGATTCATCAGTCAGGAAGTAAGGAGGTGTGCATTTCATGGTAGTCAGCAGCAGGTTCCTTTACCCATGATAAGCTGATACCATGAGACTTCTTGGGATCTGGATTCAGGCCTTTGAGCCTGTTCTGCCTTTAAGTGACATTTTGTCAGATTTTCTTTATCACTACCATTTTCTTAAACTTCCCCGTATCCCTTGGTTGTTTCAATATACAAAACTCTTATCAGTCTCAGCCTTGAAAATTCAACATTAGTCCTTTGTAGCCCTCTTGCATTGAGAATTCCAAAGATTCATCATCCTCTGAGTGAAAATGTTTCTTCATCTCAGTCCTTTCCTGAGTTGGTGTTCTCTGATCCTAGATCTCTCCACACCAGAAATTACCCATGGTAAATATATCTTTCATGAAAAAAAGGAAGTATGCCTGAGTTTGCAATCCTGCATCTTCCTATCACGAGTAGTGGTGGTTAATTACACAAGTTGCTTCAGGAGGAGACTGCATAAATATTCCCATTCTCAATAGTGGTGCATCCATCATACTGAAGCAGTACGAAATACTTGTACACCAAAACTAGCCATACCCCGAGTGAAACAGCTCTGGTACTGTTACAAGACTGGCTTCTGCCCAGCAATGTGGGAAATTGCTGAGGTATGACTTGCCTTGAAAAAAAATCCATAAGTTTACGTTTCAAAAGTGAAGAAGGCTTTTGTAAATGTTGTCAATTACTCCACAATAACCTCATCATTGATACTCAGTTTTAGTTCTGTCAGGCCCACTCAGCTCCTAGTCTAACGTAAGCCCTGGTCCAATCAGCATTTGACTGAGTCTGGCATCAAAGAGCCAAGACAAAACTGAAGTCAATGGGAAAGGATAGTTATACAGAAACAGACCATTCGGTCCAACTCGTCCATACCGACCAGATTCTGAAGAAGGGCTTATGCCCGAAATGTCGATTCACCTGTTCCTTGGATGCTGCCTGACCTGCTGCACTTTTCCAGCCACACATTTTTAAGCTCTGATCTCCAGCATCTGCAGTCCTCACTTTCTCCATACTGACCTGATATCCTAACACAATTCTAGTCCCATCTGCCAGCAACCAGCCAATATCCCTCTAACCCTTCCTATTCATGTACCCATCCAGGTGCCTTAAAAATGTTATTATCATACTAGCCTCCACCACTTCCTCTGGCATCCCCTTCCACAAACACACCACCCTCTACGTTGCTACTCAGGACTCTTTTATATCTTTCCCCTCTCACCCTAAATCTATGCCCTGTAGTTCTGGACTCCCCCACCCCAGGGAAGAGACTTTGTCTATTTATTCTATCCATGCCCCTCATGATTTTATAAACCTCTATAAGGTCACCCCTCAGCCTCCAATGCTCCAGGGAAAACAGCCCTAGCCTATTCAACCTCTCCCGATAGCTGAAATCCTCCAACCCTGACAACATCCTTGTAAATCTTTTCTGAACCCTTTCAAGTTTCACAACATCCTTCTGATAGGAAGGAGACCAGATTTGCATGCCCAATATTCCAAAACTGTGACCTAACCAATATCTTGTACAGCCGCAACATGACCTCCCAACCCCTGTACTCAATACTCTGACCAATAAACGAAACCATATCAAACTCCTTCTTCACTATCCTATCTATCTGCAACTCCACTTTCAAGAAGCTATGAACCTGCACGCCAAGGTCTCTTTGTTCAGCAACACTCCCGAGGATCTTCCCATTAAGTGTATAAGTCCTGCTAAGATTTACTTTCCCAAAATACAGCACCTCACATTTATCTAAATTAAACTCCATCTGCCACTTCTCAGCCCAGTGGTCCATCCGGTCAAGATCCTGTTGTAATCTGAGGTAACCTTCTTCGCTGTCCACTGCACCTCCAATTTTGGTGTCATCTGCAATCTTACTAACTATACCTCTTATGCTCACATCCAAATGATTTATATATATGATGAAAAGTAGTGGACCCAGCACTGAACCTTGTGACACTCCACTGGTCACGAGCCTCCAGTCTGAAAAACAACCCTCCACCACCCTCTGTCTTCTACCTTTGAGCCAGTTCTCTTAAACTCTCCTCTTGTTGAAGTCATAACCAGACACTAAAGAAGATCGTTGTGATTGTTGGAGATAAGTCATCTCAGCCACAGGATATCGCTGCAGAAGATCTCTAGGGGAGTGTCCAAAGCCCAACCATCTTCAGCTGCTTCAGCAATGACCTTCTCTCCATCAAAAAATCCAAGGTGGGATGTTCACTGATGATTACACCATGTTCAATATCATCAATGTCTCTTCAGATGCTGACACAACCTGAGATTTTGGAGAAAATTTGTAGCTCAGGTTATGGATCAGGTGGTAAGTTTGTTCACTGAGCTGGTAGATTTGTTTTCAGACGTTTTGTCACCATACTAGGTAACATCATCAGTGAGCCTCCAATGAAGCGCTGGTGTTCTGTCCCACTTGCTATTTATCTGTCTCGGTTTGTTGTGGTAGGTGATATCATTTCCTGTTCTGTTTCTGAGAGGTTGGTATATGGGATCCAAACCTATATATTTGTGAATGGAGTTACAGTTTGAATGCCAGGCCTCGAGGAAATCCCATACATGTCTTTGTTTAGCCTGTCCCAGGATGGATGTATTGTCGAACTGGTGTCCCTCTTCATCTGTGTGTAAGAATACTAGTGATAGTTGGACATGACGTTTTGTGGCTAGTTGGTGCTTATGTATCCTGGTGGCTAGTTTCCTGCCCATTTGTCCAATGTAATGTTTATTGCAGTCCCTGCAGGGTATTTTGTATATGACATTCGTTCTGCTGCTTATTGGTAGAGGGTCCTTTAAATTTATCAGGAGCTGTTTCAGTGTGGTGGTAGGATTGTGGGTTACCATGATATCTAGGGGCCAAAGTAGTCTGGTCTCATCTCTGAGATGTTTTGATGTATGGCGGGGTGACTAGACCTTATCGGGTACCTGTTATTCCTGAATACAGTGTTTTTCGTCAGCTGGAACATAGAACATAGAACAATACAGCACAGAACAGGCCCTTCGGCCCACGATGTTGTGCCGAACATTTGTCCTAGCTTAACCACCTATCCATGTACCTATCCAATTGCCGCTTAAAGGTCACCAATGATTCTGCCTCTGCCACTCCCAGAGGCAATGCATTCCATGCCCTCACCACTCTCTGGATAAAGAACCTACCCCTGACATCCCCCCTATACCTTCCACCCTTCACCTTAAATTTATGTCCCCTTGTAACACTCTGTTGTACC
>NC_057727.1:34406221-34448247 GCF_004010195.1 Chiloscyllium plagiosum | reverse complement strand
TTCTGCACCTTTCCAAAATCTGTTTCCCAATCTGTTTCTCCACATCTCTGCTGCTATTGGGGGGCCTATAGTAAACACCCAACAAGGTGATTGCTCCTTTCCTATTTCTGACTTCAGTCCATACTACCTCCAAAGGCAGATCCCCCTCGAATTGCCTTTCTGCAGTCGTTATACCATTTCTAATTAGCAACGCCACCCCCTCCTTTTTTACCACCCCACCCCAATCTTACTGAAACATCTGTAACCAGGAACCTCCAACAACCATTACTGTCCCTCTTCAATCCACATTTCCGTGATGGCCACAACATCGTAGACCCAAGTACCGATCCACGCCTTAAGTCCACCCACCTCAAGTATACACACTTGAGTCCATCTCTGTGTCCGCAAGTATTCCCTGTCAGTGCTACCTTCTCCATAGCCTCCCTATATTCTTGGACATCCTGAAAAACAGCTAACCTACTTGCTGGACTACAAGTCCGGATCCCATCCCCCTGCCAAATTAGTTTAAACCCCCCCCCGAAGAGTGCTAGCAAACATACCTCACAGGATATTGGTGCCCTTCTGGTTCAGGTGCAACCTGTCCTGCTTGTACAGGTCCCACCTTCCCCAGAATGCAGTCCAATTGTCCAAATACCTGAAGCCCTCCCTCCTACACCATCCTTGCAGCCACGTGTTTAAGTGCACTCTCTCCCTATTCCTTGCCTCACTGTCACGTGCACCGGCAACAACCCAGAGATGACAACTCTGTCCGTCCTAGCTTTTAGCTTCCAGCCTAACTCCCTGAGCTCCTGAATGACCTCCCCACCCCTCTTCCTACCTATGTCATTGGCGCCAATGTGCACCACGACTTCTGGCTGCACACCCTCCCCCTTAAGGATTCTGAAGACACGGTCCGAGACGTCTCGGACCCTGGCACCCGGGAGGCAACAAACCATCCAAGAGTCTCACCCATGTCCACAGAACTGCCTGTCTGTCCCTCTAACTATAGAGTCTCTTATAACTAACCCTCTCCTCCTCTCCCCCTTTCCTTTCTGGGCCTCAGAGCTGGACCTGGTGCCAGAGACCCGGTCACTGCAGCTTACCCCTGCTAGGCCGACCCCCCCAACAATATCCAAAGCGGTATACTTATTGTTGAGGGGAACGACCACAGGGGATCCCTGCACTGCCTGCTTCCTCCCCTTCCAACCTCTAACTGTTACCCAGCTACCTCTGTTCTCTGGCGTAATTATGTCCCTGTAGCTTCTATCTATCACCCTCTCAGCCTCTCGAATAATCCTCAGTTCATCCAACTCCAGCTCCAGTTCCCTAACGCGGTCTGTGAGGAGCTGTTGCTGGCTGCACTTCCTGCAGGCGAAGTCAGCAGGAGCATTGGTGGTCACCCCTACCTTAAACATCCTGCAGGAGGAACATTCCGCTGCCTGCGCTGCCATAACTCTACACTTAGTCTCCAAAACACTAAGTAGCTTACCTGTACAGCCGACTGAGTCCTTTTTTTTAGGTTAGAGGAGGAGGGAGGGTGGGAGACACTACACATGTAGCGTCTCGGGTTCCTTCTCCACTCAAACTTCTTACCTTCCCAGAAGCCTCTGTTGATGACTTCCGGGTTCCCGCTCCTAGTTGAAAAAAAACACAGACTGCGAAAAGAAAACCGTTAATTTAAACTGGTCTCCGCTTACCTTCCGGCTCCCCCCTCTGTGCGCCCGCTGTAGCACTGAGGTCGAAACCTCGGAGGTACGCGCTTTTAAACAAACTTCTTATTACTTTCCCAGAAGCCTCTGTTGACGACTTCTGGGTTCCCGCTCCCAGTTGAAAAAAAAACACAGACTGCAAAAAGAAAAACGTTAATTTAAACTGGTCTCCGCTTACCTTCCGGCTCCCCTCTCTGTGCGCCCGCTGTAGCTTCTCGTAGTTCCTAGATGCTGCAGTACGTTGTGGATCATTTAAACAATGCAGCTCCATTTGTGAGTGTTGGGATGGTTGCTCCTGTAGTTGAGTATCTGGTCAGTTTGTGTGGCTTTTCTGTAGACTCTGGTCTGCATCTCTCCATTGGCTTTTTGATCGACTGTGACGTCTAGGAAGGGGAGTGGGTTGTTGTTCTCTTTCTCTTTGGTGAATTTTATACCGTAAGGATGTTATTTATGTGTTTGTGGGTTTCTTCTAATTTGTTGCATTTTGTGATGAAAAAGATGTCATCCACCTAGCGGACTCAAAGTTTGGGCTGGATCTGACACAGCCTGTTTATATTTGCAGCAGAGCCTGGATAACATTTGGGTTTGGACTGATATGTGGCAAGTAACAGTTGCAACACACAAATGCCAAGAAAATGATCATCTCCAACAAGAGAAAATCCAAACATCACCCCTTGACATTCAATGGTATTATCATCATTGAATCCCCTACTATCAACATCCTGGGGGTTACTGTTGAACAGAAATTGAACTGGACCAACTGTTTAATATTGTGGCTACAAGCACAGGTCTGATACTGGGAATTGTGCATTAAGTAACTTGACTCCTCGAAGCCAGTTCATCATCCGTAAGGAATAAATCAGGAGTGTGATAAAATACTCTCCCTGGATGTGACCAAGTTAAAAATCACACAACACCAGGTTATAATCCAACAGGTTTAATTGGAAGCACTAGCTTTTGGAGCGCCGCTCCTTCATCAGGTGGTTGTCATGGATGTGACCAGTTATAGCAACACAAGATCATCACCATTCAGGTCAAAGCAGTCTTCTTGATTAGCACCCTACTTAACATCTTCAATATTCACTCTTTTCAGCATTGACAGACACTGTAAAGGTATGTACCATCAACAAGAGGTACTGCAACCACTCACCAAGTCTTCTGAGACAGCATCTTCCAAACCTGTGTCCTCTGATTGGATTTGATTTATTATTGTGACGGGTGCTGAAGTACAGTGAAAAGTGTTGTCTTATGTGCTGTACAGGCAGATCGTTTTATACAAGTACATCAGGGCAACAGAACAGAGTGCAGGACACAATATTAAAGCTGCCAAGAAGGGTGCAGAGAAAAAACAATATAATTTCAAATATTATAGAGGTCCATTCAAAGGTTTGATAACAGCAGGGAAGAAGCTGTTCTTGAATCTGTTCATATGTGGGAGGGATCTTTGATTATGTTGGTTGCTTTCCCAAGGCAGCAGAAGTATAGATGAAGTCAATGGATGGGAGGCTGGCTTGCATGATGAACTGAGCTGTGTTCTCTGAAGTTTATTTTGATCTTGGGAAGAGCAGTTGCCACATGACACTGTAATGGATCCAGATAAGATGATCTATAAAAATTTGTAAATGTCTTGATAGACATGACAAGTTTCCTTAACCTTCTGAGGAAGTAGAGGTGTTGCTGTGCTTTCTTGACTGTAGTGTCAACGTCTCAAAGAACAAAGGGAGCAGATTCATAGGAACACCACCACGTACATGTTCAGCTTCAATTCAGACTCCATCCTGATTTGCCATTCCTTTCATATCACTAGGTCAAAATCCTCAATCTTCCTCCCAAGCATTGTGGTGTACCTACAGCACCTGAACTGCAGTCAGTCAAGAAGGTGGCTCATCACCACCTTTTCCAGGGCAGTTAGAAATGAGCAATAAGTTCTATCCCAGCCAATCACACACACACATCTTTGTCTAATTCATTCACATGAAAATAAAAGCTTATGTTGGCAGGCTAAAGAGTATTTTGTAATGGCATTTGTGAAGTATAGGAATTGGAAAAAAAATTTCAAATTAAGAATTATGTGCCAAAAGATGAAATTCTTTGACATAGAAACAGAGGAATAATAACAAAGATGGTATAGTGTATTGATGTAATCAGATCCTAACAAGTAATGAAATGAGCTTAACATTTGCTGCATGTAACTACCAATGATCATTTCCCCAGTGAAGTGACAATAACCACAGTGTCCATGGGGAATGAATTCTTCATAATGTTTAGGGCTGTTCTGTCCCCTTTTCACCCAGTGGACAACCTCAAAATCTACCGTATATACTCGAGTTAATAGTCAATCTCATGTAAAAGTCGATCCCCTATTTTTGGTCAAAAAAATCTGGAGTTTTACATATATCTCATATAAAAGTCGACCTTAGTTCTTTGCAGAAAACAAATCAACATTTATGAGACTGTGTGCTGGTCATCATGCTCCACTCTGGGTGCTCCAATCTGCCAGTTGTTGCCCTCCGCTCTGAGTTTTCAGAATTACCATAATTCTTTTTTTTTCTGTATTTGTTTTGAGATCAATTGGGCTTCTGCTAATGATACAGTATGAATTTTGATGGGCATGAATTTCAGCCCCTCAAAAGTAATATCCATGTAATAGTCAACCCATAGATTTAACCTTAAAAAGTAGTCAAAAAAATTTCACTCTTACTTGAGTATACAGAGTGTAACTAGAAAACATCATAGGTAGGTTTTTGGTACAAAATGTTAGCCAAATTAAGAATGCCACAGTAATTTGCTTGAATATGGATTCTTCTTGACTCGCGCAATAACTTGTATGATTTAAATATTTTCTAACCAATCTGCTTGGAGATGTTATCACATATCTCTGAGGCAGGTGGGATTTGAACTTGGGCCTCCTGGCACAGAGGTAGGGACACAACCAATGTGCCACAAGAACCCTACTTCTGTATTTTACAGTTATAAATTGAATGTCCTTTATTTATGCCATAAAATGGCTAGCTATCATTTGTTTGTTTTTGCTCTCCTGTGTGTTAAATCACAGAGTAATAAATTATTTCACAATGAAGAGCAAGTATATTCTATTCCATGGGCATCAGATTCAATTGGCTCAAAGCATATGAAATTCACATCCTTATCTTTATAGTTAGCTTTTATTGAACTGTGTTAGTTAAGTTAATTGAACACTAATGCTGATAGTTGTCAAGTGTAACAGAAATTTCCTTGTACTTACTGAGATTATAAATTTGATTGTTTTTTGCATAGAAAGCTCTAAATTAACTTAACTTTGAATTTTTTTCCATTAGCAAAATCATAAAATGCCAATTTTATGTGTGAGATACAAAAGTGGTTCAGAACAATATTGCAGTAGATAATAATTTGATGAAATTATGCATTTGGGAATTTTGTGTTTTTGGGACCATGTCTTTAAATTTAGGGTAAATTGAAACAGGTTGTCTGACTTGTGATGAAGTTTTCCTGACAACAATCTGTGTGATGGGCTGCCAAAGACCCAGGGTGTGTAAAATGTATACTGAGAACTGGCCACTTGATTCCAGGATTGGATAAAGTTAGCTAATTAATATTTCTAGCTTGAGTATAAAGAAAAGGCATTAATGTTGCTAAGGGGCAGATGCAGGGAAAGCTATTATGAAGGTCAGTTTTCCAAAGTATCATTGAATATAACAGACAAGTAGGTTCACCTTGGTGGCTCATGGTGGTGCCTCGGCTCGACGTGTAAATGGGTCCAGCCAGAGTATATTCCCAATGCACCGGGATGATTGAAGAGGTTGCAGCTTCAGCAGCAGCAACAGTATCTGCAGCTATGGCTGTGGCTGCGGCGGTGAAAACAGGCAGCTAAGATGTCCTGTGTTGAGAGTGTGGTGCTAGAAAAGCACAGCAGGCCAGGCAGCATCCGAGGAGCAGGAGAATCAACATTTTGGGCATAAGCCCTTCTAGGCCCTGCTAAGATCTCCTGGAGAGCAAGATAGGCAGAGGACTCATCAGAGACTGGTGAACTTTTGCTTCTTTTTTTCCTCGTTTGATTAAAAAAGACTTTAATGTTAACTATTACCTTATTTATTTTTCTACTTAAAGTATGAAATAATGCGTATCTTTTTAACTCTATTTCTCTTATTGCTTTATACCTAGGTTTTTGTACCTAAGCACCTTGGTCCTTAAGATGGCCCCTTGTGTGGTGACATTATACACTTTTCGCTGTGCTCCTTTATTTCTGTTCTTGAGTATATGTGACAATAAAATATAAATTTAAATCTGAAAAAACTCTAAATCAACTGCCAGGCCTGGAAGGGAGGGAAAGTAACTGGAAGCTGAAAATCTGTATAGTTCACTGTACTAGATTGTGATAGATGTTCTTGCTTGGTTCAAAAAGACCAAATCTATGAGGATTTAAAACAGAACCATAAGTTATGCCTAGCTATTGCTAGAGGGAGGATCTCCAATAATACTCCAATTGTGAATGACTGTTCTGCAGTTTGACATTACCAGGCTGAGAAAGGAAACATGAGAGGTAAACTCTCAGGAACCAAGAATCACTTTGGACTGATTTTGGGACAATTCATCATCTACTGAAAGGATAGTATAACATAGAATGGTGAAGTGTGCTCAGTTCTGCTAAAGCAGAGAAAGGGGTGTTTCATTCTGTAAATAGCTTTTTTCATTGAAGATAGCATTTAGTCACTAGTGCTTTTTGTCTTCTTACTGTAAACATCTCAAAATGTGAGCTCTTGTCAGTACATCCATTCATACATTTATTAACTTGAAAGTTTAAAATTATTTTTAAGAGTCATCGGTGTCTTTGGAAGCAGTAACTAATTATGTAAGTTCTGAAAACAACTTTATTTATTTTTTCAGATCAATGGCACTTTCCTGACCACTCTGAGAGCAGTTTACAATTCATTTCCCCTCAACAGTCCATATCTTACCCAGAACGTTCCAGAAACACTTCAAATTTACAAATAAATAAGAACAAGAAAGAAAATGAAAGCAGGTCAGCATCTCTAAGTGAAGATGATGAAAAAGATGATGAATTAAAATTGAAGGATATATTTACATTTTCATCACAACCAAGGTCAGCTCCTCGTGGCAAGATGCAGACAGCTTCATCAGAATGTTTCACGTGGACAGTAGATATGAAGGATGATGGAGAACCAGAAAATCCAGCGAAAAGAGGAGCCCATCTGGAGGATGATTTCCATCAAAATTATGACAGTGAAGAGGTAAGGTCTGAATAAATCCAACAACTTGTCCCTATTTGCAACTTCAGTTCTAGTCTATAAATATGCAGTAATGGGTGGTTTCAGTGAACAGGTGAGGTTATGTATAAGTGCATACAAAAAAAAGTATATCAAAGACTGCCATGATAAATTATTGTGAGAACAAGTCTTAAGCACCTTATTTATGTTATTTGAACAACAAGGATTGTTTTATTGTGTTGGCAATACTTGAACAAAACTGGAAGTGGCAGAGTTGCCTTGTATGTTGCCCAGCTAAGCGGTGAACTGTGTCCATAAACATAGTATGTGTATGTCAATAACTTAAAATTGAATTGATACTGATATACCAGAATGGCATTTTTTTTTGACTGATAAGAGGAATATATAATGTGCAATCTCTGAGATAACTACACAAATGGAAGTTGAGATGGGATTGTGAGTACAAAGCTCCATTTGGACTTAGTCCATTTATTTTAAAAAGTGTGCTAAATGGCATTTATGACATTAACAATCATAGATACAAATTAAATATTCATGTTGCATGAAAAGGTAGCCTTTACCTTCAGAATACGTATTTTTATTTAAAAATTTATGTTTTACTTTCCTAAATCATTGGATACCAAGTTAGGAACACCCACTAAATCAATCAATAAATAAAACAAGGCATTTTCCTTTGGGCAGCTTCAAATTTTTGGGAAAACAGACAACATTCAATTGAAGCATGTTGCACTATCACAAGTGTATTTATATTTTATTAATTGTTATTAGTCACTAAAATGTTTTGAAATCTCAGCAGAAGTCACTTCTTTTCCCTATTCCATCCAGATGCAACCAAAATGTTCTGAGCTTCCATTAAATAATTCTCAGAGAATACACCATTCCATATTTAGTCCATATTTTAATTTAGGTAAACTTCAATTACATCAAACCAAATTGAAAAATTAGTGACAAAAAGAGAGCAATTGAACATTTTTTTTAAATGACAGAAAATTTACATAGAAAGAAAGAGAAAGTGAAGACTGCAGAATGGAGATCAGAGTCAAGAGTGTGGTGCTGGAAAAGCACAGCAGGTCAGACAGCATCCAAGGAGCAGGAGAATCAACATTTCAGGCATAAGCCCTTTATCAGGAATTTCTGATTCTATTCAGAAAGAAGTTTGTTTCAAAAAATGTGAAATAAATGGGAAATATAAGAATAATTTAGCCCAAGTATTAAAGAAAATTGAGTCCTAAATACACAATAAACTAAACTAAGAATGAAGATTGAGAAAATAAAAAATGTAAATTGAATGAATTAAAACAAAATATCAGAATAAAGACTAATATAAATTAAAATGTCCAGAATTCATAGGCAGTTTTCTGAGTAATGAGGCTGGAATTTAATCATAAGGTTCATACTCACTTTCATGGTTTATGCATGCCAACTGAATCCTGAGATTAAATTGCAGCCTTTTACACAGAATTTGTCATCCATTATTTTCTAATGTATCTTATAGTCTCAATAGGATTGAAATAGTGCTAAAGAGGGTTAGCATAGTGCACAAATGACATTGCTTGAAGAATGCAAGAGGCAATTGTGGTATCACCATTGCATAATATCGTCGTGTGATTTACAAAAAAATCATAATAAGATTTTTTTGGCGTTTGCATTTCTTATAGAATTATGGCTGACGGAGCTAATTAATCAAGGAAGTTATGATATATGTAGCTTATAAAATGGATGCTTCGTGAACATTCTTTTATACAAATTAAATTACAGCCTTATTATACTCCTACCATTTAGAACTTCCAATAATTTTTTATATGCTAACAATATTTGACTCAGTACTGACACTGCATAAAGGCTCTGATGTTTCAATGCTATTTGTACTTAAGGATAGACCCACTGTTTAGTTCAGAGCAAAATGTGCTGTGGATATTATTTCCCATTCAAGCAAGCTGTGGAGCTGATTAAAGGAGAAAAAAGGTCTGATATTGTGAATTTTTATTGATCCATTGGCCCCTAGTCAGTTTTCTCAAAGTGATAGTAAAGGTCATAATTTCTTTGGGTGCAGGGTCCATAGGTGTTCTGCCAAAAAACTGTTTGTGTTATGTTACGACATGGTTATCGTTTTTTCGTGATTTGGGGCAGAATGACTAAATGAATCACTTGACATTCTGGTTCAGTTCAAGCATCAGAGTTTATTGTTTTATACCATTGGAGATAAAGCTTCTGGCAATCCAGGAACATCTCCACTGAACAAAGGGAAGTTTACACTTTTTAAATCTTTGCTTCAAGCTTGCCTTTGACTGTTACAAACCAAGTATATTGTTAATTAATTACACACATGGCCAATCGTGTGACTGTGTGATCAATCCTGGACAGCTTTAGGTCATGCCATGATCTCAGACCCCCTTATCAATTATTCTTGGGCCATCACAATATATCTTATTCAACCACATTCCAGACTTAACTTCTGTGACAGTTATTCTGTATTCCCTTGCTAATGGAAAGGTGGCTTCTTCTGTCTGCTTGGACTGAATGTCCACAGGAATGCAGTTAAATCCCTAATCTCAATTTTGATCTGGAACATTTTACTACAATTAGCTCAAGAGTCTTAATTGATTCAGGTCACAACCTTCCCGCCTATCCTATGCTGAATACCAGACTTTGGACTAGCCTGATAGAAAGACTTGTATCAACATTTCTCAAATATGAACATTATCAAACTGGCTTTATACAAGCAGTTACATCTGCTTCAGTTTCAACAGAATCCATTTTATGCATTTCACAAGACCCTTTGTCTGTTATCTTAGGCTTGTTATCTTAGATATTCTCCTTCTGTGAAAACTACAATTACTCAGGCTTAGAGTTTAACTTTAACAGCAGACTGTGGAAGCTGCTGTTTCAGCTAAAGATCTTCCTCAGCCATTTTATGTCACCTGAGAACCACTTTCAGCCATCTGTGCTACTTCAGCCATGAGCAGCCCTGACAACCTGGATCAAGAAATAATCAGATGACCAGAGAGGGCTTTTCACTGTGAGTAGCAATTGATCCAAGCAAGTTGAGAGGCTTCTGCTGTCAATGAAAATAGTCTGCATACAAAGAGGATAATTGGAAATATACCAGTGGATATATTACAAATGAAACTGCAAAATTAATTATCCTTGCAATTAAAACCTTTTACTTTTAGTTCATCATACCTTTAATTACAGTTGCTGAATCTATTTCATTTAACTTTGTATTCTTATTGATGCCATTAATTATTAGTGTCACTACCATCCAAAGACTAATGCAATTAAGAGAACTATTTAGTTTATAAGAATCAGATGAATCTGCTGATGTTTAGCCAATATAATCCAAATAATGGCATTAAACCACGTTGTGTCAAACCTGACTTGTAGCATACAGGGATGAGTGTCGGGCTTAAAAGTGTAATTTAGAAATGTAAATAACAAGATAATTTTGTTATTTGATGCATAAATCCCAAGGCTCACTGCTGTTAATGAGTTCCAAACATTAGGAACTTTAGGTTAACTGCAAGAATCTACAAAATAACAATTTGCAAAAAAAATCTTGAAATAAACTTTGATAAATTCACACTGTTTGATCTTCCTGTGATAAGCTTGATCATTTAGTGGGATGATATTTTTGGTTCTTTTTATGGTTTCTATTTAGTTTCCTTGTCTTCTTCCAAGCTCGATGTGATAATTTGTTTATTGAGACACAAGTATGAAGTTGGTGAGAAGATTTGTAGTTCAGGTGCTCGTTGTTGTGGTTCTGTTTGCCGAGCTGCAACACAAATTCCCAGCTCAGCAAACAGAACCACAACAACAAGTATGAACTTCTACTTCACTTTAACACTTGAGCTCACAGCAGTGTTTTGTATGATAACTAATCCCATCCCCAAGTTTACTTCTTGTTGTTGCATCAGAAATAAATTTAAATGATCAAATTATGCAAATAATACCAAATTAGGGGTACAATTAGATTAGATTAGATTACAGTGTGGAAACAGGCCCTTCGGCCCAACAAGTCCACACCGACCCGCCGAAGCGAAACCCACCCTACCCCTACATTTACCCCTTACCTAACACTACGGGCAATTTAGTATGGCCAATTCACCTGGCCCTGCACATCTTTGTCACTGTGGGAGGAAACCGGAGCATCCGGAGGAAACCCACGCAGACACGGGAAGAATGTGCAAACTCCACACAGTCAGTCGCCTGAGGCGGGAATTGAACCCGGGTCTGTGGCGCTGTGAGGCAGCAGTGCTAACCACTGTGCCACCGTGCCGCCTAATTAACAATGTAGAGACCAAAATATGAGAAGACTTAAATAGTCTTGAAAAGTGCTTAGATAGTTAATAATGTATGTCAATATGGCAGTGTGAGAGTTTGTTTATTTTGGTGGGAGGAATGCGAAGTGCATTTATTCCTTGCAAGTTAAGAAATTAAACAACAGTGGGTGCAAAGATAGAAAACTATAAGATGTTGGAGCAGAAGTAGTCAATTCAGTCATTGCATCATCATTCAGTGAGATTGTGACTGATCTGATAATCTTCAGTTCCACTTTGCTGCATTTTCCCCATAAATCTTGATTCTCTTAATGATTGAAACTCTGTCTGATTCAGCCTTGAATATACTTAATGACCAACATCTACAAACCACTATGGTAAAGATTATCAAAGATTCACTACCCTCTGAGAGAAGAAGTTCCTCCTTATAGTTGGCAATACAGATACATACATCACTAAAAATAACTATCATATTGATAAAGTTATTGAAGAGAATAAAGTTTTTTGCTTCCATGTTACTTTCTAGTCTGCCCTCAGTTTTTATTCTTCTTTAATATTTTTGGTCATCCTTTGTTGGTTTTTAAAACTTTTCCAATACTCTTATTTACTACTAATTGTTACCACATTGCCACATTTTGTCCTTCAATTTGATACTGGCCCTTTTTCCCGTTAACCACATTCAGTTCATAGTGTTGCACTTATCTTCCATCAGAATCATGAGGGAGTACAGTAATGACAATACCCACCCTATGCCACAATGTCCTGGGACTTGCATTCCACTCTACCAGTAAATTTTCTGCTAAGTAAACCTGTTGGACTATAATACTTAATAATAATCATTTCTAATACCTAACTGATACAACCTTCTTACCTAGGAATTGTGTGTGAATCTGTTTTTAATTATTGCATTTGTTTTGTAGTCTATACAGAAACTACTCGAAGTTTGTCCAATCTCTCCTCATAGATAATACCCTTCAAATTATGCAACATCCTGGTAAACAATATAGATAATAGACAATAGACAATAGGTGCAGGAGTAGGCCATTCTGCCCTTCGTGCCTGCACCACCATTCAATATGATCATGGCTGATCATCCTTAATCAGTATCTTGTTCCTGCCTTCTCTCCATAACCTTTGATTCCACTATCCTTGACTGCTCTATCCAACTCTTTCTTAAATGAGTCCAAAGACTGGGCCTCCACTGCCCTCTGGGGCAGAGCATTCCACACAGCCACCACTCTCTGGGTGAAAAAGTTCCTCCTCATCTCTGTCCTAAATGGTCTACCCCGTATTTTTAAGCTGTGTCCTCTGGTTCGGCACTCACCCATCAGCGGAAACATGTTTCCTGCCTCCAGAGTATCCAAATGAAGGCCAGCATGCTGTTAGCTTTCTTCACTACCTGCTGTACCTGCATGCTTATCTTCATTGACTGGTGTACAAGAACACCCAGATCTCTATGTGCTGCCCCTTTACCTAAATTGATTCCATTTAGGTAGTAATCTGCCTTCCTGTTCTTGCCACCAAAGTGGATAACCATACATTTATCCACATTAAACTGCATCTGCCCTGCATCTGACCACTCACCTAACCTGTCCAGGTCACCCTGTAATCTCTTAACATCCTCCTCACATTTCACCCTGCCACCCAGCTTAGTATGATCAGCAAATTTGCTAATGTTATTACTAATACCATCTTCTATATCATTAACATATATTGTAAAAAGCTGCGGTCCCAGCACTGATCCCTGCGGCACCTCACTGGTCACTGCCTGCCATTACGAAATGGAGCCGTTTATCACTACTCTTTGTTTCCTATCAACCAACCAAATTTCAATCCAAATTAGTACTTTGCCCCCAATACCATGCGCCCTAATTTTGCTCACTAACCTCCTATGTGGGACTTTATCAAAAGCTTTCTGAAAGTCCAGGTACACTACATGTACAGGATTTCCCTTGTCCATCTTCAGAGTTACATCCTCAAAAAATTCCAGAAGATTAGTCAAGCATGATTTCCTCTTCATAAATCCATGCTGATTCTGACCTATCCTGTTACTACTATCCAGATGTGTCGTAATTTCATCCTTTATAATAGACTCCAGCATCTTTCCCACCACTGAGGTCAGACTAACTGGTCTATAATTTCCTGCTTTCTCTCTCCCACCTTTCTTAAAAAATAGTACAACATTAGCCACCCTCCAATCCACAGGAACTGATCCCAAATCTATTGAACTCTAGAAAATAATCACCAATGCATCCACGATTTCTCGAGCCATCTCCTTCAATACCCTGGGATGTAGACCATCAGGCCCCGAGGACTTATCAACCTTCAGGCCTAACAGTCTCTCCAACACCAATTCCTGGCAAATATAAATTCCTTTAAGTGCAGGTCCTTCAGCCACTGTTACCTCGGGGAGATTGCTTGTGTCTTCCCCAGTGACCACAGATGTGAAGTAACAATTCAATTCTTCTGCCATTTCTTTGTTCCCCGTAATATATATTCCCCTGTTTCTGTCTTCAAGGGCCCAATTTTAGTCTAACCATTTTTTTGCCTTTCACATACCTAAAAAAGCTTTTACTATCCTCCTTTGTATTTTTGGCCAGTTTACCTTCGTACCTCATTTTTTCTCTGCGTATTTCCTTCTTAGTAATCCTCTGTTGTTCTTTAAAAGCTTCCCAGTCCTCTGTTTTCCCACTTATCTTTGCTATGTTATACTTTTTCTCTTTTAACTTTATATTTTTCTTAACTTCCCTCGTCAGCCACGGCATCCCTATGCCTCCTCTTAGGATCTTTCTTCCTTTTTGGAATGAACTGGTCCTGCATCTTCTGCATTATACACAGAAAGATCCGCCATTGTTCCTCCATTGTCATCCCTGCTAAGGTATTGCACCATTAAACTTTGGCCAGCTCCTCCCTCAAAGCTCCATAGTTCCCTTTATTCAACAGAAATATTGTCACTTCTAATTGTACCCTCTCCCTCTCAAATTGCAGATTGAAGCTTATTGTATTATGGTCACTACTTCCCAATGGCTCCTTCACTTCGAGGTCCCTGATCAATTCTGGTTCGTTGCACAATACCAGATCCAGAATTGCCTTCTCCCTGGTAGGCTCCAGCACCAGCTGTTCTAAGAATCCATCTCGGAGGCACTCCACAAAGTCTCTTTCTTGAGGTCCAATACCATCTTGATTCTCCCAGTCTACCTGCATGTTGAAATCCCCATAACAACTGCAGTAACATCTTTGCAACAGGCCAATTTCAGCTCCTGATTCAACTTACATCCGACATCCAGACTACTGTTTGGGGGCCTGTAGATAACTCCCAAGAGAGTCTTTTTACCCTTAGAATTTCTCAGCTCTATCCACACTGACTCTACATCCCCTAATTCTAGGTCCCCCTGCGCAAGGGACTGAATATCATCCCTTACCAACATGGCCACCCTATCCCCTCTCCCCGTCAGTCTGTCCTTACGAAAGCATGTATGACCTTGAATATTCATTTCCCAGGCCCTGTCCACTTGAAGCCATGTCTCAGTTATTCCCACAATATCGTATCTGCCAATTTCCAAAAGAGCCTCAAGCTCATCCATCTTATTTCTAATGCTTCATGCATTCATGTATAGTATTTTTAATTTGTTACTGCCCTCACCCTTCCCATCAACTCCTATTTCACTCAGCCTTACAGAATGATCCCTTTTTGAGTTTTCTGCCTCATTGATACAGTTGTCTTTCTTGACTTCCCTTGTTCTAATTTTCCCTTCAATTTCCTTCTTAAACATCCAGTTTGTCCCCTCCCCCTCGCCACTTAGTTTAAACGTAGCTGTGTTGCAGCAGCAAACCTGCCTGCCAGAATGCTGTACTTTTCTGTACCCTCTTCAAAGCTTCCACATCCTTCTGGTATTGTGACCAGCACTGTAGACAATATTCCAACTGTGTCCTAATTTGATACAGCTGCAACATGACTTGCCAATTTGTATATTCTGTGCCCCAACTGATGAAGGCAAGCATGTCATACACCAGCTTGACCACCTTATCCATTTGTATTGCCATTTTCAGAGAATTGTGGGCTTGTGTGCCTAGATCGCTCTATATGTTATTGCTCCTAAGCTTTGTGCTGTTTAGTGTATGCTTCCCTCCTGCATTAGACTTTCCAAAATACATCACTACACATTTATCCGAATTAATTTCCATCTGTCATTTCTCCACCCAAGTCTCAAACCTGTCTGTATCCTGCTGTATCCTCTGGCAAATCTCCTCAATATTCACATCTACCCAACTTTTGTGTTGTCCGCAAGCTTACTAATCAGACCACTGACATTCTCATCGAAATCATTATTATATAGTGCAAACAAGAGCACTGATTCCTATAGATCACCTCTGGTCATAGATCTCTAGACAGAAAAACACCCTTTGTGATTTTATCCCATGTGACTTCATTTTTTGTATTAGTCTATCATGAGGAACTTGTTAAAGGCCTTGCTAAAGTCCACATAGACAACATCTACCACCCTGCCCTCATCCAATCATCTTTGTCACTTCCTCAAAAAACTCAATCAACGATCTGAACTCAATGTGGCTGATATTGAGGCCTCCCAGGCAAAGTGCCCTCTTATTAACCTGTTATTCATGGATAAGATGAGGACAGTTATGGACCACTGCCAGAACCCCATTGTCATAAGTACTGTCAAGGCATG
Organism: Chiloscyllium plagiosum; assembly: GCF_004010195.1. Taxonomy (NCBI): domain Eukaryota; kingdom Metazoa; phylum Chordata; class Chondrichthyes; order Orectolobiformes; family Hemiscylliidae; genus Chiloscyllium; species Chiloscyllium plagiosum. Next base: position 34,432,348 of record NC_057727.1, on the reverse strand, counting down.
GAGGGGGATGCATCAGAGTGAGGGTTGATCCAAGACTTTGTCACTTACGCCTATAGTTGGCATGCCAGGATTCCGACCAGGGATGATGGACTCAGGGTTCAAACTATGGGCAGTGAGAGGAGTTTCTAGTTGGAAGACTTGTTTGAGGGGGAGGTTATGATGTCTTTTGAGCAACCGAGTTGCAAATATGGGTTGCCCAGCAGAGATCTTTTGCGTTTTTTTCAGGTTAGGGATTTCATCCAGAAGAAGACTATGCTTCTCACTAAGCCCTATAAGCCCGATACAGAGAGGTTGTTCCGACGCTCCACAAGCACCCTTTCAGTGCCTTCTATCGCTTGTTGGGTGGCAGGGCCTGGCAGGATATTAACCGGTTATGTGAGGTCTGGGAGCAAGAGCTAGGAGTGGAGATCTCTTTTGATACATAGGAGAACATATTGAAGAATGCTCAAAAGATCTCAATCTGTAATAGGTGTTACGCAGTTAAAAGTTCTGCACAGGGTTCATCTGGCACCAGACCGTCTGGTGAAGTTTTAAAAAAGGGGCATCTCCAATGTGCCCCAAATGTAAAATAAGTGTCGGTACTCTTACCCATTGCTTCTGGAAATGCCACAGGCTCCGTGTTTATTGGAGCGCTATGGCAGGAGAGATAGGGAGGGTATTGAGGACTGAAGTCAAAGTAGACCCGATATCTCTCCTCTTAGGTCTACTGAATTTACCATCTTTAGACAGGCATGGGAAGAAACTATTTAATATTCTTGCATATTGTGCACGGAAGAATATTCTGGTGATCTGGATGTCTGAGAACCCACCGGGCTTGCTGGGATGGCAGAAATTAATTATGGAGCTCCTTCCCTTGGACGTTCTTTTACAAACGTGGTGTACCACACAACAGACCATTTTTATAAGACATGGCAGCCCTACTTGAGTTATTTGGATATAGATTTGTCAGTTATCTTAACTAGAGCGTTTGTTTAAGGATGGTTAGGTTTGTCAAGCCCTGGGCCCTGGAGGGCGTCTCCTGAGTTAATACAGCTATATATACAATGTTCCCATTCCTTTGTTTGGGAGCTTTGCGCCAAGCATAGCTGTTTTGTAAGATGTGGGTTTTTTTGCTTTTCTTTTTTTTTGATTTTTTAATTATTTAGTTATTTATTGGTGTTGCTTTGCACAGTGTTAGGGTTTGTTTTGTATTAGAAGGTAGGTTAGTAGTTAGTAGACAGTAGTTGTATTGTAATTTTTGTTTTTTTATTAAAATGATATTTGTTATTGATTGTATTTTTCAATAATTTTATATGTTTGTAAAGTTAAAAAAATTTGCTAATACATATACTTAAAACAAAACTCAATCAAGTTAGTGACACATGACCTCCCCAACACAAAACCATTTTACCTGTCGTTAATATGTCCTAATTTTTCCAAATGTGAATAATCCTGTCCCTGAAAATCTCCTCCAATTATTTCCCTATCACTGACAAAGGGCTCACCAGCCTGTAATTTCCCAGATTATACCTGTTGCCTTTCTTATACAAAGGAACAACATTGGTTATTCTCCACTAATCTGGAACATTGTCTGTAAATAAAATCAAAAGTCACATAACATCAAGTTATAGTCCAATAGATTTATTTGAAATCACAAGCTTTCGGAGCACTGCCACTTTGTTGGGGAAACCACTTCACCTGACAAGTGGGCAGTACTCCAAATGTTGGACTATAACCTGGTGTCATGTGACATTCATTGTGACTAAAGAGGATACAAAGACTTCGTACAAGACCCCATCAATTTTCTCCCTTGCCTCCCTTAGTATTCTGGGATAGGTCCTGTGCACTTGTCTACCTTAATACTTTACAAAGCATCCAGCAACACTTCCTTTTTTATATTGACATGGCCTAGAATATCAACATACACCTCCCTAGACTCACCATTCAGCATAAAAATGCTGATGTAAAGTATTTCTTAAGTACCTCATCCAGTTCCTCTGGCTAAATGTATAACTTTCCTCCTTATCCTTGAGTGGACCTGCCCTTTCCCTAGCTATCCTCTTGCTCATTATACACACATTAAAAAGTCTTGGGATTTTTCTTAATCCTATTTGCCAAGGTCATTTCATGATCTCTTTTAGCCCATCTAACTCCTTATTTAAGTTCTTTCCTACTTTCTTTATGTTCCTTAGCTGCTCTATCTTCATTTTGCTAACCCTTACATGTGCCTCCTTTTCCTTTTCAACTAAGCTCATAATTTCTCTTGTCATCCAAGGTTCCCGAATCTTACCATCATTATCCTTCGTTTTCACAGGAATATGCTGGTCCCCAACTCTAATCAACTGGCCTTTAAAAGATTTCCAGATGACAGATATGGATCTACCCTCAAATAGCGACCCCGATCTACATTCCCCAGTTCCTGCATAATATTGTCCTAGTTAGTACTTCCCCCAGTTTAGTACTTTCACCCGAGGACTATCTTTATACATAAGTAATTTAAAACTTATGGAATTATGATCATTTGTACCTGAAATGCCCTGAAAAGTTTCAGACATAAAATCGAACTTTGAGTGTATTTCTATTAGTAGTCCATTATGAGTTTAAAAAGAATTGAGCTATTTTACCCGCTAGTATTTTGCCCGTAGTTGTCCTCAACACAAAAGATAGCTTCTGGAAATTGGGTTGCCATATTCATAACTGAAAGGGTATTTTAGTGTCCCACTTTTGTTTACAGTAGTGTTTCGACACATTGTAATAACACTCTGCTGAACGGTTCTTCAAAAAATGGTCTAATGGTATTCAAGTGGTACTATTGCAAGACTATTAATCTGGAAACCCAAGTAAGATTCTGGGGACTGGATTCAAATCCTACCATGGCAGATCAATAAACATCTTGAATTAAAAATTTAATGATGACCTTGAAACCATATCGACAGTCAACTCTCCAGGAATTATATGAACTTGCTTTACCAGTAAGTGAACGCCACACAGTTCTATTTTGAACTTCAAGTTTCAAAATATTAACACGTTACATTCATTGCATTCTTCACAGTTTAAGTTTCAATGAAAATGCTGTCATTTTACCATCCAAAATGCTAAGATGACATTATCTTTTAGACTTTAACTGTTTTCATTGGTGATCACAAGCTGGAAAAGTTGCATTAGGTCTTCTCCCAAGCATTTGTGTATTCTGCATTATCATGGAAGAAAAGCTGAAGAGTAAAGACATTTGGTGCCTGAGACATTAAAATGGAACACTGTATTGAACTGCAGCAACTTTCAGTAAATTGTAGCAAAAATAAACAGAAGCTTTAAATGATTTAAAGTGATTGCAAACATTGCTCTTACTGGTCCCTGCCAAGTCTCACTGAGCAATGGAGTATGTTGTAATCTTTTGTGATAGAATGTGATTGGAATGATTCTGTAGTTCATGATTCACCAATAAGCTCACATGACATGTTCAGGTTGCTTTTCAATACATTTTGGTCTAAGTTTGAAAGAGGAAGATCAAGGGTGCAATGAATATTCCAGGGAAATCAAGGTTTCTATCAGTTATAGCTCCAATGCCCACATCTCTCAAGTGCCAGCCATTCACTCTTACATTATTTGTAGTCCTGTGGCCATGGTATTTATTTGCATAAGAACTAAAGTAACATTTTCATCTCATTGAAAGTGTGCATTAACATTTGTGCATTGAAGGAGTAATCGCTGTTATGGTTAGATGGCATTAACAGTCAACATTACTGCTACATAGCTAGTAATGTAAGTGTTTTGAACAATTTTCCACAGTTGACCCTTAATAAGATCTAATCAAGTGTAAAGTGGCATTTTTCCCACATTTATGGTTCACTGATGATCTTTTAAAGGGTGAGAATTCCTTGAAGTGTCAGATATAGATAAGCAGCTTGTTAAAAATTTCCACACGAGATTTCTATTGCATCTGCTTTTTCACACAAAAAAAGCAATAGCCCTTTAGTTTTAGAAATGTTACAATTTCAGGCTGTGGGCACACATCTGATCATTTGATTAAAATGAATGGCGGAGCAGACACAAAGGACCAAATGGCCAATTCCAGATCCTAGTTTCTATGCCTGTGTTTCTGTACAGCCATTTAAACTGTGCTTTCGTCAGCTAGTGTTGTTTAGGGGCTTCATTTTGTATATAAGGTCTTTTTTTTTAAGGGAAATGCATTCTGGCTTCATTTATGCATATTATGTTGTACTAAGTTACATTCTGTATTGTCTCAGAAATTAATGCTTTCTTTGCATGTTGTGACTTTACATTTAATGGAGCAGTGAAGATTTTTGAGGATATTGGTGTCTTCTTCGAATTTCCCTCTGTGTCAGTCCAAATCCTTCATACAGAAAGGTGGTGCTATTATCTGACTCATCGCCTAATTAAGGAGATAGTGAAAATGAAAAAGGAGCACCTGCAAACCAAAGTGGTAACTGCTGAAAATCAAATCAAGAAAATTTGAAGAGGAGCCCTTAGGGGAAAAAGAAATAATTCTTTGACCTCTGTTTACCTCCCACAATCTCTAACAAGCCTAATGAAGGTAAATTGCCAGGACCACACTAAGCATATCCTCAGGTTGATTGGTGTACTGAGATTTCATGTTGTCTCTTTTAAGCTCCCGTTTAGATTTCAATTTAAAAATACCCAGTAGCACAACTATGTGCATAAACAAGATAAAGGTTAGTTTATTGCTATGATTATACAAGTAATAGTGACAAGGATAGTAGCTAAAAAATACATGATAAGTATGTAAGGAATGAAGATACTTGCAAAGATCGAAGTAAGATCCGTCTATTAGATTGGTTGCAAGCAAGTTACTTGCTTGAAGATTCTTGTTCACAGTGGAGTGATTGGATAGTCTAAGACAGAATTTAGCACCTGCAATAACTTCTGTCCTCAAGTTATTAGAGATTGCTCCCCTAGATGGACTGAGCATGTCAGCAGGATTTGGGAGAGAGAGGATATTTCTATTCGTCAGTAGTTCCACAGTTATGGTGCTTGCAGATTGCCTGCAATCTTTTGCCAGTACAGTCGTTGGTTTCTAAATACCTTCTCACATTCCCTTTGGCTAAGAACCCTGTTTGATATTTTTCGGAGCTGTTCCTGAGGATTTTATCTAAAATGGTTGTTCACAGCCTGTGTTACACAGAGTAAAACGTAAAATGGCGGCTGTACCAACTGTCTAATCATGCTTCTGGTTTAGGTATTTGCATGATGTGCATGCATCTCAGGAATGTATAAACAATCCCTTCACTCGACTTTGAAGATGACCGCAGGAATTCCGTTGCCCTGATCTAAATGTATCCCTCAACCAATTTGATTTTAAAAAATATCTAGTGTGGCCACAAAGAGAAATAGAATATATTGTTACTGGACCAAGCAAACCAGAAGCTGAGACTATTCTTCATAGAATTTCAACTCACTTAATAAATCTGGCATGATTACCCTGGCAGTATTGTCAGTTGTCATTTAAAAAAAGGGCTTTCCATTGATTTTGAGGGAAGGAAACCTGCTCGGGCCTACATTTAACTGCAGATCCACAGCAGGAAATGGCCAAGTACAGCCGTTGGTTTCTAAATACCTTCTCATGTTCCCTTTGGCTAAGAACCCTGTTTGATATTTTTCGGAGCTGTTCCTGAGGATTTTATCTAAAATGGTTGTTCACAGCCTGTGTTACACAGAGTAAAACTTAAAATGGCGGCTTCAAACAAAGTTTGAAGAAAGGAATGAAATTGGATCGACCAAGGCATTGAAAAGGATGTATTAACTGCTCATTAGCCTTGTAAGAAGTTTTCAGGCTATGTTTTAGGTTTAAACTTCACAACCGAGACCTGTCACAAACCATTGTTTACTTTGAATGCTACAAAATGGGTAAGCTGTTAAATTAGCTTTGTTGGCTAAATGGCTGGTTTGTGATGCAAAGAGATGCCAGCAGTATGGGCTCAGTTTCCACACTGTCTGAGGTTACCATGAAGAGACTTCCTTCTTCTCCTTTTCTGAAGTGTGTGGTGAACCTCGGAATAAATCATCAGCAGTTGTCTCTCCCATGTGAAAGAGCAGTCCTGTAGGCTGGTAAGACTATGGTGACTTTACCTAAAAAACTAGCAAAAAATTGCCAAGAGTGCAGAGATTTTGTTAGAAATTCAGGAGATTTGGTGTTATCACCAAATACATCAAACCATAGCAGTCGCATTGTCCCATATTCCTTTTGAAAAGCTATGTCAAAATGACATACGTTTTGTTGACAATGTGGAGACCTATACTTCATTGACCACAAATTATCCACCTGCAACAACATACAGGTTGAATGAAGTTAAAGGCTCAAGATGTATGTAAGAAAAGTGCTCAAATCCATGTGTACTGCATCAAAGGATGGCTAGAAAGTGTTACAATAATCCTATTCTGAGGTAATACTTTGAGGAATAAATGCATTTCATTTATGAGTACAGGGGTTGGGAGGTCATATTGTGGCTGTACAGGACATTGGTTAGGCCACTGTTGGAATATTGCGTGCAATTCTGGTCTCCTTCCTATCGGAAAGATGCTGTGAAACTTGAAAGGGTTCAGAAAAGATTTACAAGGATGTTGCCAGGGTTGGAGGATTTGAACTATAGGGAGAGGCTGAACAGGCTGGAGCTGTTTTCCCTGGAGCATCGGAGGCTGAGGGGTGACCTTATAGAGGTTTACAAAATTATGAGGGGCATGGATCAGGTAAATAGGCAAAGTCTTTTCCCAGGGTTCGGGGAGTCCAGAACTAGAGGCCATAGGTTTAGGGTGAGAGGGGAAAAATATAAAAGAGACCTTAGGGGCAATGTTTTCATGCATAGGGTGGTACGTGTATGGAATGAGCTGCCAGAGGAAGTGGTGGAGGCTGGTACAATTGCAACATTTAAGAGGCAGTTGGATGGGTATATGAATAGGAAGGGTTTGGAGGGATATGGGCCGGGTGCTGGCAGGTGGGACTAGATTAGGTTGGGATATCTGGTCGACATGGACGAGTTGGACTGTAGGGTCTGTTTCCATGCTGTACATCTCTATGACTGTATGTGGATGACTGCCTGATTTAGGCTGAAAGATTGATCATACCTGGAATCCTCAGACTTGAAATACTTCATTGCACCAAGGTTACTCGGTGTTGTGAAGTCCTGTGCCAGAGCGTGAAATTCTATTTGGTGGTCAAAGATCTTAAAATCATTCTTAAAAATTATTTCAGACTGCATCACCTATGTGATTTATTGTCAGGAACAAAGAGAACTGTTGATGATATCTTCACTTTCATGAAGACCATAGAAATATCTCAAAATGTTCTTGAGGGAAGGAGATCTGCTATCCTTAACTGATCTGGCCCACACTTGACTGCAGATCCACAGCAATGTGGTTGACTTTTAAATGCCCTCTGAAATGGCTTGCAAGCCAATTGGTTGTATACAACTGCGAGAAAGTCTAATAAAAGGAATGAAACTGGATGGACCAAGGCATTAAAAAACAATTATTTACTACAATTTAGGCTTGTGAAAAGTTTTGACAAAATCTTTTGGAATTCAAGGGGAAGACATTTCTTACAGTAATTAACTGTTATTTCAGATTGAGGTTGGATGTCCACATGATCCCCCTTAGTAGCTGTCATTCTAAAAGAAGTTATGCTAACACAACTTTGCACATCCAGTTATCTCAGGTAATGGCCCATAGTTTGCTAATGAATGTTTCAAGCATTTCACAGAATCCCATAGGTTTATCAACATGACTATCTCACCAAGATACCTCACAGGCTAATGTTGAGGCTGAAAGAACATAAGAGCATAACAACTAGGACCAAGAGCAGGAGCAGGAGCAATTCAGCCTGCTTCACTGTTTGGTACACTATCTTGTCGTGGCCTCAACTCTACTTTCCTGCATGTAATGCTACTCCTGTACTTCTCCAAAACATTTCAACCCATTACTAATTACTACTCTGTCTACTTCCTCCTTAAATTTACTCAATATCCCAGCAGCCTCCACATTCTGGGGTAGTGAACTCCACAGATTCACAAACCTTTGGGAGAAATTTTCTCTATCTCTCTGTTTTAAATCTGCTACCCTTTATCCTTAAAATGACTTATGTTCTATATTGCCTACATGAGGAAGTATCCTTTCAATGTCTACTTTGTCAATCCTCTTTGGAATCTTATATACTTTAATTAGATCTTCTGTCATTGTTCTAAATTCCAGAAATTGTAGACCTCATCTATTGAATGTCTCTTCGTAAGACAAGCTTCTTATTTCTGGAATCAATCCAATGAACCTCCTTTGAACTGCCTCTAACACAACTCATCCCTCCTCAAGTAAGGGGACTAAAATTGTATGCGGTACTCCTGATTCAGTTTCACCAATGTCTTATGCAGTCACAGCAATCAATGCTAAAATTCCATTTGCAATTACAGTAGCGCCTCGACATATGAACGACCCCGTTCACAAACAAATCGGTTTACGAACAGGATTGTATGTAAATCTTTGCTTCAATGTACGTACGAAATTCAAGGTACGAACGCAAAAAGCCCGTGTGCGACCACGTGGTTTCATTGTTTTGCTTTGCTACGCGCGCTTTGAATGCAAAAGCTCTCGGGCCCTGCGTGATCTCATTCAGTTCGTCTTTGGCGCGCGCGCTGTGAACATCGTTCGTTGCTACGTCCAAGCATTCTTACGCTTTGTTTTGTCTTTTGCATTAGATTAGCCCTCATTATGGCTCCCAAGAAAGTGAAAAGTGATAGTGATAGTGGTGTTAAGAAGCCTAAACGTATTACTATGGAAACGAAGAAGGAAATAATAGCTAAATGCGAGAATGGTGCTCGCGTATCTGAACTCGCTAAGCAGTATGACATGGCGAAACGGATCAATTGGAATTACATTAATTCAAATGGGAAAAATTGATTCAGTTCGCAAACTTTTCGGTTCGTGAACCAGGTCCCGGAATGGATTAAGTTCGTAAGTCGAGGCGCTACTGTATTAGTTTTCTGAGATTTATGCATAAGGATACCCAGATCCCTCTACACTGAAGTACTCTGAAGTTTCTGTTCATTTAAATAATAGATTATCTTTCTATTCTTCCAACCAAACTGGGTAACTTCACACTTATACAGACCTTGTGCAAGAAAAATGACAATGGCTCAGATATCCCCAGTACCACTGAAATTGATTCAACTGACAGTAATCTTGCTTAAATTATAAACTTGCTTGTCGGCACTATCTCTTGCCAAGGTTCAGAGTCGGGCCTGTCCCGGATATATCTTTCGGATGAAACCAAGGAGAAGTCTACTCAGTGCAGGAGGAGCATTACAAGTCATTGCCTTTTTTCAGTTACTGCTGTATTTCAGCAGTTAAATGTCCCAAAGGCATTTTGACATCAACCGAGAAAAGGTGTGTGAGATGAGTGAGGGTGTAGAGTGTCAGGTGGTTAAGATGGTAGAGGACTAAGTGAGCTGGAGATTGGGTCTTTTGGTGCAGTAGTGTTGCCCCTAGCAGAACAGGCTGAGTCAGGTGTCAATTCCAGCAGTACTGAGTCAAGTCAGGAATGGTGTCGGGTAAGGGGTTTATCAGGGAGTGTGGATATCACTTCCAGGGGAGTTTGGGATTGGGAGGTGTAATTGGGAGCCTAAGTGGTGAGTCAACAGTTCAAGTTAATAGTTACCCAGGAGTTACAGTGTGTTTTTACTCCTCTAACTTTTCCTGAAAACTATTAAGAATTCTCTAATTTTATTGGTAACTTTAAAAGCTTTCCAGATCCAGGGGAATTGCCCTGAAAACATGATTTTCCTTCACAATTTTCATAAAGTTTGCTACGTCAGGAATTTTGAATGATCTCCAATTTACACTGCTCCAACAACTCTTTGATATCTGGGCCAATATTAGCTTGGAATGGGGAGTTGTCATTCCCCCCAAACATCTCCAGAATGATTTGGCACCATGTGAACTTCTAATGAATAGAATAGAATAGAGTATCCTTTTATTGTCATGTGTCCTCCATTGAAGTACAGTGAAAGACTTTTACAATGTCTGCCTTCTTATGAACGATAACTTAGGTACAAGTACCTAGGTCCAATTCTTGGATACAGTAATGAAATAATACAGCATTACTTTTCGGAGTTGAAAAACAAGTTAAAAATAGGATATCATTAGAGGGTTGACATTAAAGTAAGCTAGGAAATTTCAAATAGACATTACATCATAGCAGCTCAGTGTAATGACATCGCACGTGGTCTGACCACCCACGCCAGACCCCAGTCCAACAGCTGTCTCCACTTCAAGCTTTCAGTCCACTCCCTACCAACCCTCAGCTACTCCAAGGGATGTGCCAGATATGCCTCCCCCTACGCCAGTCTCCACCTGGGGCTAGCAGCCCAGCATGCTGCTCCAGGGCTCACTGCTCCAGAGACTTGCTGCCATCAACCTGCCGCTGCTCCAGGATTCACCTCCAGTGCTAAGGGGAAAGAAAAAGAAAAACAGAGAGAGAAAGAAACAAAAGAAAGAAAAAAAAAACAGGTGTACCAGAGGAGCTCTGGGAGGAGTGTATTACACTGTCGCCATCTTGAAGAAGACTGCAGACTCCACTTCGGTCTTCTCTACACAATTATGCCATGGTTCAAGAAGGCAGATTTAGAGAAAGTAAGATAAAGGAGAATGACTACTGTGCCAATCAAATCAGAAATTATAGACATGGTATAGAGTACATAACTGAACAGAATTCCAGAAAGTATGGATTCATGGCAAAATCATGAAGGTCGAGTTCTAAAAACCAAAACTGCATCCTCAATCTTATCTTATGCAGACTAAAAATGTAATAGTGAGAAGAAACAGGTGCTTATTACGTTCTACAAGTAGAAGACCATCAGTGGAATGGAGCAGTTATTTAGAAGACAGGAAGACGATTTAAACAGTAAATTGGTACTCTGATGAATGGAGATAGTGAGAACTGCAGATGCTGGAGAGTCAGAGAGGTCAAAGAGTGAAGCTGGAAAAAGCACAGCAGTTCAAGCAGCGTCAGAGGAGGGGAGTCGATGTTTCAGGTCGGAACGTTTCATCGGGACTGGGTGAAGGGAAGGGGACTGAGAAATAAATAGAAGGAAGGGGGAGAGGCTGGGATAAAGGTGAATGGGATGGTGATAGGTGAATGCTGGTAGGAGTTGGCTGTGATTGGTCAGTGGAAAGGAAGGAGTGGATAGGTGTGAAGGAAGATAAACAGTTAGGGGGTATGGTGGAGAGTAGGGTTGTGCCTGAGATTAGGTGGGGGTGGGGATGGCGGGGAGGTGGGGAGATTTGGAAGCTGGTGAATTATATGTTAAGGCCATATGGTTGTAAGCTCTGAAGGTAGAAAATGAGGTGTTCTTCCTCCAGTTTGCCTGTGGCCTTGTGTTGACAGTGGAGGAGGCCCAGAATGGACATGATATCAGGGGAGTAGGAGGGGATATTGAAATGGATGGCAGTTGGAAGGTAAGGTTGATTGGAAGGTATGGACCTTAAATGTTTCCTGAACCGTTCCCGAGTTTGCGCTCGGTCTCTCCAGTGTGGATGAGACCACATCTGGGGCAACAAATGCAATAAATCAGGTTAGAGGAAATGCACAGAAATCTCTGCTGGACTTGGAGTGATTCTTTGGGACCGTGGAAGAAATGAGGGGGGAGGTTTAGGGGCAGAGGAAGGTTCCGGCTGTGGAGGAGGGTTGGTGGGGAGTATGGACTTAATGAGGGAGTCGTGGAGGGAGCAATCCCTGTGAAAAGCGGATAGGGGTGTGGAGGGAAATAACATTTTGTTGGTGAGGTTAGACTGCAGGTGGCAGAAGTGGCTTCCTTCCCACCTATCTGCTCCATCCTTCCCATTGATCAATCACAGCCACTTCCCACCTGCATCCACCTATCGACACCCTTTCCCCCAGCCCCATGTATTTAATAGTCTAACTTTTCCTGAGTAATTATTTTACTCAATTTCATCAGAAAGATCCAAAGTCCCCAACTTTTATGGAGACTTTTGTCGGGTTCCAGTCATACAAGAATAGCCCAGAGGAAATTTCACTTTCCTAGTCAATTCCTCCAGTGTGCTATGCTGGAGATTCTACAGGGCTGCATCCGCAATTCCCATCTATGCTGTCAAATTGATTGTTTGGCCAGTGGAAAATTTGTCTCACTGTATATAATGCAGTTGCTGAACACATTCCCATTTGAAAACTTGTTGAATAAGAAGAAAATCTGAGACTAAAGGTTATGTTTAAGCACCACTTCAGGATTTGAATGTGAAAAATTAAACTGAACTCCAGTGCAGTAATGGAGTATTGCGCTGTTAGAGATGCTATCTTTGGATGAAATGTTAAACCAAAACCCATCTGCTCTCTCGGGGGGACATTAAATAACAGTAGCACCATTCTGATGAAGAATAAAAAAGTTAATTTCACACAGATTATCTGATTTGTATTGCATTTTTGGAGCCTTTGCCATGCGCAAATTGGCTGCCACATCTCATCCATTACAACAGTGATTAACACTTCAAAAGAGTACTGCATTAGCAATGAGGTGCATCGAGATACCCTGATGTTGTGAAAAGCATTATACAAAGACAAATCTTTCTTTTGATATATCAGCATGAAAAAACACAATGGTTTGTGCTTTCGTACCAATGAATGGTCAGAGCCAGCAAGTTCAGGCAGATGAGCTGTTTTTGATTAAGAGTCCTAAGATCTGAAATACTAAACTTCTCTGTTTTTCCACAAATATTGTCTGACTTATTACGCATTTCCAATATTTTCTGTTTGTATCTGAGTTTGTCAGTTTCAGTAATGCTATGTGCTGTGCTGTTAACCGTTAACTTCATATACATCCTCAACAACTATATATAGAATTAGGCTGTTAGATCATTTTTTTTCAAAACAGAACCCTCCAAATATAAATATGGAACTCTTATCACAGTGTGAGTGTTACAGTAAAATATTAACATGCTTTCAATGGCTATGGATAGAATATATGCATTTTAAAATGCATTGTTGTAAATTTGTATTCTTAGTCAACCATATAAATCATACGACAAATCATCAGTCTTAATCCAGTTTCATACACTTAATGAGATAGAAAATATTATTGTTAAAATCAAAGATATTTTTTTCAGAAAAAAACAGAATGGTTGGTGCCTGCATGTTGCATGTTTCTGGAGCACAATTTTGTCTAGAAATAGTATTGGTAATGGAATAAAAACAGAACAATGTCTAAGAGGGGGTTCAGTCAAGTTTCATCCATTTTCCTCAAGGTGAAAATTCACTGCATTGTTTACATAGCGTGATTCAATTACATCTGCCCTTACAACACGTATCTTTAGATTTTCTAATTGGTAAAAGTGTACTGAACAAAAACTGCAGTTCTTTTCATCATTTTGCAATGATTAATGGTTGCTGCCAAAGATTAAAGTTGACACAAAAGAATTTATTTACAAGTCACACATCAGTGTTGTCATTATCCATCGTGTAGTATGGACTTCAGGTTCCACAATTAATCATAAAGCAGAGTAAATGTTGCGCTGTTGAAATTAGTTCTGCCATATGAAACGTGTTTACACAGCGAAGGTAATAATGTGGGTTTATTTTTGCTTTCAGTGCTATTTCATTTATAAATGTTAAAGCCAGATGTACTTGTTTATGAGGCAGAAAAATTGAAATTATATTAACTGAGTTCTTTAATATGCTGTTGTCACGTTGCTAATGGCTTTGATTCTTAATGGTCTAATCTTCAGTTTTAATCATCTCATTTAAACTATGGCAGTTTGAATGAGTTGTATCCCTCATATGCTGTTCATGCTCAGAAATAGGGAATGCTGTTAGTTACAAAAGAAACAGGAAGACAAATAACATGTAGGTTTCTCCTATTGAAAAATCATTTTATGAAAAGCTAATGTAGGATTGTGCCTATTAAAAAGTTTAATGCCTTTAATAAGGCAAAACACTGTCTGCATCCAGCTGAGCATATTTTATCTTGCAAACGGATTAAGATAGCAGCTAAAATAGTAAATGGAAATAGTAAAATCTGTGCCAAACCAAATGTTTGCAGTAAAATATTCTTGAATTCTGGTCCATTGGAGTATAAGTGAGACCAGACTTACTTATGGACAAGATTGAGAACTAAACATTGATAGCTACAATGTATTTAGGAGGATATGGATGGAAAATGGAAAGAAGATGTGAAACAAGGATGTTGATCAGGGATAATGAGTGGAATGTTTTGCTTTTCTCGGGAGCAAGCAGCAAACTAGGTAAGGACATTTACATATATGAGAGACCATAAATCTGATTCCTACAAGAATTAAAGTTTGCAGCTCCGCCCTTGGAGTTTAAAGGCAAGTCAACCTTACCAATAGCAGGACCTTTTACGTGCATGTCCATGTCATTCAAGCTCATTAAAAGGCCATTTTACCAGAATTAAGTTCCCCTTCCCAATTAGGTTTTCCATGGGTGAGCTTTAAGTACCTTCTGATTCCTGACTTGAAAGAAGCTTGCAGATGAGATACTGTACATATTGGACAGTGTTTTGTCCACTTTTGAAATGTTCATCTATGCAGCCATAGGTGGGGATCAGTCGTGGTCATCTACACTGCATGTATTGCAGTGGATGACTGAGGTCAGGAAGTTAGAGTGTAATGGAAACAGGTCAAGGAGGCTGGCCAAGGGTAGAAGTTTGGTCAAGGGATGCAGGCTAACCGGGCAGGGTGGGAGATCTAGTATGTCTCGCTTAAGACACCTATTCTGACAGCCTGAATTATGCTCCTGGCTTACATGAAATAAAACTTTGTCTGGGTACCCTTCACATTTGGTTCTTAAGATAACAGTGGGTGTGTTAACTTTCTACCTCCCCGGAACAATATTCCCCATGTTCTGAGTGGATATCATGATCAAATCATTTGTGACAAAAGAATGGTCTGTGAACTACAGATTTGTATAGTTCATTTAGCTATCAAGTGTTTCAATTTAAAAATAACCAACAGCAATGCTTTAGCCTTAAATAATATCAAATACTAGTTAATTACTCTACTGTAGCTTCAGATTATTGTGACAATTATTAGCTAAAATATTGAAATAATAATTATAAGTAGTTATGGATAAAAGATAACTATAAAGATGAAAACAAGATCAGTTTGTTATCATTGCAGATCTATAATTTGCTTGAAGATTCTCATTGCAAAGTGAAGGGGTTGAAAACTTCAAATCAAAATTTATTTACTGTGATGGCTTTTGTTCTCAAATAGTTGAAGGTTTCTTCCAGAGTTGAGCAGAACAGGTTTTAGGGGGAAATGAAGGCTCCTTTGTTTAACCTTCTATTACACTGCAAGTTGTGATTTTGATAGCCTGTTTAGTACATCCATTTATTAACTAAGGATTTACTATTCCTTGCCTACTTGGAGTAATTCTCAATTGCTATCTCACAGTCTGTATAATCACAAGTAAAGCAAAATGGCTGCTGTGTTAATTTCAAAAATGCCATTCTTCCACCAGCCAAAGACTTTAATTATGTTAGAATTCCCTGTAGTGTCTTCCAGTCTCCTTTCTCTCAGAAGCTATGTATTTATTACAACTTAAGACAGAATCATTGTGTTGTTCGAGGGTTGATCAAATTCTAAATGCCTCCCCTTGTGATTGATTCTTAAGATAACACATCAGTCTACCTGGTTTTTGGCTGCAGTAAATCAACAAGAGCTATCAAGTGTCTTCTGGGAGCCTTCTTATAAGAAAAAAAGCAGATTAGCCTTCTTTACAAAGTGTAAAATGCAATGTATATACAGTTGTGACAGTAATGAACTGAGAACTGTGTAATCCTGTGAAGAAAGCCAATCTATCCTCAAGCAGAAGTGAAGCTAATGTCTACACACATCACTTACCTGAGTCTGCATAATGGAAGATTCAACCCAATGTTACAAATTGCTATAGAGAACTTCACCTGTGAAGCACCTTGGAACATTCTTTCACATGAAATGTGCTAGCAGCATTCAATTCATTGTTATGAAATATATACCCAACGCCTTCTCCCAGTATATCTCCCTTTCCTCCTTTAAGATGCTCCTTAAAATCTATCTGCCTTTATGGCAAAGATTATTGTCTCACTCTAATCTGTGGTTCCATGTAAAAATCCAATTTCTAACATTCCTGTGAAGCATCTTGTAACAATTTATTACTTTAATGGCACTATCTTTAAAATAAGTTATTTTTCTTATATCACATATCTAGAGATGAATTGTGAGGTGAAATTTTACACCAGTTAGATAAATAGGCAATACAGGCTGATGACCAAAAGCTTGGTCACTGAGATAAGCTTTAAAGAACGTTAAAGAAGGAAAGAATGATCTTGAGGAGGAAAATTCCTGAATTTTAAGGCTGGCCAGCAATGTTGGTGTGATGAAAAGAAAGTTCTAATCAGCTTGCTTGAAAATCTAGAATTAAAGGAATGCATATACAGAGGAGCCTCAATTTTCCGAACGACACGGGCAGGGGGTATTTATTCAGATAATTTAATGTTTAGATAATCGAATGTTCGGATAACATAGTTTAGCCAAGGACCTCACGATCCTGTCCGGATAATCCAAAATTCAGATAATCGAATGCTGGAAAATACCGGCTGTAATTTGGAAGTTTTTGGTCCAGAGGAAATTACTAAGATAGGGAAAACAAAGATTGTCACCAAAGCCAGTGTACCATATATGAGACACATGTCAGGACTATGATGGAATACTTTTTATTTGCATAGATGACTATATCTTCAACAATGCTAAAGAAGCTTGACAATATCCAGGACCAAACAAATCACTTAATGCACCAGCCATTTGTTAAACATGCATTTCTTTCACCGCTACTGGTAATGGACAGTGCCAGATGTGCACCATCTACCAGGAGGAACCAAGGCTATTTCAAAACGCTGACATGTAACCTTTCGAAGATCAAGGGCAAACTATAGGTTCCTCTCTAAGCCACATACATCCTGACCTGGATCTATTGTTTTATTGCCATTAGGTCAAAATTTTGGAATTTGCTGCCTAACAAGACTGAGAGTGTACCTGTATTTCATGGATTCCAACAGTCCAAATTGGTGGCTTGTCACCGTTTTCTGCCTGCTGTGATAGAGTTCTCATCTCTGTGTTATAAGTTTCCAGGTTTAAATCCCACTGCAAGGTTTGAGCACAAAAATCAAGGGTAAAGTGTGGAGTTGTGGTGGAGTTGTGCTGCACTGTTGGTAATGCTGTATTATAGATAAGACCATAAACCAAAGCCCCATCTGCCTATTCAAGTGAATGTGAAAAAAAATCTTATGACAGAAGAGTAATTGACTTATCTCTGATGTCCTGGTTAATATTTTCCCTCAATTAACACCACAAAAGAACAAACTGCTGAGTCATTATTAAATTGCTGTTTGTGGAATTTGCTATTTGTAACTTGCTCCCATTGTATCCTAAATTATAACAGTGATTCTACTTCATTGACTATAAAGTACTTTTTGACCTCCGGTGGACATGCCAAGTATACTATCTATGCATGTCTTTCTTTTCTTTCAGATCAATTCAGGATCAGTAATAAATACTGCACTTGCCAGCAAAAGCACTTCCCAAGAAACTAAAATAGAAACTAAAAGAGCAAGGATGTGAATCTTAAAATCAAGGTGCTGTTTGACTGCTGCAATTGCAGATCAACAAATGGGGATGATTGGTGAATAGGATTTGGTGAAATAAGGACACAGACAAGAGAGTTTTGAATGACCCTAAATTTACAGAGGGTAGAATGTGGGAGGCTAGTCATATTTTTGTTGAAGAAGTCATATCTGAAGATAACAATGGCATAGATGAGTTGTCATGAACAGATGAGGTGAGGCAGAGGTGAAGTTGCAGAGGTTAAAATAGAATGTCTTAGTGATAGCACACATACATGGTCAGAATTTCATTTGTGTCGAATCGAATCGTTATCAGACAGTTGCCAAGAGAGAAACAGAAATCATTGTAGCAGAAAGGAAGAAATTTCAGCTAATTTCACAAGTGGAGGAATCAGAAGAGGTTGTCGTGAGACAGTGATGAGTTTTACCAGTGCACTATGGTTTCAGATGATTTCATCCAAAGGTAGAGCTGCAATGATCCAGTAAATTATTGTTTAAAATTGACTCAGTCAAGCTTGTTTAGTTTTAAGTAATTCATGAAATAAGGACCATATATCCTTTTCACATTGTGGCATTCTCTATAACATAATTTGTTACAGACTTCTTATTCTCTGGTCTGGCCTACTCATCCAAAATACACAAATGGCATTTACCCATTAAAGTCAGTGAATCATGACTTGGGACCTCTTCTGTTGCTTCTCTTACTTCCACTCCAGCTCTTGCTTTTGCTCCAGTCCTCAGTCCTTTTTACTATTGGCTCTCCTTCCTCCTAATCATTCTCACCCTTAAAGTCTGTGCTGTATATTGCCAACAATCAGAACTACTTCAGTTGGCTCATTTTCTCCATGTCCCCCCCATTCTCAATAAACATTGAAATTAGATTACTTACAGTGTGGAAACAGGCCCTTCGGCCCAACAAGTCCACATCGCCCCGCCGAAGCGCAACCCACCCATACCCCTACATTTACCCCTTACCTAACACTACAGGCAATTTAGCATGGCCAATTTACCTGACCTGCACATCTTTGGACTGTGGGAGGAAACCGGAGCACCCAGAGGAAACCCACACAGACACGGGGAGAACGTGCAAACTCCACACAGTCAGTCGCCTGAGGCGGGAATTGAACCCGGGTCTCTGGCGCTGCGAGGCAGCAGTGCTAACCACTGTGCCACCCTGCCGCCCATGAACGGGAAATCTTGGGACTGATTCAAAATCATTTCTGAATAAACCAACAGACATTGTCAAACCAATTCAAAGAAAGAAAAAGTTATTGCAAACTCATAAAACTGTCAATAAAACAAAGGCAGAAGTCCTTAGCACAGCTGAATCCATTAGTGCTTCTGGAGATCAGCCAAATATTCCAAGTGGAATGCAATTACAAGTTGTGCCAACGAAGGCTCTAAAGCTGAATTCGTTGAAATCTTAGATGCTGGCTGAGCAGATGGTTCATCAGATGGTTGCCTTCTTTAAATAACAGGTCAGCTAATTGACAGATTTGTTCATTTGAAAAAGGCTAAAATAATTAATGTTCTGTTCTATGTGTGTATTAGTGGCTGTGATAGAATAATATTGATACGAGCTTGTAAGATGATCAATTATTTTGGGGAATTTTAAATGCCTCTCTGCTTATTTTGAAAGTTCTGTGAGCCTTTCAAAGAGTTGACAATGTTTTTATAGAGCTGAAAATGTGTTACTGGAAAAGCACAGCAGGTCAGGCAGCATCCAAGGAACAGGAATCCTCATTCCTGAAGAAGGGCTTATGCCCGAAACGTCGATTCTCCTGTTCCTTGGATGCTGCCTGACCTGCTGCGCTTTTCCAGCAACACATTTTCAGCTCTGATCTCCAGCATCTGCAGCCCTCACTTTCTCCTCGAATGTTTTTATAGAGCTTATTGCTTCTGTAACTAGTGGGTATGAAGACGACACCAAGGCTTTAAAAGAGATGAGGGAGGAGAGTTAGGGGGCCTTACAATCAATGTTCTTCCAGATGGAGGCAGGTCTTCCAACTTGTTTGAGTCATTCTTCACCAGCCTCCACTACCATCATTGGCCTGTACTCGGATCAGTGAGACCGCCTACTGCCTAAAGTCCCTGCCTCTTCTGGTTGAAATATTGCAGGCAAGCACTCTCAGAATGGAGATGGGATCAAAGACGAAAATTCAACTCTTTCTCTTTAGTTTTCCTTGAACCACAAGATCCAATTCTTATGCATTAATATTGTCTTCGAAAGCTATTGGATACAGCTTAGAAATATGATAATAAATGCATGTGACTCAAAATTTTCCTCTGGAGAGAAACACTCAATACTTCAACAGATTTAAAATGATGATGTTGTTGTGCTTATATGCACACCTCAGCTTCTTCAATTTTAGTATTCAGCAGCTATGGCAAAGTTACCTTTTCCTATTATTGATCATTGTTGTTCCTTTGTGAAGGCATGTATGAATTAATTAGTGTCGAGGATGGGTAAAATTAACTTTCTCTCTCCAACCAAAATATGCAAGTGTAGGTGCTTCCTCTTTCTGTTATAATTTTGTTGACAGCATTGTTTCTAAACAATTTCTAAAACATTCATGATGTTTAGTATCACTTGAGGGAGAAGTGGTCTTTTTATTCTATATGGTGAGTGATAGTTCTGAAAATATGCAAATATGATTTCTCTGACATTTTTAATTGGATCTAACAGCAGGTTAATTTAGAAAACTACTGGCTAAAGCTATTTGTCGTTTCTATTAAGGAAAGAATATGGAAAGGCTGGGGTGGGGCTGAAAAAATGATGCTGAGCTTGTTTAATGTAAAAACTACATCAATCCATGATAGGGGACAGAGCGAGGATAAAAATTACACTTGTGACCCAGTTGCACATTTTAAACCATTATAAATTGGCCTATTGTTAATTTGGGCATGGTATTGCTATTGGAACAAGGAGTAGTGAAAATCTACTGTTTTCTTAAACCCATTTGTAACAGTGCAAACCATTTCTACATGGACGGTCTGATGCTGTAATGCTCAAACTAGAACATGAGATGGTTGATAGGAAACAATGCTTCATGCAGAAAATGGTTTGTGTAATTATCAAAAGTTATACTGTAAAAGTGTTACTGTGGTATATTTCCAGAGAATGAAGCCACAAGCTTTATTTATATTAGCTAGGTTCAAGCTGCCAACAATTCTTTAACAAATCACAGAAAGAACTCAGTGGTTAGCACTGCTGCTTCACAGCACCAGGGGCCCAGGTTCAATTCCAACCTCGAGCGACTGTGCGGAGTTTGCACATTCTCTCCGTATCTGCATGGATGTACTCCGGGTGCTCCAGTGTCCTCCCACAGTCCAAAGATGTGCAGGTTAGGTGAATTGACCATGCTAAATTGCCTGTAGTGTTCAGGCATGTGTAAGCTGAGTGCATTAGTCAGGGGAAACGTTGAGTAACAGGATAGGGGAATGGGTCTGGGTGTGATACTCTTCAGACGGTAGGTGTGGACTTGTTGGGCCAAATGGCCTGTTTCCACACTGAAGGGATTCTATGATTTCTATGATTTCTACATTGGGGAGGGAGGGGCATAGTGGTAATGTCACTGGAATGGCACTCCAGAACCTCAGGTAAAGTGTCTGAGTGCATGGGTTTGAATCTGACCATGGCAGATGGTAAAATTTGAATTCAATAAAATCTCATGGCAACCATGCAACCACTGTCAATTGTAATATAAAACCCATCTGGTTCACTAATGTCCTTTAGAGAAAGAAATCTATCATCCCTACCTGGTGTACATGTGACTCCATACCCACAGCAATGTGATGTGGCAGAATTTTACATCAATTTTAAAATGTGTTACATTATTTCTGGAGAAATAGTTCATTGAAAAAAGATAGAGTGCTTGGTGACATGGTGTAAAGATAACAATCTCTCCTTCAACATCAGCAAAATGAAAGAACTGGTCATTGACTTCAGAAAGCAAGGTGGAGGGTACGCCCCATCTTCATAAATGGAGCTGAAGTGGAGATGGTTGAGAGCATCAAATTCCTACGAGTGACGATCACCAACAATCTGTCCTGGTCCACCCCTGTAGATGTAACGATCAAGAGAGCACAACAGTGCCTCTACTTCCTCAGGAGGCATGCCTGTAAAGACCCTTACTAATTTTTATAGATGCATTATAGAAAGCATTCTATCTGGATGCATCACAATTTGGTATGGCAACTGCTCTGCTTAGGATTGTAAGAAACTACAGACAGTCGTGAACCCAACTCAGTCCATCTCATAAGCCAACCTTCCATCCATTGACTCCATGTATACATCTTGTCACCTTGGAAAGACAGCCAACATAATTAAATACCCTTTCCACCACAATTATAATCTCTTCCAACCTGTTCCATTGGGCAGAAAACACAAAAGCTTAAACATACTGTCACAAAGCTAGTCCGTTTTTTATATAAGTTGTTCCTTGGCTCAGGGAGACTCTGTCCTTGATTTTTTTCAGAGGGGCAATAAACCGGGCCGTGCTCTGATCAGTCTGGTTAAGTACAGATGAAAGGGTTTTGAGAGGCCTTTTGTTTACATGTAAACAGATAAGACTTCAGGTCAAAGCGGTCATGTTTTAGTAGTACCCTGTATAATGAAGGGGAGTGGTCAGCTCTCTAGCTGAGCAGTTTAGTTCCGTCTTGAACTGGTTGGAAGCTCACTCTCTTTTCTGCCCTTCAACTTTAACCTATAAGCATGTGTTCCATTTATACTGGAGTTTAAAGGGAGTTTGCTTATTGGAACTGTTGTGCATATTCAGAACAGCATAATTAAGTCTAGTTGGATAGGTTGAGTTCTGTAGGGGTTCTTTATTCTGTTCTTTATGTTTCATTGTGTTATTTTTGTGAATAAATTTTTGTCTGTTTTATAATCTAGTAGTCAACCTAGCGAACTTAATCAGGGTAATTTTCACTGTACAGTTACCAAAACAAATGGCAAAGTTATGGTCTAAGCTGCCTGAGTGATCTGGGCTTAGTCCATAACAACATGTACCAACAGATCCCACAACAGCTTCTTCCCTGCTGTTGATGGACCTTTCAAATTTCAAATTTAATATTGACCTCACTTTTTGTGCACCTTCTCTGCAGTCTGTTCTATTACCCTCTGTACTTTGTATTGTATGATTTCCCTGCATGCAAAACAAATGTTTTCACTACACCTAGGTACAATAAATCAAATCATTATATGCAGAATTTGAAAAGCCATTGAACAATACTAGTTTTCACACGGCTTAATCAATACCAACCATCCCAATTTAGTTGCATAACTATTTTCTAGATTCCAACAGTTCTAGGAAGAAATATTACCCCTCAACGTTCAATGGTGTTACTATCTCTGAATCATCCATTATCAACATGCTCAGGGCTACCATTGACCAGAGCCTGAACTGGACCAGCCAGTGGCTACAAAGGCTATTAAGATACCATGAATTCTACAGCAAGTAACTTATCCTTGATCTCCTTAAAGCTTGGAGAAAGTGAGGACTGCAGATGCTGGAGATCAGAGTCGAGAATGCGGTGCTAGAAAAGCACAGGAGGTCAGGCAGCATCCGAGGAGCAGGAGAATCGACTTTTCGGGCATTAGCTCTTCATCAGGAATGAGCATTCAGCACCACACTCTCTCCTTAAAGCTTATCTATCATCTAAATGGCGCAAGTCAGGAGTGTGCTGAAATCCTTTCCACTTGTATAGATGGTGCAGCTGCAGTTACACTCAAGAAGCTCTGCCACCATCCAGGATAAAGCAGCCTACTTGATTGGCACCACTTCCACAAATTCCACGCCCTCCACCATCAACACACCGTGGCAGCAGTGTGTACCAACAACAAGATGCATGGAGTAACTCACCAAAGCTCTATCAACAGCACTTTCTAGATCCATGACCTTTATCAGCTAGAAGGACAAGAGAACTAGATGTATGGAAACATCACCACCTGCAAGCTCTCGTTCAAGTCACACAGCATCCTGTCTTCAAACTATATTGCCATTCCTTTGCTATTGTATTTGGGAGTAAAAATGTTCACGTATACTTCTATCCTTATAACTGCTAAATGATCCTCCCTATTTAATAGCTCACCTTACTTCACCTTACTTAGTTTAGGATGTGCAATCACTTTTTTAGTTCACATTGAAATGTTTATCTGAATCATCCATTGTAAAGTTTTGTTCAAATGTGACAAAGCTAGTTCCATTGGAAAATCATTCTGATTGTCAGAATACTTACAGCATAAAGTAATTTTCATGTAATATTATTCTTTTTTAAGTGCTATGGTAAAAAGAGCACTCTAGGGTCTGCGGGATACAAGGTAACAGATTTTTATTCAAGCATATATAAAATGGAGTAGGTCTGTCAGGTCTGAGATCCTGACTCAAACAATACAAAAATATGTAACACATGCCTATAGCACTCAATTCCAGTCCCCCATAACAGATTTCCAATAATAAGACTCATCAGTCATCTCGCTGCACATTCTGATATGTTCTGTTCTAATATTATCACATATAACTAATATTACTTTCTCCTGTTGTCTCCTACAGTCCCTCCTTTTGGAAGCCTGGTCATACCCACTTGAGAAAGTTGGGATGTTCCCTAAAATCCTCCACCCACCATATTTCCAGGGATACCACTAAAGTTTGGCTGACTTGAGACAAATCCCAGAAGCTCATACAGATTTCCCCACCTTCCTTCTTTCCGAGCATAATGGCTACAATTGATAGCAGAATATGTCGCCTATTTGTTATTAACACCATTTGCACTTCTTGAACTTTTATCAGCCTCTGGTTGGTATTTGCCACCATGCTCCCTACTTTCCACCAGTTACATTGTATTCTTGCCACTATGGTTTATTCACTAGCAGAGTCCTTTAAAATCCTTGTCATACCTTTACCTAGGTTTTCTGTATCCTTTCTCTTTGATTGCTTGACTGCTTTTGTCAATGGGGAGAAAGTGAGGACTGCAGATGCTGGAGATCAGAGCTTAAAAATGTGTTGCTGGAAAAGCGCAGCAGGTCAGGCAGCATCAAAGGAACAGGAGAATCAACGTTTCGGGCATAAGCCCTTCTTCAGGAATGAGGAGGGTGTGCCAAGCAGGCTAAGATAAAAGGTAGGGAGGAGGGACTTGGGGGAGGGGCATTGAAAATACGATAGGTGGAAGGAGATTAAGGTGAGGGTGAGGGGGAGTTAAAGTGTTCAGCCACGGGGCGGTTGGGTTGGTTGGTGCGGGTGTCTCAGAGGTGTTCTCTGAAACGTTCCGCAAGTAGGCGGCCTGTCTCCCCAATGTATAGGAGGCCACATCGGGTGCAGCGGATGCAGTAAATGATGGGTGTGGAGGTGCAGGTGAATTTCTGACGGATATGGAAGGAACCCTTGGGACCTTGGAGGGAAGTGAGGGGGGAGGTGTGGGCCCAAGTTTTGCATTTCTTGCAGTTGCAGGAGAAGGTGCCGGGAGTGGAGGTTGAAGTGGGCGAGAGGGGTGGACAGGTTGTGGCGGTCAATGTCGCGGCGGCAGTTGGCAGATGTCTCACCGCGTGTTGAATACGTTATCGAGCATTTCTTCCTCCGCCTTCGCCTCTGCGCCTACTTCTTCAACCAGGACTCCTGCCCACCCTCTGACGATCCCTTCTCCCGCCTCCAACACACCCCATCCACCTGGACACCCCGTGCTGGCCTTTTACCTGCCCTCGATCTCTTCATAACCAACTGCCGCCGTGACATTGACCACCTCAACCTGTCCACCCCTCTCACCCTTGCAACATGCAGTCCTCCACTCCCTCCGCTCCAACCATAACTTCACCATCAAACCGGCAGACAAGAGAGGCGCGGTGGTAGTTTGGCGCACCGATCTTTATATTGCTGAGGCTAAACGCCAGTTGGCGGTCACCTCCTCCTACTGCCCCCTTGACCATGACCCCACCTCCCACCACCAAACCATCATCTCCCAGACCATCCATAACCTCATCACCTCAGGGGATCTCCCATCCACTGCCTCCAACCTCATAGTCCCACAACCCCGCACCGCCTGTTTCTACCTCCTGCCCAAAATCCACAAACCTGACTGCCCCGGCCGACGTTGAGACTTTATTGCTGGAACAGCACAGCAGGTCAGGCAGCATCCAGGGAACAGGAGATTCGACGTTTCGGGCACAGGCCCTTCTTCACAGGCCTGTGCCCGAAACGTCGAATCTCCTGTTCCCTGGATGCTGCCTGACCTGCTGTGCTGTTCCAGCAATAAAGTCTCAACTTTGATCTCCAGCATCTGCAGACCTCACTTTCTGCCCCGGCCGACCCATTGTCTCATCCTGCTCCTGCCCCACCGAACACATTTCTGCATACCTTGACACGGTCCTGTCCCCCTTAGTCCAAGAACTCCCCACCTATGTTCGGACATCACCCACGCCCTCCACCTCCTCCATGATTTTCACTTCCCCGGCCCCCAACGTCTTATCTTCACCATGAACATCCAGTCCCTATACACCTCCATC
>NC_057727.1:34395164-34405021 GCF_004010195.1 Chiloscyllium plagiosum | reverse complement strand
GCCCCCACCCCCTCTCTGGCCTATCACCCTCACCTTAACCTCCTTCCACCTATCGTATTTTCAATGCCCCTCCCCCAAGTCCCTCCTCCCTACCTTTTATCTTAGCCTGCTTTTCACACCCTCCTCATTTCTGATGAAGGGCTTATGCCCGAAACGTCGATTCTAATGTTCCTTTGATGCTGCCTGACCTGCTGCACTTTTCCATTTTTATGCTTTTGTCAATGAACCTTTTATAGAGTCAAAGAATAATATAGCATGAAACCAGATTGTTCAGACCAACTCATCCATGCTGATCAAGTTTCCTCAACTAAACCAATCCCATTTTTCTGTGTTTGGCCCGTATCCCTCAAAACCTTTACTATGTACATACCTGTCTGAGTGTTTTTTTAAATGTTGTAACTGTACTGCTGCCACTGTGTATTGCTGGTGGAGGGTGTGGAGATTTGTGAATGTGGTGCCATTCAAACAGCTGCTTTGTCCGGTATGGTGCCAGGCCTCTTAAGTGTTGTTGGAGCTGTACCAACTACACAAGTGGAGAGTATTCCATCACATTCCTGACTTGTGCCATTTAGATGGTGGACAAGTTTTAAGGAAATAAGAGATAAGTTACTGTTGAGTTTGTAGTATCTCAATAGCTTTTGTAGCCACAGTCCCAATACAATTGGTCCAGTTCAGGCTCAGGTTAATGATATTTCTGAGCGTATTAATAGAGAAGGATTCAGAGAAAATAATGTCATTGAACATGGTTTTATTGTCTCTTATTGGTGATATTAATTGCTTAGCACTTGTGTGATGTGAATTTTATATGCTATCTATCAACCCAAGGCTGAATGTTGGCCCAGATCTTGTTGCTTATGGACACAAACTGCTTCACTATCTGAGGAGTCATCAGTGGTGCTGAACATTGTGCAGCATCATCAACTATTCCCACTTCTAACCTAATGATGGAGCGGTCATTGATGGAACAAGTGAAAATGGTTGAACCTTAGACACTACTCTGAGAAACTCTCAGTAAAGTCTTGAGGCAGAAGTGATTGACTTTCACCAGTCACAAAGCCTAGAGCCTTTCAACCATCTTCTGGATAACTTTTCAAATGGTATCATTGGTGTTTATCGTACCATTTCACCACTGGCTCAATTCAAAACTTGGAAGGGGTCTGCCTGTGATGTGGAGATCTCCCATGGGAAAAGAGCCAATGATCTGTAATCAACTAAATTTGGTAATCAAGAGGGAAGCTTTGAAACCTGAGATGCAGATTTGTGGACCAACAGGTCCACATCAGATGCCATATCACTTGCCCTTCACTCATCTCGAGAACATCTTGAAACCAGGAACAGCTACATAAGAATCTACTCATTGACTACAGTCCACCAATCAACATTATTATCGCCTCAAGACTGATTACTAAACTGAATGATCTCAGACTAAGCCCCACTCTCTGCAAGTGGATACTCAGTTTCCTGACCCACAAGCCATAATCAGTAAAGATTGGGGACAATATTTCATCCTCACTAACACTCAACACTGGAGCCCCCCAGAGTTGCATACTCACCCCATACTGTACTCACTGTATACCCATGACTGCATCGCCAAATACCAGACTAATGCCATTTACAAGTTCACAGATGACACCACCATAGATGGTCGAATCTCAGATGGCAACGAAACAGACTACAGACAGGAGGTGGAAGACCTGGAAAAATGGTGGAACAACCTCGCTCTCAATGCCAGCAAAACCAAGGAATTCATTATTGACTTTCAGCGGGATGTAACAGCACAGAGGTGGAACGAGGGGAGAGTGTCAAGCTCCTGGGAGTGGTCAACAAAAAGCTTTCTTGGACTCTTCATGTGAACGCACTGGTTATAAAGGCCCAACAACGTCTCTGCTTCCTCAGTTAGCTGAGGAAATTTCCCATGACGGCAAATACCCTTGCCAACTTTTTAGGCACGCCATCGAGAGCATTCTATCTGGATGCATCACCATCTGGTATGGCAACTGTACCATTCAAGATCAGAGATGGTTACAGAGAGTGGTGAACTCGGCCCTGACAATCACAAAGGCCAACCTCCCAACTATAGAATCCATCTACCAGGCCCACTGTCAAGGCAAGGCTGCCAGCATTCTCAAAGATCCATCCCACCCAGGCTATGCTTTTCTACAACCTCTACCATGAGGGAAAAGGTACAGAAGCCTGGACACATGCATCAGCTGATTTCAAAACAGTTTCAATTCTATTGTTGTTAGAATATTGAATGGACTCACAAACCCTTAGCGTTCGCCTGTATCTGTGTTTTTGTTTTGCTGCTGTTTACCTATTATTTACTTATCAAAGCTATTTAACTATGTGATCTGCCTGTATTACTCGCAAGACAAAGCGTTTCACTGTGCCTCGGTACATGTGACAATAAATTCAATTCAATTCAATTCAGAGAGTTTTGAGAAGATTTGTCACTCAGGTTGAGGTTCTAGATGTAGGTTCACTCACTGAACTGGACAATTCATTTTCAGACATTTCATCACCATACTAGGTAACATCTTCAGTGAGCCTCCGGATGAAGCGCTGCTGATGATTCATACTTTCTACTATGTTTTTAGGGTTTCATTTCCTACGGTGATGTCATTTCCTGTTCGATTTCTGAGGGGGTCAAGTCAATGTGTTTGTTGATAGAGTTCCAGATGGAATGTCATTTCTCTAGAAATTTTTGTGTGTGTCTCTGTTTGGCTTGTCCTAGGATGGATGTGTTGTCCCAGTCTGTATCTGTATGTAAGGATACTAGTGAGAGAGGGTCATGTCACTTTGTTCATTCCATTCACATGTTCCCGTGGTAGGGCCATCAACAACTTGATTGCATTCTCAACTCTAATTGTCACAAGACTACCAGCTCCCACATCTCCTCAAATTGTTCAACAATGTTTAGTTTTTCTACAGTCTTGTATCAGGACTAAGGTGCAGTTCCAAATTCTTTATCTCTCATTTTAAATTAAACATTCTGTCTCAGGCGATGAGCCTACATGGTACATGCTATTCCCTTTAACTGGGAATTAATGAATTTAGTAATACTCTGGAAGAACAAGTTTTATCTATTTCTTGGACCTGTTTGGTTGCAACTGTGTATTCTGTTCCCCAGCCGATGAATCGCAATCTTCTTGTGCTCTTTCGGGTCACCCAGGAGACATTTTCTAATTCTGCTTATCCCATCCTCAGGGATTGTTACGGTGTCTAGGCAGTTAGTATGTTTTTTTCACTTGTTCGTATGATGTGGGTGTTGCTGGCTTAGCTTGTCCCTAGGTTGCCCTTGAGAAGTTGGTGGTGAGCTGCCTTCTTAAACCGCTGCAGTTCATTTGCTGTAGGTAGACCCACAATGCAGTTAGGGAGAGAGTTCCAGGATTTTGGCCCAGTGAGTATGACAGAACAGCCCTATATTTCCATGTCTAGAGGGTGAGTAGCTTGGAGGGAACATCTAAGTGGTGCTGCTTTCACATATCTGCTGCCCTAATCCTTCTGGATGGAAATGATTATAAATTTGTAACATGCTATCTAAGGAACCTTGGTGAATTTCTGCAGCGCATCTTGTAAATGGTTTACCCTGCTGCAACTGACTGCTAGCGGTAGAAGGAGTTGATGTTTGTAGATGTAGTGCCAATCAAGTGGCCTGCTTTTTCCTAGAAGGTGTTGAGCTTCTTGAGTATTAGAACATAAAACCTGGAACAGCACAGCACAGTACAGGCACTTCGGTCTTGATATTGTGTCAACCTTTTTATTGTACTCTAAGATCAAACTAACCCATATACCTTTCATTTTACTATCATCCATGCACATATCTAAGAGTTGTTTAATTATCCCTAATGTATCTGAATCTACTACCACTGCTAACAATTCATTCCACGCACTCATCATTCTCTGTGTAAAGAACCTACCACTGATATCTCCTCTAAGCCTTCCTCCAATCACCTTAAAATTATGCCCCCTCATGATAGCCATTTCTGCCCTGGGAAAAAAAGTCTCTGGCTATCCACTCTATCTACACCTCTCATCATTTTGTACACCTCTATCATGTCACCTCTCCTCCTTTTTCTCTCCAATGAGAAAAGCCCTAGCTCCCTCAACTTTTCTTCATAAGACATGCCCTCCAGTCCAGGCAGCATACTGGTAAATCTCCTCTGTACTCCCTTTGAAGCTTCCACATTCTTCCTATGATGAAGCAACCAGAACTGAATGTGATATTCCAAGTCTTGTCTAACCAGGGCTTTTTAGTGCTGCAGCATAACCCCCCATGCTAATGAAAGCCAATACACTATATGCCTTCTTAACAACACTATCAGCTTCAGTGGCAACTTTGAGGGATCTATGGACATTGTTATGAACCAGGTGAGACCCCTTCAAAATATTTCTGGAAGGTAACCTGGACCCTAACTTTGCTCATTGTTTTAAGCAGGAATAGAGTGGATATTCGGCGAGTAATGCAGCTGGCCCAACCATTCAGTTTTAAACAAAACAGAATTTATTTGCAATATTACTGAATGAAATGGAAACAAAAAAGAACAGAATATAGAATAATGTAACCTATCCAAAAAACCAACAGACTATCCAACTTAATGATGCTGTTCCAAATACTTTAGCAAACCCCTTAAAAAGGTAAAATCAAGCACAGGATCTTACAGGAAAGAGCGAGGTGGCAGAGGGATTCAGCATGGAACATCTTTCATGTAGCTGTTTCTTGGATCAGCAACCTCAGAACTGACTGCCTTTCACTGAACAGCCAGACTGCTAAAAACCAAGCCAAACGCGAGAAAAGCTGAGCTGGGAGAACTGGCCACTCCGCTTTCATTGTACGAGTGTTTTTTTTAAACTTGAAAGGCTTTTGTCTGAGGTAGTATCTGTTAGCTATAATCAAAATAGCCCTAAAACACTTCAAAGCTAGACTTTTCGGAATCACTGCTTTTATGACCTCTCTGAAAAAAAGCCAAGGACAGCATAACGTTGTTAAAGGTGTGGCATCATCACACCTACTCCCTTTAAAAAAAGAACCATCAATATCCAAAGATGGCTTCATTTTAAAACCCCTTAATCTTAATATATTAGTACTCTAAAACACACATAAACATTACATTGTTATTAATCATGCAAACAAGCACTACTACATTTTGTTTCGGTCCTTTTTACTACTGCCACTGAATACCTCTGTTTCTCATTCAAGTCTCAGCAGTGCATCGGCAATCATGTTTTCTTGTCCTACCACATGCACAATTTTCAAATTGAACAGCTGTAACAACAAGCTCCATCTAAACAGTCTGCTGTTTTTATCTTTAAATTTCTCCTCAAACTTCAATAGGTTATGGTCAGTGATATGATTGTCTCGATACATTACTGGTAACATAGACATTAATGTGTTGTAACACAAAGCTTGAAGTCTCCTTCTCAACTGTTGAATATTTCAGCTGATGAATGTTCAATTTCTTGGAGAAATACCTGATAGTTCTTTTTATCTTCTTTCGCCTTCCTGCAAGAGCACAGCACCGACACCCGCATCACTTGCATCGATAGCCACCTTGAATGGTTTTGTGTAATTAGTTGTGGCTAATACTGGGCAGTGGTTAACACAGCTGCCAGGCTGTCAAATGCCTTCTGACAGTCCGCTGTCCACTGAAACATCTTGCCTTTCTTTAGCAATTCAGTGAGTGGAGCAGCCACATTGCTAAAATTTGGTACAAATTTTCGATGAAATCCATTAAATTCCAGGAATCCTAGCACAGCTCTTTTCATCGATGGTATGGGAAACTTCCCAATTACCTTTGTTTTTGCATTCCAAGGGGCTATGTGTCCATGTCCAATAGTATGGCCCAGAAAAGTGATTTGGGCTTTGGCAAATTCACTTTTAGTCAGGTTTATCACCAAGCCTGCCTTCCAAAGTCAATAGAACAATTCTGATAAATGTTGCAAATGTTCCTTCCATGTGTGACTAAAAATCACCAGGTCATCAATGTAAATGACACAATTG
Source organism: Chiloscyllium plagiosum (assembly GCF_004010195.1). Taxonomy (NCBI): domain Eukaryota; kingdom Metazoa; phylum Chordata; class Chondrichthyes; order Orectolobiformes; family Hemiscylliidae; genus Chiloscyllium; species Chiloscyllium plagiosum. The sequence goes on along the minus strand of NC_057727.1, from coordinate 34,399,020 downwards.
GGTAATCCAGTAATGACCTTATTGGTTCGACTCTGAAATGTGACTGGCACAGTTTTCATACCAAATGGTATGACTTTAAATTGATACAGTCCATTTGACATTACAAAAGCTGAAATTGTCTTCTCTTTTTTGGACAAAGTTATCATCTGAGTATCATCTGAGCAAGCCCAACTTAGAAATATAACTTTGCTTGTTCCACGTTTACAACACAATCTTCCAAACATGGAATCGGATATGCATCAGTTCTTGTAATGCCATTGACTGTGCGATAGTCCACACGTAACTGTTGGGTACCAGCTGGTCTTTGCAACATTACTATGGGTGAGCTCGAGACACTGTAACTCATTTTGATCATGTTATCTTGGAGCTTGCGTTCAATCTCATTTTGAACATGTGCCGACTTCAGAGGGTTCCTCCAACATCTATAAAGATGTTGCTTAATCGAAACAGCATCTCCTATATCTACATCATGCATAATTAGGTTAGTACTTGCAGCTTATTTCCACATATCTCCTCAGGCGATAGTAATAACTCTTACAGACCATTTTGATTTTGCTCTGGAAGGTTACTCAATAATTTATCCCAATGTTTGACAACTTCCTCATTGTCCAATTTAATTTGGGGAATGTCCAATTCAGAATCCTCTGAACTTGGTTCTTCCCTTTTTTTTTGGAACCAATAATACAGTCTTCTTTGGTTTTCTTTCCCTGTCAAAATACCTTTTGAGCATATTCACATGACACACTTTGTGAGATTTCTTTCTGTCAGGAGTCCTTATCAAATAGTTCACCTCACTCAATTTTCTTTTGACTTGAAACAATCCACTAAACCTTGCTTTTAAAGGTTCACCTATCACTGGAAGTAACACTAACGCCTTATCCTCAATGGCAAAATTGCGAGTTTTGATTTCCTCTGCTTCCCATTTCATTGTATGCTGTGATACTTTTAAATGCTGTCCAGCCAACACTCTGAATATGTGATCTCTGAATTCTGACTTATCAATTTCTCCTTAATCAATTTTCGCGGTCCTCTCACATCATCCCCAAAAACTAATTCAAATAGACTGAATTTGGTTGATTAATTTGATGCATCTCTGATGGCAAAAAGCACAAACAGAATTCCCTTATCGTATCTGGATAGTCTGAATAGTCCTGACTATAAGCCCTCAACATGGTCTTTAATGTCTAATGCCACCTTTCTAGTGCTCCCTGCGATTCTGGATATACACTGTGGATTTGAATTGTTTTATTCCTAAACTGTCCATAACTTCCTTGAATAATTTTGGTATAAAGTTTGATCCTTGATTTGATTTTATCTTTGTGGTTAGTCTGTATTTGGTGAAAAGTTTGAGTAACTCCTCTACAATCCATTTAGCTGTGATATTGCATAATGGAACAGCTTCTGGAAACCTAGTGGACACATCCATTATTGTTAACAAATACTGATTCCCACCTTTTGTTTTAGGTAGAGGTCTTACACAATCAATTAAGATTCTTGTAAAAGGTTCCTCAAATGCAGGAATTGGTATCAAAGGGGCGGGTTTTGTTAATGCCTGTGGTTTTCCCATTACGTGACATGTATGACATGTCTGACAAAATTCAACTACGGAACAATCTCAATTATCAAAAAGAGGTGGGCAGGGAATATAACTGATTGTTCGGATAACCGATTGCTTGGATAAGGATCATGTTTCTTCGGGACCTTGAGATCGTGTTCGGAAAGTCTGAAATTCAGATAATTGATGTTTGGGTAACTGAGGTTGTTCTGTACATTTTGCAAAGTCAGGCCAGTAAAAATGTTTTTGTATTTTAGCTTGAGCTTTTACCCACAACACCTCCTTTCTATAACCCACTGGTAATTCCACTTGATGAACTTCTGCCCATTTCTCATCTGCTTCAATAGGTGATGGTCTCCATTTCCTCATTAAGACATCATTTTTAAGATAATAGCATTCAGGGATACATTTGGATTCTTTTTCCATGTGTGCCTCTTGCTACAATTGCTTTAAATTTTTATCTTACTACTATAACTCAGTTAATTTATCTGAGCTAAAGATGTCTGCTGTGTCATCTATTTGCTCCTGGTTTGTGTCAGCCATCTGATCAAACAGGATCTCTGCTAATTCCACTTCAACTTTCTTATTTGTACTCTTTGACCTCTCCTGTTTCAACTGGTGATTTTGTGACCTTGTTACCACACAGTCAGGAAAAATCCTAGGATATACGTCCTGCAGTTGTTCAGTTGCCTGAGTTTCCACTGGTTTTTCAACCACAGTGGGCAGCACGCCTACCTGTGAGCCAGCTATACCATTAGCAAGGACAAATGGTATTTCTGGAGCTGAGGATTTGTCCGGTACTCCTACCACAACCTCTCCACTTTTCACCGACACTGTAACCTCACTTTACATAATTGAGCACTTCTTCTGTCACTGTGAATTCCTGTTACTCGCATGTTTTCTGTCAATAGTCCTTCAGAGGTACGTATCTCCTCATCTTTCAACATCACAGATTGAGAGGATCCTGTATCTCTTAGTATTGTATCCTCTTGACCTGCTGCTCTTAGCCTATGTGAGTAAATTCTACCTTCACTGAAAAGTGGTTTAAGGAGATCTGGCACTTCCTGCTTAACCAACCTCTGACCAACTTGTATATTCTGGTGCTGTTTTCTAGCCTCCACTGTGTTTTCCAATCCCATTCCAACAAAATTCACTGGCTTATCCCTTTTTCCTACTTCTGGTTTCCCAGTGCTTTTCCTAACCCGCCAACACTGTGATTTTATATGGCCTACTTTATTGCAGTGAAAACACCGGAGCTTTTTAATTTCTCTTTCCCTTCAAGTATTTCCTAATTACCCTGTGGTAACTTATCTTTATGACCTTCACCGAGATCTACCTTTCCCTTTCCACGTGAGGATTTCTCTTTTCCCCAATTTCTATCCCTGATGGATTGAAATTGATATTGGAAGCCAAGCTTTGATTTTTGAACCAACTCATAATCATCTGACATTTCAGCTGCTAATCTTCCCATTTTAACTCTCTGCTCTTCCACATGAGTTCTCACTACTTCAGGAAGTGAATTTTTGAACTCCTCCAAAGTAACCATCTCTCTAAGAGTGCCAGAAGGTCTACTTTTAATGCCCTTATCCACCTATTAAATTTACTTTGACTGATCCTTTCAAACTCAATATAGGTTTAATGAGGGTCCTTCTTAGATTCTTGAAATGTCTGTCGGCTTCTGGCACAAGCTTGTATGCACTTAAGATGGCTATATTCACCTCCTCATATTCCCCAGATACCTCCTCTGATAGTGATGCAAATATCTCACTAGCTCTACCTACAAAGTTTTGTTTGGATCAACAAAACCCATATGGTCACTGGCTACCATATTTGTTTAGCCACCTTTTCAAATGCGATGAAAAAGGCTTCCACATCTTTCTTATCAAATGTAGTCAACGCATGAATATATTTAAACAGTTTTTCACCAGGCCTTTAGCTACCATGGGTTTGCTCATCCTCACTCTCTTCTTCACTTGCCTTCAGCCTTCATCTCCATCTTTTTAATAGACAATAGGTGCAGGAGTAGGCCATTCTGCCCTTCGAGCCTGCACCACCATTCAATATGATCATGGCTGATCATCCTTAATCAGTATCCTGTTCCTGCCTTATCTCCATAACCCTTGATTCTACAATCCTTGAGAGCTCTATCCAACTCTTTCTTAAATGAATCCAGAGACTGGGCCTCCACTGCCCTCTGGGGCAGAGCATTCCACACAGCCACCACTCTCTGGGTGAAGAACTTTCTCCTCATCTCTGTCCTAAATGGTCTACCCCGTATTTTTAAGCTGTGCCCTCTGGTTC
>NC_057727.1:34350190-34394957 GCF_004010195.1 Chiloscyllium plagiosum | reverse complement strand
CCTTCATTTACTGGTGTACAAGAACACCCAGATCTCTCTGTACTGCCCCTTTACCTAAATTGATTCCATTTAGGTAGTAATCTGCCTTCCTGTTCTTGCCACCAAAGTGGATAACCATACATTTATCCACATAAGCTGACTTTCCTGTCTGAGTGCCAATTTCTGAAGTTCAAATTCCCTCTCTTTCTTTCTTTGGTCTTTCTCCTTTTCTCTCTCTTCTTTTTGTTCTGCTAAAGCGATTCATTCTTTTTCTCTTCCCCCTACTTTTAATCATAATTCAAATTGTTTCATTTCTGTTGCCCTTGTCTTTTGCCTCTAGCTCAAGCTGCTTCATTTTCAATTGAATTTTAGCCATCTGTAAAGATTCTGATGGTGTTTCCAGCAAATTTAAATGCCAAGCTATTGCTATAATTATCTCTCCTTTCCTCACAGAAGGAGGCAGCTCCAGCTCCAGCTCCAGCTCCAGCTTTTCTGCTAATTCTAGCAGCTTGGCCTTAACCACCTTTTGCAAAACCCCCAAAGTCACTTCTTCCACCCCAGAAAACTCTGAAACACTGAAAAAGTCTTTGCCATCCCAAGCACTATTTAAACCAACCGAAATCAACAGCCACCCCCGTCTAACACTGTCACCTCCTCACCATGGTTAATATTCTGAGGACATGGGTTTGACTCCCACCATAGCAGATGATGAAATTTGAATTCCCTTCATAGCAGCACCATGGGAGTCATAAAACTCGAAGAATCGTAGGAATTCAAGAAGGCAGCTCATCTGGAGGGAATTGGGAATGTGCAATAAATGCTGGCCGAGCTAACAATGCCCACAATTCATGAACAAGTACAAAACCTACCTTCTTAAACCCCTGTATGTTTGCTGGGAGTGTAATATTTGCTGTCATCAATGACCCATCTGAGATATTGCTTGGACATTGCTCAATTGTGGTTGGGTTACCTTGTTCATATAGACACATATCTTATTAAAATTAGTCTTGAGAATCTCTGTCATGTCCTCAAGATGTTTGCAAACCAGCAATTGGGCCAAAGGATAACCAAGTCCTTTAATATCTATCACTTGAGGTGACCAAATATGCGGCTGGAGTCACTATCAGAATTTTTTCAAGATTGTGTGAGTTAGGTATTTGTTTCCATTGTTCTGTATGTGGGCTATTTTAGCTTTCTAAATGGATGGTTAAGTAGACAATGTTGTGGTTCTGTTCGCCGAGCTGGGAATTTGTCTTGCAAACATTTCGTCCCCTGTGTAGGTGACATCCTCATGCTTGGGAGCCTCCTGTGAAGCGCTTCTGTGATGTTTCCTCCGGCATTTATAGTGGCCTGTCTCTGCCACTTCCGGTTGTCAGTTCCAGCTGTCCGCTGTAGTGGCCGGTATATTGGGTCCAGGTCGATGTGTTTGTTGATAGAGTCTGTGGATGAGTGCCATGCCTCTAGGAATTCCCTGGCTGTTCTCTGTTTGGCTTGCCCTATAATGGTAGTGTTGTCCCAGTCGAATTCATGTTGCTTGTCATCTGCGTGTGTGGCTACTAAGGATAGCTGGTCGTGTTGTTTCGTGGCTAGTTGGTGTTCATGGATACGGATCATTAGCTGTCTTCCTGTTTGTCCTTTTACTCTAAGGCTGTGCCCTCAGCTCCTAGTCTCTCCTACCAATGGAAACATCTTCTCAATATCCACTCTGTCCAGACCATTCAATATTTGGAATGTTTCAATTAGATCTCCCCTCAGCCCTCTAAACTCCATCAAGTATAAACCCAGAGTGCTCAAACGTTCCTCATATGTTAACCTTTTCATTCCTGGGACCATTCTCTCGAACCTTCTCTGAAGATGCTGAAGGGCCAGTATATCTTTCCTGAGATATGGGGCCCAAAACTGTGCACAGTACTCCAAATGTGGTCTGACAAGAGCCTTATAGAACCTCAGAATTATATCCCTGCTTTTATATTCAAGTCCTCTCAAAATAAATGCCAACATTGCATTTGCATTCCTACCTACTGACTCAACTTGCAAGTTTACCTTGAGAGAATCCTGGACTAGAACTCCCAAGTCTCTTTGCACTTCAGGCTTCTGAATTTTCTTCCCATTTAGAAAATAGTCCATGCATCTATTCTTCCTACCAAAGTGCATAACCTCACACTTTCCAAGGTTGTACCCCATCTGCCACTTCTTTGCCCACTCTCCTAACCTGTCCAAATCCTTCTACAGCCTCCCCAACTCCTCAATGCTACTCGTGTCTCAGGCATGACACCCCTTTGATGAAACCATGTTGACTTTGCCCTATTTTACCATACATTTCCAAGAATTCAGAAATTTCATCCTTCACTATGGATTCCTGGATCTTATCCACGACCAAGGTTAGGCTAATTGGTTTGTAATTTTCCGTCTTTTGTCTTACTCCCTTTTTAAACAGGGGTGTCACATTAGCGATTTTCCAGTCCTCTGGGACCCTCCATGATTCTAGCAATTCCTGAAAGATCACCACTAATGCCTTGACTATCTCTTCAGCTATCTCCCTTCGAACTCTAGAATAGAGTCCAGGTCCAGGTGATTTATCCACCTCCAGGCCATTCAGTTTTACTAGCACCTTCTCCTTGGTGACAGCCACCATAGTCAGCTCTGACCCCTCACTCTTTTGAATTTTTGGGATATTAGTCATGTCTTTCACCTGTGAAGACTGCTGCTAAGTCATTATTAATTTCCTCAGCCATTTCCTTGTTCCCTACTACTGTTTTTCCAGCATCATTTTCCAGTAGCCCAACGTCCACTTTTGCCTCTCTTTTGCCCTTTATATATCTAAAGAAAGTCTTACAGTCTTCCTTTATATTACTGCGTAGCTTTCCATCAAATGTAATCTTCTCCCTCCTTATATTTTTTATTGCCATTTATTGGTCTTTGTAAGCTTCCCAATCTTCAGGTTTCCCATTGCCCTTCACCACATTATATGCTTTCTCTTTTGCTTTTATGTTGTCCCTGACTTCCCTAGTCACCCATGGTTGCCTCAGCCTCCCTGTACCCTGCATCTTTTTCCTTGGGCTGAGTCTCTGCTGTTCCACTGTCTTTCCTGCTAGACACCTCTTCCAGTCAATTCTACCCAGCTCCTCTGTCATGCCTCTGTTGTTGCCTTTATTCAGCTGTAATACTGTTACCTCTAATTCTATTTTCTCCCTTTCAAATTGCAGAGTAAATTCAATTACATTCTGATCACTGTCTCTAGAGGGTTCCTTCACCTTAATTTCCCTTACCAAGTCCTTCTCATTGCACAACACTAAGTCCAGTATTGCCTGTTCCCTTGTGGGCTCCACCAGAAGCTGCTCCAGAAAACCATCTCATAGACATTCCACAAATACATTTTCTTGCAGTCCACTACCAACCTGATTTTCCCAGTCCGCATATTGAAATCCCCCAAGATCACTGTAACTTTGCCTTTCCTACACATCTTTTCTGTCTCCTCGTGTATCTTACACCCCAGCCCCTGACTACTATTTAGAGACCTGTACGTAACTCCACCTATCGTCTATTTACCTTTGTGGTTCCTCAATTCTACAGACACCGATTCTTCACCATCTGACCCTACTTCGTTTCTTCCTATTACTTTAATTTTATTTCCTACTAATAAGGCAACTCCATCACCTTTACCCACCCGCATATCTTTTTCGATAGGATCTATATCCTTAAATATTCAGCTTCCAATCCTGATCCCTTTGCAGCCATGTCTGTGTGATACCAACCACATCATACCTGCCAATTTCGATCTGTGCCACAAGCTCTTTATTTCATTCCTTATACTGTATGCATTTTCAGTTATAACACCTTTCAGCACTGTATTAACTGTCCCTCTTCTCATTGTCATTCGTTTGTCCAGTGTGCTTGAAGTTTGATTTCTAACCCTTTCCATACACTCTGTCTTATTTGTGTATATCCTGTCTTATTTGTGTATAACCTCTCCTGAGTTCTGCACTCTTTCCTCCTCCTTTCGGGTTTTTTAATTTCCCCTAAAAGTAAGCCCCCCCCCATTTAGTTCAAAGCCTGGTCTCCCACCCTAGTTATGTAATTTGCTCAGAATCTGGTCCCAGCATGGTTCAGATGAAGAACAAGCCACTGGAACAGATCCCATCTTCCCCAGTACTTGTGCCAATGTCCCATGAATTCAAACCCATTTCTCTCACACCAATCTTTGAGCCACGCATTTACCTGCTTAATCTTATTGACCCTGTGCCATTAGCTCATGGTTCAGGTAGTAATCCGGAGATTATTACCTTTTTGGTTCTGTTTTTTAATTTAGTTCCTAACTGTTCATACTCCTTTAGCAGAACCTCTGCCCTAGTTTTATCTATGTCATTGGTACCTCTGTGGACCACGGCCACTGGATCTTTCCCCTCTCCTCCCACTCCAAGTTCCTCTGCAGCCCAGATACGATATCCTGAACCCAAGCACCAGGCAGATAACACATAAAAGTCATTAGATAAATTACAAAAAGTAATTTTATACATTAAACAGCTGAATATTTCTGTCCAGCTAAAGCTAATTCTGTTGAAATTTCCATAAATTGAATTCCCAGGATAAAATACATTGTAGGAAGCTGGCAAGCAAAATGCCTTGTTTTGCATTCAAATAATAATGCTATTTAAATGTATTTTGCTAACAGAAGAAACATTTTGGGAAGTCCCCAGGTTACGAACACCTGACTTACGAATGTCCTATACTTATGAACCAACCTCCAGCTTCTCATTTTTAAAAATTATTTTTTAACTTGTTCGTAACTGGGGACTTCCTGTACAGCAAAACCTTTCATATTGCACTCATCAGGATGAATCACAAAAATGCCAATGTGAAGGGAAAACAACATTTATACTGTACGAGAGGAGAGTGCTCATTTGTTGGCAGGTGAACTCTGATTAGTAGAGACATTACTAAGGAGAATGCATCTATTTGATAATGACTGTCAGTTAAATACTAAGCTTTGCCTAAATCTTAAACCAGGAAAGTTGACTGTGATTGATCATGGCATTCCACTGAGAAATGAACCAGAGAATACTGTTTCACATGCTGTTGAGTTAGTCCGGGCGGTGTATGTGTACAAGTTCTTTCTGCCTGCAAAGAGTGCTTAAGCATGGGTACCTTCCAGCACATGCAAGAGTACCATGCTGTGAATGCAACTGACAATCCTAAATTGGTTGTCAGCTAATTTCTTTGCAAATCCGAGGTTATTTAGGAATGATTGTCCAATCACAGAATCTTATGTTGCACTTTGCATTTTGAATGCATGTTTTAGTTGAATACAACCACAGAACAACTTTGGTTATCTGAACATCAGTTATCTGAATTTCAGACTATCTGAACAAGATCTCAAGATCCACTAAAAATGTTATCTGAACAATCAGTTATCCAAACAATCAGTTATCTGAACAATAGATACTCATCCCCTCTCATTTGGATAATCAAGGTTGTTCTGTAGTACCTCCCATGTTTAAGGGAGAAGCTGTTTGATACAATTGGTCAGTATCTAGGACATATGGCCTATCCACCTCACATCATCTTTGGATAAAGCCAACAAGGGGAAGGATTTAGATATGAAATAAGAGCAGGACATGACTATATTCCTGAAGCGGTAACAAATATTATGTGTAAACAAAAATGAAGACATTGCTGGAGGATAGTTATGATGATTCAGACAATAAAACAATGTGTTGGAGGAGGATGGGTAATTGTATTAGTCACAGGCTACAGACAGGGCAAGAGAACCAAAATGGAAATACATAGGCTAACAAAGAGTGTCACTGCTGCACTAGAGGTGGAAACCTAATTGGGGTTGTGGGGAAGATTATAAGAATATAGGAGAGTCAATGACTTTGCACAGGAAAAAAAGGTTAATTACATTGTACAGCAATATTTTAAGGCAGAGGAGTAACATGTCTTTAAGAAGGGGGTTACAGTGGCAGATGTAAAAGTGAGGGCTAGCAGCTGAGTGAAGGAAGCCATTATATGCATACAGAACAAGAAGCAATGTAATATTAATTATTAAGTTGTATAATGATTACTTCTTTAACTTGTGAGTAATTTTCATTTTTGATCTAAATTTGTAATAAAATTATTTTTACACCTAAGGATGATATGCTGAATAACATTACCAAACGACTTGTGGATACCAGGACAAGTTCCATTAGTTCGGAAGCCTCATTTATCTACCATACATCCCACAGTTCAATGTCAGTTGCCTCTGAAAGAACAATAAGAACTGCTTCAGGAGAACAAACCTTAGAAGAAACTCCTTTTCTTACACAGACTAAAATGGACAAGGAAAAGATTCACAGCAATATCTCGCCAGTCCTAAGCAGATCTCCCACCAGAGTAGATGCTCCAGATTCTACACCAAGCATCATAAAAGTGAAAGATAGTCAACCTAACCCATCCAGAGCATCCATGGTAAAAAAATCCTTAAAAGAAATCCCAAAGAAAGATCCAAGACTAACCACGGAGACCTGTGTAAGTTGTTTTTTCCTGATTTTAAAATCATTTAGTTTTATTCCTTGATGTCTGAATTGATTCACTATGGGAATTTTAATGAAATAAATAGTATATCCTTTTGAATATTTCGTGCTAGTGCATGCTGGGAAATAGGAAATGCTTTTAGCATCTTATATAAGCAGCAAGCTAATAGGATATTTTCATACCATCAATCTGGCTCATTTTTGAACTCAGTCAGCGGGAATAAAATAATGATGCCTAAATACTTTGTCATATTCTTTCCACAAAATCTGAGGCCTGAGTTTTTGTGTGGACGAACAGAGGCCCTCCATCTTCGTGAAAACAGCACTGGGGGTCTGATTTGGAAGTCTCACCCAGAACTAAATACTAATTTATTTTCTTTGTTGTTTTCCTATTTTCAAAATCAATTTAAATTTAAAAGGAAGATGATAGCCTTTAAGGTTTATTATAGGAATAGTCCTTTGGAATATCAATTTATTTTTAGAATTTAATATTTATTTATAATATTCTTGGTTTTTTAAAGTTATTTTTCTCAGTAAATTCAAATGGTCTTTCCTGTAATTAATTGCAAATTGCAGTTACTGACCTTCTGATGAACTTGACTTCCAATGATGCACAGCTATGAATCATAGATCCATCATAACCTAACACCAAATGTAGTTGTGACATTACATTTGATTATTTTTATGAATGCTTGTGAGAAAAGGCAAATAAGATGTTCAGAATAAAATAGATCTATAAAAGATCAATTCAAAAATGATAGTGATAAAGAATTAGTGAAACCCCTCAAATATTGTTCGTGAATTCGATTTTGTAGGTAGTTGAGATTTGAAGACAGTAGCGAGAAAGTCAATGTATGCCCATTGGACAAATTGCTAAAATGTCATCAAAAGGAAAATGTTAGCTTTCATGGTAGATGTAGAGAGGCATTCTGTTTTCTAAAGACGAAATATAAGGACAATGCAGTGATCTCAGTCACAAGCTATCATTTAAAAGCAACTTCCCCACTTGTGTTAAACATCATTTGAAATCCAACTGGTGTAGGAACTACATTGGCACATTCAAAGTAAACAGGTCAAATTGAGTCTTTATTCATGAATTTGAGGGAAGAGTAAGCTGAACTTACTAACTGCTCTGCAATGTTTCTATATTGTGTTTATCAGAATAAAATGGCAGAAGCAAGATGAAAAGATTAATGCATAAAATCTGTGTGTTCTTGCATATCTCCATCTCTGAATCTATCTGTTTTGACTATTGATCTGGCACTTGTCCCTTACGTTTGTTTCCCTCAGTAATGAAATACAAATGAAAAATATGAGCCAAAAGTTTAGAGTAGTCAAGCAACTGTAAACTTTCCAAAATATTTGCAATTAGTGTTTTATTATACTGGATTATAAATGAGCTGTTTAAGGAACATATTTGTAACTGTCTTCGATAATTATTTCTGTTGGGCGAGGCATGAAAATTAAATGCAAATTACAATTCTAATTGGTTTATGAACAATTTGTCTCGGTAAATAGCAGAAATTTAATTTCTGAGCCATAGGTAACAGAAAAAGTGAACACTAAGATATACTATCTGGAGTACCAAGAAACTCTAGCAATAATTATGGTGTGACCTCAATTTTAATTGCTGTAAATAAACCAGACTCTATTCTTTATGAAAAATCATTGTAATATTATTAGTGTTGCAAGTTTTTTTATTATAGCAAATTCTTGGAATCATCTCAACATAACTAAGGAGGACAAGAGAAAATAAAGACATTTTGAATTCACTGAATAGGAAGAGAGAAGAGATATAAAAAAGAAACATGAATTAAAACTAAAAATAAGCATTTTTAAGTTTAACCTTTATTTGTTTGATCGTTGGAATTTGGCAAGTAAATTCATTTCCACAGATCAGAATCTTTTCTACATTAATGAAAGATTATTGCACTTTATGTGAAAAGCATTGCAAGGGAAGGGTCTCTTCATGGCTTAACTGTGAATCCTAAAAAGAAAACATGCATTTTGTATGGGAGCTTCCTCTGTCTTCGAGACTAGCCAAAGTGTTTTTCACCAATTAAGTGCTTTTAGAATTGTAGGAAATGTGGAAACCCAACAAGCCCCTGCAAGAAACAATATACCACTGATCAAACACTTGTTTTTCTGATGTCATTTAAGGAACAAATATTGATCAGGACTCTCAACGATAACTTCATTGCTCTTCTTCAAGAAAATGCCATGGAATGTTTACGTTTTATACTTGGTTCTGCTTTAACACGTTTTTTTCAACGCAAATTGGCTATAATGCGAATGAAGAATTTAGACCATTATTTGTAGAATGAACTTTCCTTACCTGTATTGGCTACAGTGCAATTCCGGTTCCATTGCTTTAAATGGTGCTGCTATTACATGATTTTCTTTTAATGCAGAATCACATGGGAACAGAACTATCACATTATATCAAAACACTCTGTACTTTAAAAAGCAGGCAAGACGTTGACATATCAAATAGTGTAGCTCTTCAGTATTGGAGATTGGCCTGAATGTTGTGCTCAATCCTTTACTCCACCATCCACAATACCCTTGCACCTCTCCACCCTCTGTACCTGCCCTTTGGGAGGATTCTCCCACAATTCATTCACAACAGTATTGTCAAATACTAATTGTCTAACCTTTGACCCTTTGTTTACCATGATATTTCTACAGCTAGCAATACTCTTAAGTGCACCTTCACCTTTATCCTTGATTCCCTTTTCCTAGTAAAAGTTCCACTCTGTCCTATGTTGGACAGTTTCCTTTTCATTGCCTGAAATCCCTTATATCCAATGAATTCAAATTATTTTACTCATGATGCATTTCTGCTATAATAATTCAAAGAGAAATAGTTTACTGTTGCTTGACTACTCCAGATCTAGCTCAAAAAATAAACATCAGGTTCTACTGGGCATTACATTCTTCTGCCAAAATTGCTCCCTGCTTTAGAACAGCCTTGGAGTGCAAAAATAACTGTTTGCTAACTAAACAAGTGATTTTATTCAGTGGAACTACAAGAAGAATTACTAATGCAACACACATGTATACAGATTAGAAATAAAAGATAAATCCAAAATGGTAAAAGCAAAAGCAAAACTGATATACAAATCAGTGTTTGAATTGTTCGTAAAAAGGAGATCGTTGAACATTGTGACCATTGCAATGGACACTACAGACAGCATTGACAGTGGTAGTTGAAAAGTCCTTTGTTGTGCAGAATAGTTTAAATTCTGTAGTTCTTTTGACCATGATTGATTTCCGGCACTCAAGGTGAGAGAAAGTTCTTTTGTGACATGTTTCCTTTTTAACTGGTTTGCGGCACTCAGAAGGAGAGAGAGCTGTATCTTCAACGTGGGGTAACTAGGTGATAGTTCTTTGATTGTGACAGCCACAGCATGCTAACACTTAAACCCAGGCTGGCATACTTAAGATTGTTCAGTCACAGTTGTGCACACCAGCAGAGTTGAAACAGGCTTCTTAACCCCTGTCCTTGTATATTCTCCAAACGTCTGTGGTTTGGGACATTACCTGCATGAGGCGACTTGTTGAGCTGAAGGAGACCAAATTCTTATTAATCTTTGTAGTCAGAAGAGATCAGAGTTCAATCTGTTTCACTTGCCTCTTCCCCTCTTTGAAGGCTGTTGTTTCCAGTTCCCTTTGCATTCATAGGTGTGAAGTTCCATGGGTCTCTCCAGAAAGCCATTTAATTTATACCCACAGCCACTTTTGGCTGTATCAGCTCTATTTTAAAAAGAAAGCACATTTTGGAGTTGCAAGTTAAAAATGTCCACAATAATTCATGTTCTGACACATGGTCATAACTCTATATATACAAAGATGACTGGGAGTTGAATTTAGTGAGCATATTTTGGTTTAGCTTCTTTTTATTTTGAACATTCTGATTCAGGCATTTTAGGGAAAGAGAAGAAATTGTCTGTTGTTAAGCCAAGTCAGTAAATGTGAATATATCTGTACTACTCTATAAGCAAAGCTCTGCTATCTCTGTTGGAGCCAGGCAAATATGAGGCATAAATTGCAAAATTAAATTTCAAAGTAGTGTTCAAAATGAAAGTGACTTGTTCTGAATTCTTATTTGTATTCATAGTGAAATGCTAATATTCGTGGAGAATAGAATCTGTTCAGTTTAGAGTTTGTTAAATGCAATATTGGACTGGACTTTTATGGGATTGGGCCTTTAAAAATAGTATCAGAATCCAATCCAGGCTCCAATCCCAGTTGTCCAATATTCTTTGAAGCAGGATAAAGGAGCTGAATGGGGCAGGTTGCAAGACTATACCCTCCACTCCCAACCAGACCTGTCCTTTTGCAGGAATAGGCATCCCCATACCTCAAAGTTTTCATGCAGTCAGGCCAGCTTTTCAAGGAACCCTGGTTTGTGGCATTTCAGGAAGAACTACTTCACTCAAAGGGTTGTGAGTCTGTGGAATTCCCTGCCCAGTGAAGCAAATAAGGCTATCTCATTGAATGTTTTTAAGGCAAAGTTAGATACATTTTTGAACTAAACGAATTAAAGGTGATGGTGAGTGGGCGGGTAAGTGGAGCTGAATCCATAAAAAGATCACCCAATATGTTATTGAATGACGGAGCGGGCTGGATGGGCCAGATGGCCCTCTTCTGCTCATATTTTTTATGCTTTTATGTTCTTCTGTCATGTACTATGATCTGGATGAGAGAACCTTTGATTGGTAAGTTCAAAAGGTAATGTGTGCTAACCTATCCCCCATACGCAACCTCTGTTGTCCCTCATGTCCTACAAGCACTACTCACGTCCGTAACTCCTAATGCCTTCCATCGCGACATAATCTCTTTCACTATCACTGCACCCACCACCCCTCGATGAGCACAATGTTGCCTAATGCCCTACTTGCTAATCTATGGCTCTTCCATGCTCATTCACTATGTATATACTCAGCACAGAATCAACTGAATCCTACAATAAAAATGTTATGTAAGAAAAAAAATTAAAATTATTCATGTATAACTTTATTTTTTTTAATTCATTTTTACTACAGCTCTACAAACATGTCAATCAACCAGAAATTTAAAGCATTGCTAACAGAAACTACAAGCATATGACACATAATGTAAGAACTAGGAGCAGGAATAGGGAATTCAGTCAGTTAAACTTGCTCTGTTATTCAATATGATCATGGCTAATCTCATTCCCATTTCAACTCCACTTTCCTGCCCACTTCTCATAACCCTTCAATCTATTACTAATTAAAATACTGTGTATCTCCTCCTTAAATTTATTCGGTGTCTGAGCATCCACCATGCCTGGGATAGTGAATTCTACAGATCCATGACCATTTGAGTGATGTAATTTCTCCTCATCTTTGTTTTGAATCTGCTACCCCTTAGCCTGAATTATGACCTCTCATTCTAGATCGTTCCCTAAGAGGAAATATCAGCTCTGTGTCAACTTTGTCAAACCCCTTGAGCATTGTATGTACCTCAATTAAATTTCTTTTCATCCTTCTAAATTCTGGCAAGTAAAGACCTAAACTGCTCAATCTCTCTTCATAAACAAGTCTTTCATCTCTGGAATTTCTGAAACCTCTTTATCTTGTTTGTAAGCATTGAATAATTGAGAAATAGATCTCAGCAAAATAGCTGTTAAGCAGTGTTTTCCCTATGGTGCAGTTATTTCAATAGACTAATGGATATTTTGGTTGTCGGCTAAGAATGCAGAATGACAAAGTGAAGTGGCAAGATCAATATAGGGTGGTTATGAATATGATGGAAGAGACTAAAGCAGAACCAGAAGGCATTGGACTCATAGAGAGGGTAAATTGAGTTGAGTTTGAAGTAACTGCAAATGGAAAATCACTTGGTGCAGGGGTTGAGTGTAGAAAGTATTCTTGATAGCTCTGATAAACTTGGCATGGTAATAGGATAGGCAGTACGCAATGAAAATATTTCAAGTAGGTAAGTAAGACAGATCAGGTATTCAAAGTCTGAAAGGTTGCTGGAGGAGTGAACTGTCAATCGAGGTAAAGATCCAGAGGTGTTTAAGCACTGTGTGTGGTGGGTGGTATAACCAAGCAGGGAATTTTAAAAGAAAAAGTGTCATCACCCATGAACTAAATTTCTGTCAAGGACATGATAGCAATCCAATCAACTACATCAAGGCCACAAATGGTGAAAAACTTATTTACAAGCACAGCTACTTTGCAGGGAGATGAGAGAGGGCAAGTTATTGTTGACCCACTGCAGAGTCCACAGTCTGCTGCAGAAGGAATGAGTGAACTGAGAAGATGTTACTTTGATTGACAGTCAACAGGCGGGCTGAATGAAAAGGTTATAGGGCTGTAGCATGATGCAATTAGGTTTGAGGCTCATGAAATTGTGGAGACAAATGCATTGATGAAATCTTTGGAGAGAGCCAAGAGAAACAGAAAGATGCTGTGAGCTTGTCCAAAGAGAGTTGATTCTGGAATGGGGCAGGAAAATAAGGAGGTGGAAGAATAGTAAAAGTTTAGGTAGGGATTTGAATAATAACAAAGTGCTGCATAGGGGAAAATAGAAGGAAACTGATTAGTTAACATGAAAGTGAAGAGAGAAGGATCCAAGAGCAATAAAGGAAAGGAAACATAGACATAAACTTCTTTGTGATTAGACAGAAAGTTGAGTCACATGGACATGATAAAGATTGGAATAGATATGAAGACTAGGGAGGAGCCAATAGAGAGGAGACTAAGTTACAGAAGTTAAACTGAGGAATGCAAGTGTCTTATCGACAGGACAAAGTTTACATTAAGCAATGATGAACCAAAACCCCAGACAGGAGATCGATATGAAGGGTGAATGCATCCAGGAGCAGTTCAATGGGCAGAGTATTACCAAAATCAACTTATTTTGATTCAAGCATCTAAGAGAAGGGAGTGGTGACCTTGGTGACCAGCATTGCACAATAAGGGTTCCAGTAAAGCACCAGAAGGATTAATGTTTCAGTAAAAATGAACTCAGCATTTAGTGAATTTCAATAAATTCATTGAGGTAGGAAATGGTTCTGAGTTCTGGAATTCTGTCTTTAAACTGTGTTTAAATTATCAGCAAAAACTCTATTATTGGTGCTGAAGTGTTTCAATCAAGCAATTGGCCAAGCTGCCTTATGAAAACTTGCCCTCATACCAGGGCCTGTATTGATACTGATCTATAAAAGGAATAAATTTTTTAACAATTCAAGATTTTGAATCCAATGTCACCAATAATAGGCGGGTACAAGACTAATAGATGTCATTATAACCAAATTATTACGTGACCAGTCTGATACTGATATACATAACGAATGCAATTTTGACAATGCTAAAGAGTCAATAGATTGCAGTGTGATCAGAAGCAAGAACGTATGAGACTGGTACATATTATTACTGTTGCGGTTCTGTTCGCCGAGCTGAGAATTTGTTGCAGACGTTTTGTCCCCTGTCTAGGTGACATCCTCAGTGCTTGGGAGCCTCCTGTGAAGCGCTTCTGTGATCTTTCCTCCGGCATTTGTAGTGGTTTGAATCTGCCGCTTCCGGTTGTCAGATCCAGCTGTCCATTGCAGTGAGGAGGAACAGGTGGAGAAGGATGTGGAAGCAACAAAGAATGTGTCAAAAACAGAGTGATCTAGATTGAGAATTTGCAAAGTGACTGAACGATTAACCTCTAATTTTAAAGTGGAAAAAGGGGGTACAGGAACTGCTCTATAAGTTATGATGGAACAAATGGTGAGATGGTCAGAGAAGTCTAACAACATGGAATGGAGTGAGAAGATGAAGTTATGTCAAAGTTTTTATAGATGGAGGTTGTCTTGAAGTTGAAAACTGAAAGTACTGCAGATGCTAGAAAGCAGAAACAAAAACAGAAATTGCTGGAAAATCTCAGCAGGTCTGACAATGTCTCTCCTTGAGCAGAGAAGGCTGAGCAGAGATTTGATGAAGTACTTCAGGTGCTACCAGACCTACTGAAATTTTCCAGCAATTTATGATTTTGTATTGAAATTGAACTCCCAGTACAGGTACATAGAAAGATCAAGGGTGATGTGAAAATGGAGCTTCATACAGGTGACAATGAAGTCATAGTCATATAGCATGGAAACAGACTGTTTAGTCCTACTAGCCCATGCTGACCATAATCCCAAACTAAACTAGTCCCACCTACCTTGGCTTGGCCCATATCCCTCCAAAGCCCTCATGCACTTATCCAAATGCCTTTTAAATATTGTAACTGTACCCGCATCCTTTGGAAATTCATTCCACATGCAAACCACTTTCCGTTAGAAAAAGTTGCCCCTTTTGCATTTTTAAAATCTTTCTCCTCTCACCTTAAAAATGCATTCACTAGTCTTTAAATCCCTCATCCTAGGGAAAAGACACATGCCATTCACCTTATCTATAACCCTCATGATTTTGTAAGCCTCTATAAGTTCACCCCTCAACCACCTACACTCCAGTAAAAATGTTCCAGCCTATCCAGCCTCTCTACTAACTCAAACCCTCCATTCCCAGCAACATCCTGGTAAATCTTATCTGAGCCCTCTCCAGCTTAATAATATCCTTCCTATAACTTGGCATCCAGAACTGGACACAGTATTCCAGAAGAGGCTTCATCAACCTGTACAACCTCAACATGACGCCCCAATTCCTAAAGGTCTGAGAAATGAAGGCAAGTGTGCTATACACCTTCTTAACCACCCCACAGTTTTCTGAATAAATTTCTAGTTTGTGGATGATGAATGTAACAAAAGGTGTGGGAGCAGAAACTTTTTTGAGGTCAAGTGTCCCACAGATCATGACTAAGTTGTAATCAGAATTCTGATGGAGGCATAACTGGCAACACATGCTGATAACAAGAGCTAGGAAATAGTTTTGTTTTTGTCAACATTAAATTAAAGGGATTTTTCTCATCCAAACTTTATTTCAGTCAGCTAGATACTGACTCCTATTTAAATAAATGAAGGACAGTTAAAAATTGTCATAAAATAAAATCATAAAATAGTTGGAAGGTCGAAAGAAGTTGGAAGGTTGAAAGAATAATTGGAAGTTCTAAAAATTAGTACTTACAAAAATAAATTTGTACTGGAACAAATTACAATGCCTATGAAAATATTTGAATTCACATATGACTGGGAGATGATTACAGAACAATTGAGACCCTTAAAGAAGAAAAAGAAAAATGTAGTTGGCATGGCTAACTATTTATCTAGACTTCAATGATTTCTCATACATATTTGAGTGGATTCTGAATCATGTCCAGACTTACCTGTGAAACAAGATCTGTATTTTAATAAAGTAGTTGAAAGGCTGCTGTGACTGTGTGAGAGGCACTTCCTGCCAAATTTCAGTAGAAGGCCATAAGATGTAGGAGCAGAAGTAGGTTCATAGAGTTTGCTCTGCCATTCCATGAAATCATGGCTAATCTGAAAAACCTCAATTCCGCATACGTGTCGTTTCCCCATAACCCTTGATTCCCTTACTGATTAAAAATCTGTCTGTTTCACTTTGAATATACTTAATGACCCAGTCTCTACGGCATTCTGCAGTAAAGAATTCCACAGATTCACTATCCTCTGAGAAAAAAAAATCCTTCCTCAGTTCTGTCGTAAATGGGTGACCCTGTTATTCTGAGATTATGACCTCCAGTTCTAGAATCTCCCATAATTTAAAATAATCTTTCCTCATCTACCCTGTCATGTCCTCTAGACCTAATCTGTTTCAATATGCCCTCTAGTTCTGGACTCTCTCACCCCAGAGAAAAGACTTTGTCTATTTATCCAATCCATGCCCCTCATAATTTTGTAAATCTATGGAATGAGCTGCCAGAGGAAGTGGTGGAGGCTTGTACAATTGCAACATTTAAACGGCATTTGGATGGGTATATGAATAGGCAGAGTTTGGGGGGATATGGGCTGGGTGCTGGCAGGTGGGACTAGATTGGGCTGGATATCTGGTCAGCATGAACAGGTTGGACCAAAGGGTCTGTTTCCTTGCTGTACATCTCTATGACTCTATGACTCTAAGGTCTCCTCTCCTTCTAACCCCAATGAGCACAGGCCAACCTCCTGAACTTTTCCTTATAACAAAGTCCTTCCATACCTGCGATCAGCCTTGTGTACCTTTTTTGGACTGTCTCCAATGCCTACATGTCTTTTGTTAGATAAAGGACCCCAAAACCTTTCACAGTATTCCAGCAGTGGTCTAACTAGTAACTTACATAGTTTTAGCAAAGCTTCACTTTTTTTTACTCCATTCCCTTTGGAATAAAGGCCAACATTTTATTTGCCTTCTGTATTTCCTGCTGAACTTGTATGTGCCAGCTTTTTGTGAATTTGGCATGAGGACTCCCAATCCCTCCGTGTTGTAGCTTTCAGCTGTCTCCCTGCAGACTCAAATATGGTAGTCGTACATTTACTTAACTCATCTAAGTTATTAATATATATTGTAAATAATTATGGCTGTATCACTGATCCCTGTGGTACTCCACTAGTTACAGGTAGCCCTTCTAAAATGTCTCCTTTACATCAACTCTCTATCTTCTATTGGTTAAGCAATCCCTTGTCAACATTAAACTACTACCTCCTATACCAAGGGCTCTTAACTTAAGTAACCTAACAGCCCTACACATACACTGAATCTGTTCAGATGAGGAGGAACGTGACGGGCACTTGGAAGTACTCAAGGATGCCCTAATAAGAATGGGGTGTAATACTCAACTCATTGACCACAACTCTGATGTGCCACAGCAAGAAACCATAATGATCTTCTCAGGAGACAGACACGAGCTGCAACAGACAGGGTACCCTTCGTTGCCCAGGAGCTGAAAAACTATGCTATGTTATTCACAGCCTGCAACACATTATCAATGAGGATGAATACCTCGTCAAGACCTTCCCCACGCCTCCACTTCTCATTTTTAAACAACCACCAAACCTCAAGCAGATCATTGTTCGCAATGAACTGTCTGGCTTTCAGGACACCATACAAACCTGTCATGGCAGGTGCTGCAAGATGTGTCAAGTATTGACATGGATGCCATCATTAAATGTGGGGACACCACCCACCATGTACACAGTGGCCAATAGTGTCTATCTCATACGCTGCAGGCAAGGCTGTCTTGAGGCATGGTACGTTGGTGAGACCAAACAGAGGCTACATTGGCACAACAATCCCCAGCCAGAAATGTTCCCTCCCTGTCAGAGAATACTTCAGTGGTCCGGGATTTTCGACCTTGGACCTTCCGGTGACCTTCGGGTGACCATTCTCCAAGGCTGACTTCGGGACAGACAACAACGCAAAGTGGCCGAGCAGAGGCTGATAGCCAAGTTTGGTACCCATGGGGACGGCCTCAACCGGGTCCTTGGGTTCATGTCACACTACAGGTGAGCCCACTGCACTACAGACTCACTCACTCACTCTCTCTCTCAAATCACACACATACGCACACGCACGCATGCGCACACGCACACACACACCCTCTTACAGATTTATACCCCTTCACACTCACACACCTACACATACACGCACTCTCTCACAGACATTCACACCCTCCCACACACACACATACCCACATGCACACACACACATGTATAAGTTTGTGGGATCTATTTGTACTTGCAAAATTTAGTTTGCTCAAAAAATGCATGAATCCATGTAAGATTCTGTAAATCCCTTTTTTAGAAATAGAATCAGTCTGAACATTGGTGCAATGACAGCCTCATACAGAGCACCCCATACCTTCAATGCATTATCTGAGCTGGAATGGCACATATTGTTAAATTTCACTTGAGAATGTAACTTTAAAAAAATTTCTGGGATTTGCATATGAAAGAACTGAAACCAACATGGTCATTCTAAAAGATGAGTGACTTAACAAACAATCCAGGTCTTTTTCAATATATAATTTCAGTTGCATCATACTGTAAACTTTTGCTATAAATTCTGTGCCTCATGATCTTATACTCCACCTGATGAAGGAGCAGCATTTTGAAAGCTAGTGCTTCCATATAAACCTTTGGACTATAACCTGTTGTTGTGTGATTTTTAACTTTGTACACCATTAAACACCTTCTGAAATTCCAAAAATATTATGTCTACTGCTTCCCCTTTATTTATCCTGCTTGTTACCAACTCAGGCAATTCTGATAAATAATTTATCAGGCATGATTTTCCAATCCTGAAGCCAAGCTGACTCTACTTGATCAAATTATGTATTTTTAAATGCTTTGCAATTACATCCTTTATATTTGACTCTAACATTTTCCCAGTCACAGATGTGAAGCTAATTAACCTATGGTTTCCAGATTTTTGTCTCCTTCCTTGTTACATTGGTTGACATCTGGCAGTTTACCAATCCTCCAAGATATTTTCAGAATTTAAAAATTTTTGGAAGATTGGTGACTCAGTCAACACTGCATTGCATACCTCGGAAAAACATCAATATAAAAGCAGAATTGAGAAAGGGTTAAATGTCGTACCATAGGAGGAAATGGAAACAGAAAAGTAAATTGATATAAAGTGCTGCATTTTTCTTTTTCAACATGCCACAGTGATGTGAGATGCAGTTTTAAAATTACAATTTCCCACACCTCAAGACAAATTCCTGAATGCAGCCAAGATATCAAGAAGAGAAGGCATGTTGAGACAGGAAGTCTCTCAACTCATTTTGAGGGGTAAGGAGAAGATACGTGGGCTCAATATATGAATCTAAACAATTTAATTTGA
This sequence comes from Chiloscyllium plagiosum, assembly GCF_004010195.1. Classification (NCBI taxonomy): domain Eukaryota; kingdom Metazoa; phylum Chordata; class Chondrichthyes; order Orectolobiformes; family Hemiscylliidae; genus Chiloscyllium; species Chiloscyllium plagiosum. The sequence goes on along the minus strand of NC_057727.1, from coordinate 34,375,723 downwards.
TGCATTGATAAAGCAATACTAACAATTCCTGTATTCACTGTAAAGGGATTTGATAAGGTGGATGTTCAGCACTACTCAAAAGCAGAAAGATCCCAGCACATGATTACATGTCAGAGAGGATATTTTCGAAAAATGAATTTTTCTCATAACCAAAAGAAGAGACAATTTTTATTTTGTAGGTTAATTTAGGTGAGCTTCTCAGAGTTTATACCAAGAGATTCCAACTTTATTTTAGCTGATATTGCCTATTTTTTTGAAAGCTTACCTGAAAGAATCAGTCAACAAAAGGCTGTTTTTGATGTCTGATCAGTAGCTACTGCTGATAGGCAGTGAAACGTTGGTATGTCAGTTATTATTTGCACCTGAAGAGACAGGTTTATCAGTTGAGAATTCACAATGAGAAAATGTAAATTTAAATTCACCACCAATATGTTTCAGAATATAAATGCATGCATCTAGTGTTCGATTGATCTGAACTGTTTTTAAATATTTGGGAAAATGTATTAGAAAAAATCTCACTGTGTGTGATGCATAGCACCACTAACAAGAAATATGTGAACAATGTTCTTGAATTAAGGATGAATGTATTCACAGGCGTATGACAGCTACATTCTTTTGGTGATGAGTTGTGGTGAAGACAAGTAGTATTGTAGCCATATGGTCATTACTATTGTTCCTCATTAGGAATATAACTGGTTGAACTATCAGCCAAAGGATATGAGTGAATCTGATGAAGCAAGAATGCTGGCTAGTTTACGACGGCAGCAACTTGAAGAAATGGAGGATGAAGGGAAGACAAACCATTTGAATGCTGTTCAGCTTGGTTACTGTGTCTATGGTGATGATAGCTTGAGTACGAGCAGTGATGACACAAGCGTCTGGAGTACCCAGCACACAGGACCAGTGAGTCTGGCCAAATGGCTTCATAAATTGTTTTAATGTGCATTTATAGTCAGTTTTGCAGTCTTGTCTGTTTTATGTATAAACAAGGGCAATGTTTGTGCTTTGGGAAATCAAATTTTTATGCACCAGAAGGTACTATTTATAAGCAATTAATACAAACATGGCAATGACCACTCCCTTCCATAAATCATGACTTGTCTGTCCTTGAAAACTGTCACCACACCTCCAACCTTCATTTCTTTGTCAAAGTGATTGAATGGGCTGTCACCTCACAAATCCATGCCCATCCTTTCCTCTAACAAGATTATTGCCCCAAAACACCTATGGGTGGAACTCAGAAATAAGAAGTGGATGATCATCTTGATGGGGTTGTACTATAGGCTCCCAATAGTCAGTGGGAAACTGAGGAGCCAGTATGTAGAGACATCTCAGATACATGTAGGAATAATAGGGTTGTAGTCGTAGAGGATTTTAACTTTCCAATCATAGACTGGGACTGTCATAGTGTTAATGGTTTGGATAGTGCAGAATTTGTTAGAAGTGTTCAAGAAAATGTTCTTTATCTATACATAGATGTACTACCTAGAGAAGGAGCATGACCAATTCACCTATGCTATCCCTAACATCCCTCGTCAGTCATGGTTGCCTCAAACTCCCTGTACCATACTTCTTTTTCCCCAGGATGAATGTCTGCTGTGTTTCCTGAATTACTCTCAGAAACTCCTGCTACTGCTGTTCTACTGTCTTTCCTGCTAGGCTCCTCTCCCAGTCATTTTACCCAGCTCTCTCTCATGCCTCTGCAGTTGCCTTTATTGAGGTGTAATACCATTACCTCTGATTCTATCTTCTCCCTCTCAAATTGCAGAGTAAGTTCAATCATGTTATGATCACAGTCTCCTAAGGGTTCCTTCATCTTAAACTGGTTTATTAAGTCCCTCTTATTGCACAACAATTAATCCAGTATTGCCTGTTCCCTCGTGGGCTCCACCACAAGCTGCTCCAAAAAGCAAACTCATAGACATTCCACAAGTTCATTTTCTTGCAGTCCACTACCAACCTGATTTTCCCAGTCCGCTTGCATATTGAAATCCCCCATGATCATTGTAACTTTGCCTTTCCTACACATCTTTTCTATCTCCTTGTGTATCTTGTGCCCCAGCTTCTGACTGCTATTTGGAGGTCTGTACATAACTCCAACTATTGTTTTTTTTAACCTTTGTGCCTTTTTTAAAACCTCAATTCTAATAACACAGATTCTACACCATCTGACCCTACTTTGTTTCTTACTATTGATTTAATTTCGTTTCTTACTAAAAAAGCAACCCCACCCGCCTCAGCCCACCTGCCTATCTTTTCGATCGGATGTATATCCTTGAATATTCAGCTCCTAATCCTGATTCCCTTGTAGCCACAACTCCATGATGCCCACCATGTCATACCTGCCAATTTCAGTCTGGAGTTCAGGTAAATAGTTCTTTAAAAGTTGTGTCACAGGTAGATAGGGTGGTTAAGAAGGTGTTTAACATGCTTGCCTTCATTGCTGAGACCATAGAGTAGAGGTGTTGGGACGTCATATTCAGATTGTACAGGATGTTGGTGAGGCCACATTTAGAGTACTTGTGCAGTTCTGGTCCCCCAATATAGAAAGGATATTATTAAATTAGAGAGAGTTTAGAAAAGATTTCCCAGGTTGTTGCCAGGAATGGAGGGTTTGAGTTTTAGACAGAAGCTGGATAGTCTAGGACTTTTTTCACTGGAGCATAGCAGGTTAAAGAGTAGCGTTATAGAGGCTCATAAAATCATGAGGGGCATAGGCAAGGTGAATAGCAAAGGTGTGGGAATTCAAAACTAGAGGGCATATGTTTAAGCTAAGAGGAGAAAATGTAAAAGGGACCTGAGTGCAACATTTTCAAACAAAGGGTGGTTTGTATATGAAATGAGCTGCCAGAGGAATGGCATGTGCAGGTACAGTTACAATGTTTAACATACATTTGGAAGGATACATGAATAAGAAAGGTTTAGAGGATTATGGGCCAGGCAGGCAAGTGGGACCAGTTTAGTTTGGGAAACTTGGTTTGCTTGAATAAATTGGACCAAAGGGTCTGTTTCTGTGCTATGTGACTCTTTGATTCTATGACTCTATGTGGCTCTATCAGTCACAAATAATATCAAATATGACTTTGAAGAAGATAAACTATTCCTCCTTATCCTTCTCAACCTATCTACAACGTTAACACAATTGACTCATCTGCCTTCCTTCAAAATCTCTCCACAATTATTGAGAGGGTGGAATTATACTTGCTATCCGTTTTATTTTTAAATTCAATTTAAAATTGTATTTTTGTCTGTCTGTTTATAACCAGAGAATCACCTGAAACAGACTCTCTTCCTGCTCCTTTATTTTTATCTTTGGTATCACCCAAGGATCTGACATTACCCCCTTATTCTCATATGTATGTACTGCCTCTTGATAGACAGCATAGACAGCAGCAATAACAATATTTAGTGTCTTTAACATAGTGAAACATCCCAAGCTGCTTCACAAAGAATGACATGAGAACATAAGGAGATATTAGGTCAGATGACCAGAAACCTAATCAAAGAGGTAGGTTTTAAAAGTGTTTCAAAAAAGCAAAGGGAGATAGCAAGGTGAGTGCTTGGGTTTGAGCCAGAAGTAATTGAAGAGTCAGCTTCCAGTGGTGCAACAATGTATAAACTTAAATTGCATTTTATATAAAATGAAAAATTAATATGGTATGGGGGCTTTATCTAAATATAATGTTTGCAATTGTCCATTATACAAAGATTGTATAAAATTGTACAAATTTGTGAATGATCAGCAGCAAACGGTGTTAATCAACTCAGAATTTCCTGGCTTGATGTAAATCCAATGATATGACAAAATCTATGCTTAATTTTATGCCACTCATCAATATAATTGAAAATTTCTTGCCAAATTCATGAGCATTTGCCAAAGCATAAAATCTGCCAAATAAAAACAGAAACCAGCATTCATAATTAGTGCTCAAGAAAATTGCAGTATTTGACTCGTGCTTCATTTAAATCCCTAGTTGCTAAAAGTTTTTAAAAACGCATATTTTTAACGCAAACTGGAGATCAAGTAAGCTTAGTCTGGTTCTGTTACCTGATTGATATAAATTAGTTGGAATGATTGTTACCATCGCGAAAAGATTGGAGATTTTTAATCCTAGTAATGTCTGGTAACAATTTAATTATACACTCCAAGAAGTGTTTGAACCTATGGTGATCCACAATTGTCTACAGACTAAAGCTATCTCTTGCCTTTGCTATACAGACAAAATGCAGAATCTGCCTTCTTTACAATTGACTAGACTGGCTGTGCTTAATTAGGAACTGTTAAGCACAAGCTCTGTAAACAGCTGAATATATATTGTTCATGGATTTCAAAAAGACACAATCAATATAATTACATTCACTACTTGTCACACAGCAAAACACAAAATAAATCACTTCCCTGTTGTATAGTTCTTATCGAAATTTCAATAAACCTCCACACAGTACTGAAGTTATCAGCATTAATTTTGTGCTGTGAGACAAATGACATAAAAAGCCTCCCATTTTGTGACTTTACAGATGCTTGATTTGTCTCTTCCCCGTCTCCAGGCTATCATTTAGCAGGTCCTGCTGCTACAGACAGTTGCAGTGGGTTGAAACAGACTTCTTTCTTTGTTCAAATTACTTCCATCAGGACAGGGTGATTTTGAAAACCTGGAGAACTGCCTATAATCTATTCTTTCCACTCATTATTTCAGACAGTCAGTCTGAAGAGAAAGCAGACAACCTTTAAGAAGTATACTGTCATTTTGAGTAAGCTTATGGAGTCCATCATGCTCCAAAAGTGGGTGCATCCCCCTCTGAATACCAAATCTGTCAGATTGAAATATGACCCAAGTGAAAATGCCCTCGCAATAATTATGACTTTGGATATGTATAATGAATAGCTGAATCAATATACCCATTTACCATATTACACAAAGTCAAGTCACTCACTTATTACATTGACTTGCAATTTTCTTCAGTAGTTACATTTCATGTTTATCCACCACCATTTATCTTTACACTCTTGCCTACAGCAAAATTGTTACTTCTGCCCATTGAGATGAATTCCATAGAATGGCCAGCAACTTTGGTCTTCTGAGTTCAGGGAAGTAGGAAATATGAGCCATGAATTAATTTAAGATAATGGTCATTGTTATCTTTTGTTGCTGATATTTTTGAAACATTTTGATTTAGCTGATGATAGACTAGCATGATTCAGTCTGATCAAATTTATTTAAATTTAGAAATGGTTCCAGCAGAAAAGAAAGCAAATCCATAGTTACATTATTTCTAAAGGAGTTAACTTTAAAACTGATGCATTTATCCAGGAACTGAGTAAATTTATACCCTCTTAGTAATTTCCTCTGGTTAATGGTGTACTCCCAATCAACTGAAGCTTTATCTGTGTAGTTGCTTGAAGCTTAACTTTTTTTTGCTGCCTCAAGAGAAACTTTTTTTTTCCTCTGTTAAGAACAGTTGATGGAGTTGGAAAGATACTACTAACCAGGTGTAGTTTTGGCAGGAGTGAATGTTCATTTTTAATAACTACATAATGATATAGGAAAGTGACAAAAACAGAAGCTTCACTTTTTATCATATAAAAGGATAATCTTAAGGGAAATCAGTGTCTGCAAGTCTGGAGGTACTGTACTATGAAAGCAAGGCAAAATATTATTCCACGAATAAAAGAATCAATGAACAAAGAGGGTTTCATGGAGGACAGAACTAGTTCTTAAGTGACATTACATGACTCTATTTAATAGGGTTTATATTTGCAGAGTACCTGTATAATGTTAATTATATTTAGTAATTTGAAAATACTTAGGTTTATTTTTAATTTCCTTCTACTCCTGTCACATTAAAGTAAAAGATGTCCTGCTACTCACTGATCACAATTTCTTTGGATTGCTACCAAATTTCTGAAGGGATTTTCTAATCACATATAAGTGTTGCTTGCTTCAGAAATCAATATGCTTGACATTTCACAGTTGTCTACTGTATTTGGTCTATCCATTAGTATTGCAATGTTAAAGTTGAAGTATGAGTTATGGTCCCAGCTGATGCTAATATTGGACAAATGAGAAATTTGGCATGATGGTCCATAAGTCTCATTTTTGTGATTTCAATACTATGGTGATCAGACACTGAATATATTCACAAGAGGCTACCAATGTACTTACAGAGTCAAGGATGTTGCCGGGTTTGGAGCATTTGAGTTATAGGCAGAGGCTGAAGAGGCTGGAACTATTTTCCTTGGAGGATCAGGGGCTAAGAGGTGACCTAACAGAGGTTTATCAATTCATGAGGGGCATAGATAGGGTGAATAGACAAGCTTTTTATCAGGATAGGGGAGTCCAAAGCTAGAGGACGTAGGTTTAAGGTGAGAGGGGAAAGATTTAAAAGGAACCTAAGGGGCAACTTTTTCACACAGAGGATGGTGTCTGTGTGGAATGAGCTGCCAGAGGAAGTGGGACGCTGGTGCAATTACAACATTTAAAAGGCATCTGGATGGGTGTATGAAGAGGAAGGGTTTAGAGAGATATGAGCCAAATGCTGGCAAATAAGACTAGATTAATTTTGGATATCTGATCAGCATGGACGAGTTTGATCAAAGGGTCTGTTTCTGTGCTGTATAACTCTTTGACTCTACGACTCAAAAAGATAATATGAATTGTCTTCACACTGAAACTCCTTTTTAAGTTAGGGCACTTCGGGTTCTTTTTGTCAAGGATCTTCATTCGCTTAATGCTATTATCTTCAGTTAAGGTCGCTTCAAAGACTTTTAAACAAGTTGCTAGCTCTACTTACCCTTTAACACATGTTCTTTAATCTTATGCCTTCAGCAGCCTGGAGGATATCTTTCTTTCTTAAAAGTCAACTTTTATGGAGATTTTTGTTTTACTGACCTCTGAGATAGTCATGACTTCTTCTGTCCTGACTGTTATAGAACTTGCTAAGCTAACAGTCAAAATCCTTTCTCTCTGAATGAACCTGCTTTCCCTCAAGCCATAAAAGGTGACTTTACAGTCAAGCCATTGACTGGTGACTCCTTTATTTCCATGCATTTATATTTCATTAAAGCATTGCCTCCCCTTATTTATACGCTACATCCAAGAAAGTCGACATTGCAAATTACCAACATGTAAATCAGAGAAAGCATTTGGCAGTGGCAGCTCACCTAATACTTGTCCCGGCCATCATCTAAGTTGCTCTTCACAACAATGTCCCTGCATGGCCACCATCATCCTCAATCCTTTTTCCACATAAATTGGTATTACCAAACTGCCAGTCTCACCATATCACCATGCCTGCTTTTGGACCAACTCACTCAGCAATTCAGCTGTTTAATACCTTACTTTGGACCTCAGGGAGACCTAGGACTTTCAGAGTTCTGTCTGGTCATTTTCTGTGCAGGGACATACATCGCCTGCAGTTCCACAGAATACAACACATAGGTTATAGTTTGTCTTTTTAACACACTTACTAACTTTAGCACTGACGTATAGGCTGTCAGCTTCTATGTGACTCGCATTGCTTTCTTAGCCCAGAGGGAAAAGCAGGCACCTCTTCACTTGAGGATGGGACTCACTTAGTGAAAGGTAACTGTTTTCTTTAAGTTCAGAGAATGACACATAATATTGCAAGAAGCAATAGATTTTACCTAATGCAGAGCAAACTTTGAGAGTTTCTATTACTGAGATGTTCACAGCAGGATGCGACAGCCTATTAAGCTGACATCATGGTTTACATTACCAAAGAGAAATTTTGAACTCATTCAAAACACATTGATTTGCAGAGTTAATATCCCACCCCTGGTGTCTCACCCTTTGTAGTCATCTATGTGACTTGGAAACTGGTTTTGCAAATGGAAATCATGTCTATTAATTTGAAGACATTGACATGTCACATGTTGTAAGTTTGGTGCAGCCGTTGAACTTGAAACTGGTTACCAGAATAACTTAACAATTAGTTGAAGTGACACTGTTTAACTAAAATGTTCCAGAAGACATTAAAAATAAAACAGGATATTTTATCATATAAATAAGCTTATTTTATAGAAACTGTATGAACTTACACACATGACATTTACCTTGTAGCTAAGGATCTTGTTAAGTAATTAGTGACAAGTCAGCTTTGCATGTACTAAACTAAGTGTAAAATACTTCAGATGCTGCAAATCTAAAATTTAAAAAATGCAGCAGGTCTGCCAGCATCTGTGGAAAGAGAAAGAGAGTTAATGTCTAATTTCGAATGAAGAACCATACTGGACTCAAAATATTAACTTGGTTTCTGACTCTACAGAACTGCTGGGTTTCTCCAACACTTTCTGTTTCGAGACTAGCAAATGATATTCTACTTCTAGAAAGAAAGTTAACCAGATGGTTACATCACCTCATGTACCGGAGATATCCATGGGCAAGAACATCCCAATGCCAGTAAATACTGAGAAAGTGAGTGGTATATTAATTTAGAGAGGCAAGTATTATGAAGAGTCATGTCAGGACTACCTAGTAATATCGGATAATCCTTCTTTTCTTGACGCTTGGTCAATTTGCCATGAGAGCTGAAGGCTTGCAATTTTATTTATAAAACAAAAGCAAAATACTGCTCATGCTGAAAATCTGATATAAAAATTTTAAAAAGTAGGATTACTGAGCTGGTCAGGAAGTATCTGTGGAGAGAGGAACAAAATTGGCTTTGAGGCCAATGATATCTCATCAAAACTAAGATACATTATCAGACTTCTAGAAAAATATATTTTTACCCATTTTATGTTGGTCTGGAGCAGTATTTCCCCAACTATTTTTCAAATGTGGCCCATTTTAACTCTCCAGATTAACATGACCTCAGACGTCAATAAATACAATGCATCAATAAAAAGGAGCATTTTAACATATGATAAACGTTAAAGTTCATATAAAATAAATCCACATGTGCGACATCAAACTTTGTGTTAAAGTACTTTATAACAATCTTATTCAACAGAATTTTTCCAGGCCATGAATGACATGGATTATGGTGAGAAATTTGAGATAATTACATGAGATATTGAGTGAGGCTTTTCTCAGCATAGACACCAGCAAGTCACGTTTTTCAATAAAGTTCAGCGTGTCCATCAGGCAGCTAGGGGGCTAATAACAGGGATTATTGCACATCCTCATTACAATTCTCATCTCACCTCATCAATACGCAGGCTCCCAAGCTCACCACCAGATTGCAGCTAGATACCAGGAATTCACAACATGAAAGTCAGAGTGAGTATCTGATGAATCTAGCTTACTACTTGCTCTTCTGAACATCATTCTTGGACAGCAGTCACTAACATCTCAAGGCATGCTCCAGGGCAGCAGCACCTCACATTCACAGATATTGGCATCTGACAAGTGTCAGCCTCGCTATATCTTAGAGTCATAGAGTCATAGAGATGTACATACGGAAACAGACCCTTCAGTCCAACTTGTCCACGCCGACCAGATATCCCAACCCAATCTAGTCCCACCTGCCAGCACGTGGCCCATATCCCTCCAAACCCTTCCTATTCATATACTAATCCAGATGCCTTTTAAATGTTGCAATTGTATTTCCTCTGGCAGCCCATTCCATACATTCGCCACTCTCTGTGTGAAAAGGTTGCCCCTTAGGTCTCTTTTATATCTTTCCCCACTCATCTTAAACCTATGCTCTCTAGTTCTGGACTCCCCCACCTCAGGGAAAATACCTTGTCTATTTACCTTATCCATGCCCCTCATGATTTTATAAACCTCTATAAGGTCACCCCTCAGCCTCCGACGCACTAGGGAAAATGGCACATCATCAATGCACTTAAAATACAGTTCTAATTTTTTTAAATTTCCCTATTTTTCTAATCAACCTGTTCAGAGATATTATTACACATCTCTGGAGCAAGTGCGACTTGAACCTGGGCCTCCCATTCCAAAGTATGGACACTATCACTGCACCTACAAGAGATCAGTTCTATACTTTAAAGCCTTCTCTATTAAATAAATTTAAAGTTAAAAATCACACAACACCAGGTTATAGTCCAACAGGTTTATTGTAAGCACTAGCTTTCGAGGTGCTGTCTCTTCATCAGGTGGTTGTGGAAGAGGACCGTACGACACAGAATTTAAAGCAAACAGGTTACAGTATCATGGAGCTGTAATGATATATTAAACAAATTTAGATTGTCTTTCATCTTTTAGAATGGGACATGCTAGTTTTGCTTTCTTTAATCTGTAAATCCCAGAATTCCTTTTAAGTTACATTTCCAAGATAGCCTCAGCTTTTCTAACAATAAGTGCTATCTCAGCTCAGACAATGCATTAAAGATGTGATGTTAAAGTCTGCTGTGTCCCAATGTTGAGTCAGACTGGTTCTGTTTCTAAAGTGGGACATACAGAATCTTACATGGATTCATGCGATTTTTGGCTTGAAGTACCTGGCTGTAAAAAATCTTTTTCTATGTATAGCTTTTTTAATGTATGCCTTTGAATAGATGATACATTATATCTGACAATTGTGTTAAGTAAGAGAGGATGGGGGAAACTTTCAACTAATAGCTACTCTTAACCAACTTTAAAAACAACTTCTGGTTGAAAATCTAAAGTGCCTGGGAAGGGTAACTTAACTATCTCACTGACACTCAAGATCAACTTGTCATAAAGAGATACAAAAAATTTCTTTCTGCTAATACAAGGCTCCTCAAAGATTGGTCTCCACATTATCTAAATCCTCAGTCAGATAGTTGTCCTCCCTCTTGTAACTGGTGAGATGTAATAATGAGATCACTTAGTGCCACATTTTACCAAGACCTTTATGATCCCAATGTCTCAAAATGGCCTGGGACTCATGCCATCAAAAATATCTGCTCTGATGGAAGCAAAAGACTGTTCCCCTTTACTACATTTAAATCCTAATTTGAAAATACGTATGTAAACATTTATGATATGCAATTCCAGCAAGAACTAAAAGTTGTACTTTACGTTAAAAGGAGCATTTTTGAAATGTTTGTGATCTAATGTTAATTCATATTCCATATAGAAATGTGCACATAGTTATTTCGCTAAAAAGTGTCAATTTATTTTGACTGATAAGTCCTTCGATGCACGGATAACTCAAGATAATCTGTCAGATTGTGAATATTTTGAAATCAAATGAATGCTTCGACGTATTGCCTGAAATTTGAATTCATGGTTTTTTCTGTTATAAGTTTTACATGTATCACAGGAGTGTTAATATTGCATATTCTTCCTCCTACTTCAATTGCCATTAGTAAGTATGGCCATTATCCAGGAGACAATTTAAACACTTGTCGATGAGGTTTGTTATAAGTGAAATGCTCGAATGTTCTAATGAAAATGAAATACTTAATCTCTCACTGTAAGTTAACTTTTGTTTTTACTGCCAGTTCTGAAGGAAAGGGCAACAAAATACTGAACTGCTAGAAAGTCTACAGCCTCAATTTTATCATGATTTGTCCATTGGTTTCACTGGAGCAAAGAAATTGAGTGTGGTGTAAATTGAACATTGGATCAGTTTTCGTTTGGCATATCTGGCTAATATCATGTCTAAAGAATCTTGTTACATGCTGGAGAATCTGTTCCCAGAATTGTACAAAGATTGTTCTTTAACATCCAAAGCATTTTTAAAATTTAAAATAAACATACAAAATGCTGTAAATAATCAGCAAATCAGGCAGCCTTTTTTAAGAGAAAACTATTGTTAAGGATCTGAACAAAAGTTAAAGATTTTATACAAGTATGCAAAATTCCTCATTTTCCCTGTTTTAGACCCAGATTGACAAAAAGCATGGACTCTTTCCGTATTGAACAGAATTATTGTTTATTACAAATAGATTCTAGCTATAAATAAAAAAAATGAATTGTTGACACATATGTACTAGTTAAAAGCTAACCCCACCTTTTAAAATACCGACTGCACACACACCCAAAAGAATGTATGTTATGGGCAGAGGGAAAGACTGCAAAGGCAGTTCAATGGTGCTGTCCAGTATTCATGGAGATGATCATTTTGATTTGTCAAGATTTGCTACTCCTTGATTTTCCTTCTCCTTTTAAATTGCTTCATGGAGGCATAGAGCAATTGCTTCACAACTTAGGAAGTCTCTGATTTATTGATAAAATCTACAGTTAACAGTAATTGATGAAGGAAATAATCTGGCTTTCTTCCATCTTGAAGTTCTTTTATTCTGCAGAGATAAGGACAGCCTCTTCCTTTCGAAATCCAATGACTTCTGACCAAACATTCACAATCCCAATTGTTCAGCTACTTTTTGTTTTATTTAGATTCCATACAGTGTGGAAACAGGCCCTTCAGCCCAACAAGTCCACACCGACCCCATGAAGAGTAACCCATCTAGACCCATTCCCCTACTCATGCACCTATCACTGTGGGCAATTTAGCATGACCAATTCGTCTGACCTGCATATCTTTGGACTTTGGGAGGAAACCAGAGCACCTGGAGGAAATCCAAACAGATACGGGAGAATGTGCAAATTCCATGCAGGCAGTCACCCAAGGCTGGAATCGGACCTGGGTGCCTGGCGCTGCGAGGCACCAGTGCTAACCACTGAGCCACCATACTGTCCATTGGGAACCAATTGCAATAGTTGTTGGCAGGCAGAAGGTATTTGTAATCAATAACTAGACACCATTTCACAGACCAATCAGCTAATGCTGCCAGCCAAATTTCCCTTCATACAACTCCTCCCACCCCCAGGAACCAGCTTATCTGTAGCAACCTCCCCCCATCAGCTTTTAAACAAACAACAGTGTAAACTGCACTTATAATGACCACCAGTTAATTTGCTTTCTTAAACCTTTAGTTCTTAAAACACCCTTTTCCCCATTTTGATCCATAATCAAAAACACAGAAAACTACAGCCTGATTTAGATATACTTGTGGAATCATAATTTACAATACTTCTTCCTAAAGGACAAGTGGTGCATGCGGGTGTTGGAGGGTGTGCAAAGGTAATGAAGTGAAGTTGGGAAGATGATACGAGAAAATGTGCTCCTGCTGACAGAAAGAAAGCCTTCATGAAACTCCTCGAAACTGACACTTAGCCAATTTTTGGCCAAATTTAGCCTTCTAAATTATAATGGAAAATATAGAGTATAGCTGAAATGTACCCAAGTATATGAAATATGGATTTTTTATAAAGTACTTGGGTGGCACGGTGGCACAGTAGTTCGCACTGCTGCCTCACAGCGCCAGAGACCTGGGTTCAATTCCTGCCTCAGGCGACTCTCTGTGTGGAGTTTGCACATTCTCCCCATGACTGCGTGGGTTTCCTCCAGGTGCTCCAGATTCCTCCCACAATCCAAAAGTGTGCAGGTTAGGTGGATTGGCCATGCTAAATTGCCCGTAGTGTTAGGTGAAGGGGTAAATGTAGGGGAATGGGTATGGGTGGGTTGTGCTTCGGCGGGTCGGTGTGGACGTGTTGGGCCGAAGGACCTGTTTCCACATTGTAAGTAATCTAATCTACTTTAAAAACATAGGTTTTGATATTAAAAGAATATATTATTTTATGTTCATCTATAATATGTGAACTTTAATCATGAACAAAATCTTCCTATTCTGCTGTTCTGATTTTGCTGGTGTCTGGTGTCATGTTAATTTAAGTAGTTTTATACATAAAGAATACATGGGATTTGTGCATCACTGGCAAGGTCAGCCTTTATTGACCATGCCTATTTGTCTTTGAAAAAGTGATGGTAAGTTAAAATGCAATAATTGGTCTGTTCAAGCACTTTGCTTTATCCACATGTATATAATCCAGCAAGGGCACATAATGCTATTGGTATTGACTTCATCCTATATCACATGCACTAACTACATTGAACGCTGAAATGCTGCAGTCACTTTGACGAGTTGAGACAAATGCATTGGTCCACAATCCTAATAGTAATAAAAGGTAAATAAAGGGAAATCCGAACATTTGTACCGTTTTGAAGTCTGACTATTTCACCCATTTGAAATGGCCTAGCAGCATTTGTGTTTCATGATAGGTCATAAAAAATTCTCTAATTACTTGATTATTTGTCAAAATCTTCCTGAACCTTTCTGACTTCGGCTGCTAATTTTTAAGATCCTGACCTTTTCAGCCACTCTCACCCCTCTAAAATGATCCAGCAAAGCCATAAGAATCAAGAAGGTAGCCAAGCTAATTAAGGCAAAAAGGCAGTTAAGAAAGGGGAACAAAGGTTGGCCTAGCTAGCAATGTCCGCAGCCCATAAAAGATGTAAACAAAATAATTATATTTTTATGGAGCGATGCTATTATTTTGTAGATTTTCTCAGTTATTTTAAAACAACAATTCAAACCTGTTTTCATGATATTTTAGTTTCTACCTTCACAATGTTCAATATAAACATATTTAGATCTGAATTTATATTCATGATCTTTAGTTTCATGTTTACCAGTGAAAATCCTTTAAAGTGACTGGTTACTTGGACTGCCTTATAGGAACATTGCTGCTCCATGTTGTGAAAGCACAGTAAAACATACTACAGTCAGTCACAGCACTATTGGTAGAGCTGAAATTCTCATCAGAGACATAATCGAGACTTAGTTCTTTTTAGTGGCAAGCAGCCTTGCTTTGAGTTAGTTGATCTGTTGTTCTATTACATTTTATCAACAAAATTAAGTCAATATTAGTGTCGAGAGAATGGTGACATACAGCTATAACATTTCGAGACTAAGCAAATTGAAAACAAAATCCTCCTGATGGAATAGTCAGGACAGAAAATTCAAAGTTCTCTCCTTAAAGAAAAACCATAGTCTGTATCAAGTAATCAACTATTTTAGGTAGATGTACTGCTGAGTACCCTTTATAATAGTTAATTCTGCTTCACTCTGATGGCTCATTTTTTCTCAGGCTCGTGCCAACAGTAAAATATCAGAGGGCAAACAGAGTTGGGTATGTAATTATTGTTATAGAACAACATAATGTTGTTTTACTTAGGTTCAGGCTAGTTACAACAGCAAGAAAAGATATTACATTGAGCTGGTCTGCTGTCAATGGCAAAGCAAACATTTTGAATTTCACCAAGGTGACCTCACTTACCGTAATTTTAAATATTTTTCTTATAGCAAATTACAGAATAAATGTCATTTATTAGCTTCTGTATCGAGGAATAGAGCTTTTGTAATGGCCGCTCTTGTCATTTGTGGCTTATCTGACCACAGTCATTTCATGCATGAACAGAAATTTCAGATTTCAAGAAGGTTCAATAATTTCCACATAGCCCTGCACTGAATAAAATATAAAAATGAGGTTACAGCACCACCAAGTGGTAAGTGAATCTCAAGTAATTATACATGTGTGCAAAATACATTTAGAGTTCTTTATAATTGAAAACTCTATTTGTAATTTAATATGCAAAATGAAATTTCCTAAATATTCTGTATTTCTTTTAGTACTGTGTTAGATTAAATATTTCTAATTACTGCCTAAAAATGAAACAACAAAAAAGTTGTAATTATATAGTGTTGTTTACAGAATATAAAATGTGGAAAAGGTTCTTTACACTATCATAATCGAACAAACTGACATGAGACGCAAATTAGGTTTGGTGATCAGAGCTTGAATAAACGTTTATTTTTAAGGAGTGTTCTAAATTAAGAGGGGCTATGAAGTTTAAGGAGGGAATTCCAGTGCTTAGCGCATTACATTAATAATTAACTTAAAATTCTAAAAATTATCTCATTTCATTAAGTCAGAATGGTTCCTTAATCTTTTTATTTGTATGAGGAAATGCAGAAGTCTTTTTGTATGTTTGGATTACAAAAAATAAACATAAACTGGTCATTTAATTGTTGTACCCTGAGACTTTTGTGTTGGTGTTTTAAAAAAAAACTTGCGATGTGGAAATCAATGCTAAGCCTACCATTATTGTACATCCTTAGATGCCTTCTTAAATTCCTACAATTCATGTGGTCAAAGCACTCTCACAATGCTGTTAAACTAGGTTTCAAATTTTCAATGCAACAACATTAAAGGAACAGTGATATATATTCACATCAGGATCCTCTACGACTGGGAGAATAACTAGAAGTTGATCACATTCCCCAAGTATTAGCTGCCTTTGTCAGGAGAGATGGGCAGTTGGGAGTTACTATAAAAGTTGTTTGGATGGGTTGCTGTGCTGCATTCCATAGACGTTACATGTTGCAGTCACAGCACTCTTGTGCTTCTCCAATCTCCGCACCACAAGTGTTTTTCATCATTTTTCAGAATTGTGCCTTGTAAGGTTTTGATCAATCAGGAGGTGAGCCACCCAGCACAGATAGGCAAGCCTCTGGCCTGCCCTCATACCCACATCATTCAAATTTGCTTGTAGCTTACAAGTAGTTGTATTTTAGCAGTGCTGAACAGACTCCTGACTGATAGTAAGAATTGACTGAATAATAGGATAACTTTTCAACATGTGACGTATGATTTGCCTTTTTATTTCAAAGTCATGCATTCAGAATAGATTATTTTAAAAAAGGAAACCTCTGTCCTTTTTCCTTGGAGATGGGAAATATATTTATACATTCCAACTTTCTATTTTTCTGTGTAAATTAAATGTCATGTTATTCTTTCTTTTGCATAAACTGAAACAGAACTATCCTGTTCTAAGTACTTTTGAAGCAACTTCTATAACTAATTTTATTTGAAAAAGTAATGAGTTTTCTTGTGTCAAGCCACTGGAGGGATTGCAATTAGAAATTAAATATACTCATCTTGCTATAACTCAATTCAGTACAGGGACTACAGAATTTTATACTCATTCCTTTATATTTTCCAAATCTTTTGGGAAGACAAGTCTCTGGACTTTGCTTGCTTGATTAAAAATGTACAAATTTAATATAATCTTTACTTGCCATTACCTTACAGATGATCCTTTTCTTTACAGCCAGTCAATCAAGGCCATCACTACCAGAATGAAATGCTTTTGACTCTGTCTCAGAAAAAAATGAACCCACTTCTTCTTTCGAATCCACGGTAAGCACAGATAGTAACAGTACATCTTAGATTTTCATTAATATTATCAATGTTTCAATTTAATATGTTGCAGCATTCATGCCAAGATCTCAATTATTTTTACACTGCCTCCCAAGTTTGCCTTTGCACTCTTTGTATTTTTCATTCACATCAGAATTAGGTCAGTTTGTCCATGAGCAAAACCACGAAGATCCAATCATTTAAACATATTCCTGATGTTATGATTTTGGAGTATCGACTATGTTATGTATTTCTTTATCAGGAATTATTACAAACTCCTCCCTTGAAAACCTTCTCTTTTATTAACCATGCATTAGTATGAATGCATTTTCTTTAATCCTTTCAGGCATTTTATGAGAATGTTGCCTTTATAGTTTCATTGGACTTTTAATTTCAGGATTGAGAACAAATTACACAATTATTGAGTTTTCTTACCAAAACATGTCTGTTGTCTATATTTTAAAATAGATCAAAATTTTATTTCAAAAAAACATAGTTTTACATTTTGTGTACCTTCTACTTATTTCATTAATGTCGGGTGTAGCCTCTAGTTCTGGGAAGAAAATCATGTCAAACTCATGCTTCGTTAAGTAGCCCCAAAATGCAGAAATGGATATTTTTAGTCAGATCAGCCCCAAAGGATGGGCACATCATCAATTGAAGCAGACTAAAAGGATTCATGCCATCAGAATTAGCCCATTCCCACATATCATTCACTACCTCAACTATGGCTAATTAGCTTCCATCATATCTGTGGGCTTCACTTCCAGCAGGGTGTTTGTAAATGAAGCGGCAAGTCATATGTTAGCTCCTTTAACGTAAGAATTAGACATGGGCTAATGTGGTATCAAAATATTCAACAGACCTTTATTATATTTCTTGATATATACAAATATTATTGTCACTGGCTCTTCAGAATCTGGGCTAATATTAAGCTTTCATCGCCATGTCATACCTCATGTGCCGCAGTTACATGAATCTGAGATCTTTATACTGTCAGTTCACATGCTATGCTATAGTAATGACATGATGGGCATCTTTCTCAAAGCTATGCCGTGTACTTCACATCTATTGCTCATCTGATCTGCGTCCTCAGTTGGCAATATCCTCTAGTTTGAGAAAGGAATTGTCAGTCACATTGAAATATCAGTTGTTGTAATTTGCTGGTTCAGAGACTATTGCTATACGCTCTTCCCTGTGATCGTCCTTTTTTGTGATAATCTAAAGATGCAGTTCTTCAAATGTTCATGCTGTATGGTAGAGACTTCAATGACAGCGCTTTTGTTAAGTACAGACCGTTCCCAGTTTTTGAAGTCATTATGGTAAATATATCTTCTTACAAATGGGTGTCCTGGAAACATCAAGCTCTCTGTGGACTGCATCTTTTACTGGTAATCATTATCCATTTTAACAATATGACCTAGTTATTGTAAGCATGTTGTTTAAACATTGCCATGATCCTTTCTGAGCTTGAAAGCAACAGTACCTGTTTGTTGGGAATTTAATGCTGCAAATGGATCCCAGGGATTTTCTTCAGGCAACAAAGATGAAATTAGTTCAATCTGTGTTCCCATTTAGTCCAATTTTCAACACCATGCAACAGTCTATTCAATATACATGTGTTATAAATTCTCAGTTGTAGAACAATTGTGAATTTGGGGTTTTCCCATGCTCTTTAGTTTTCCTAAAAGCATTGCCCCAGCAGTACTGTAAACAGAAATTATTTTGGTACCGTATTCTGAGAAGTATAATCTCTGTACACAAATCACCTTATATTCACTAACCTCGATTTGTGTTTGTAGTAATGCTTGCATAAGGTTTATGATATTTATTATGGGACCATGTTTTCCAGGTGCTGTTACGTGCAGCTATAATGAATTTGGACACAATGACTAAAATACCAGTTTAATGAAACTGGTGCAGTGGTAGTGTCCCTATCTGTGGCCAGACAGTCTGGGTTCAAGTTTCACCTATCCCAGAGATGTCAAAAAACGTATCAAAGCAGATGTTTTAAAATTAATTTATGGCATATAATTTGTTTAAGACTTCTGTATTTTGGAATTATTTCATGAATGCAACATAAAAATGTACTTGAAATAAACGTGAGCACATCAGCATTTAATTGTTATATTGATAAATGCAGATCTCCTATGATTAAGCATTAAAAAAATTCACAATGTATCTTGGCTAATTGAAGCAAGTTGGAAAATACTACACTCTTGATTTAATTGGATAATTATCAATTTATATAGTGCCTGCATAGATAACTGCCTTCCACGTGTATATGTTACAGAAATATTTTATGAACTGAAAGTTCAGGAGATTGAACCATTTTATGGTATTTGGGGGTTTTAGAATTCTGAAATGGAACCAAATTCCATGCATTAAAGAATCAACAACATATTGAAATGATGTTTAAAAAACGACTATTTATTTAACAGATATTGAATAAAAATGGAAATATATTTTATTTTTACATTGTTTCATAAAAACATTATCATGACTGGTTCTAATTCTTAAGTACATTCACTTTTATCAAAACATAAATTCGTGTGTAACATTCATGGGGAATTTCCCTAGACCATCTCTGAAAAAGCCCCGGAACTAGACTTTTCTCCTTATTCCAAAATGTGACATTAATTTTCCCAGACACAGTTATGGATGCTTGAAGAATCGATTCATCCTATATTTTGAATGTAAAACGTAATCCCTAATTACAATTGCATTGCATTTTTAGAAATTTTGTATTGCATTTTTAGACAATGCTCATTGCAAAGCCCAAGAAATTAACTCCTGAGGTTTCACTAGCATAAATGTTTATACAATCAGAAGGATAATATTTTAAAGATTTACAATGTGTTATGTGAATTGCTGTTTGCATACGTTTCCTTTGTCTTATTGCTAAGTACAAGGTGAAGTATGTACAAAGGAACCTCAATTACCTGACATTCAATTATCAGAATATCAGATTATCCGGCAAGATCGCAAGGTCCCAATGCTTGGCTAAATTATGTTATCCAACATTCGATTGTCCAGAATTTGATTAACTGAACGAATTACTCTGTGCCTGTGTCTTTCGGATAATCGAGATTCCTCTGTATGTGATAAATATCATGTCATATTTGAAAATGAATTGATACCAATATCTGAGGGCTCAGTAGATGAAGACTCTTTCTCCTTGCTAGTGTATTCATTTTGATTTTTTTATTGTGCAAAGGAGGTTATGGCATTAGAGCTAGATATGGACATTTTTCTATTTCATTCAGTCCTAGCAATTATCAGTTCTAGCTGAATTACAATATGTTGAATGCAGTGTATAGCTATCTCAACTGTATCCCAACAACATGTCTCAGTCATAACTTCAGAAGAGTACCTTCTACTTTTTCTTTGCCATGACAGTGGTTTCTCTGAGTGAGATTCCTACTTAGTTTAATATGGAGATAATTCGAAGATTCAAGATGGCGGCAGTCTGAAAAATCTGCTGTGTTGGCCTCTGTGCCATACTTTGGGCAAGATGGGCTTCCACTCCCCCTCCCCCATTAGCCACCCATAAGAAAAATTAGCAGTGTGAAGCGAGCAAAACATCTAGAAACTTTTCAATTTGAATTTGGAGGCTTTGGAGTCAAGATGAAGGCAAACAAAGGAAAAGGAGCAAGAGGAGTACAGCAGACAAGACACTCCCCTACTGTGTCAGGTTCACCTGCATCCACTGCTTCAACTCGCGTGCTGGCGCCTCTGAGCTCAGTGGAGCAGCAACATCTACTCTCGGAGTTCGAGAACCTCCGTGAAAAAATCGAAGTGGCGCTGGAACCAATTTCTACTGAAAAAGCATGAGCAGGAGATCCAATCATTAGATCAACATGTGGAAACAGTCGAGCAAAGGACCACAACGTCAGAGACTGCGACGAGAACTCCGAGGAGCAGATCTGAACCTTGGAAGGCCAGGTTTGGGCCTTGCTGGAACAGGTTGATGACCTCAAAAATCAAGGTCGGAGATAAAGCTTATGTGTAGTGGGTCTTCCGGAGGGCGAGAAAGGCGAGAATCTGGCCAAGTTCCTGGAGAAGTGGCTCCTGGAGTTGATGGGGCTGGAGGTTGAGTTGGGCTGGATAAGTGTGGAACGGGCCCACAAGATCACGATGCGCAGGTCCAGGTCGGGTCTGTGCCCCTGCCCGGTACTCATGCGACTCAAGCACTATAAAAAAAAGCAATTAATAATAGAAACATTCAAAAACTGGGAAGAGATCCACAGGCTCTGGTATCTAAAGGTTCAAGAATAATGTTTTATCAAGACTTTTCTGGGGCCATAGTTTAGAAGAGGAAGACTTTCGATGATGTTAAGAAAAAATTAAGAAATTTAAATATTTAATATTCTCTGATGTACCCAGCAATACTACATTTTAATTATGGGGGATCTGTCTATAACATTAACTCGGCAGAAAAAGCAAAGGAATTTATAAACTCGCTGAAATAACAGACTTGGACCAAGGGGAAAAGAGGAAATGATATGTGCGGACAATGGCATAATCTTTTTTTTATCTTCTCTTTCCTTGTTCTTTTCCCTTTCATGTTTTCGGGCCTTATAGACTTGGTATTGCTTTGGTGTAAAATCTGGTTTGTTTCATATTATATCTGTTTCATATTATATCTGTTATTTAACTGTTCTGTTTTTCTGGGTGGGGGGTGGTTACTTCTTTGGTGTAAAGATGTGTGGGGTTGAGATATGGAGGAGGAGGAAAGGGGAGGGCGTCCATTGTTAACTTGCAGGAGGGTAAAATGTTTTTTCCATTGTCTGGTTTGGGGCACAGCCTTAACTAGAAGGTACCAGGACAGCTATAAGGTTGGAAGTGAATGCCCCCTATGGGTGTGGGGGGAGATCTCTGGAGATTTGTAGTTTTTGCGTTTATTTGTTCAAGTTAGGAACAGTGATTAGTTTCCTAGTTTTAGTAGTGTTTATCGGAATAGTTTTCAGATTTGTTAAAGTCTGGGTTTTTTTCCACTCACCTTCTTCCTCTCGGGACTGCGGGCTGTAGTGTTCAGTCATGACTAGTGATCTGTTCAGGTGGTGCACCTGGAATATAAAAGGGAGCCATTCCCCCATTAAAAGAAAAAAGATGCTGTCAAATCTTAGGAAAGAAAGGGTTGACATCGCTCTGTTGCAAGAGACACATTTAACCGATAGGGAACATCTGAAATTACAGCAGAAAGGATACAATAGGGTATTCTTCTCCTCCTTCAACTCCAAAAGCAGAGGAGTGACCATATTGGTATGAAGGAACTTCCCATTTCAGGTGACAAATCAAACAAGGATGCGAATGGATGGTTCATCATTCTTAAGTCTCTGGTACACAGAGAAGAGTATGGTACTCTGAACGTTTACTGTCCCCCGGCACATCCTCTCAAGTTTTTAGTTGATGCAGTCTCTAAATTAATGGCTCTTAAGGTGTGCTGTATGATTATAGGAGGAGACTTTAATTGTCTCATGGATCCTGGGGTAGACAGGATGCCAAGGGGTCTGTCGGGTACACCTCTGCAGTCTAGACAGTTATTGGACTTGTGTAAGGAGTTGGGGCTAGTGGATGTGTAGAGGTGTCTCCACCCTAATGGGAGGGATTTTACCTTTTACTCCAACCCGCACAAGTGCCACACAAGAATTGATATGTTCTTTGCTCCGTCGGTTTGTTTGGACATGCAGCAGTGTACTTGGATGTTAAGACCAAAGATAGTGGAACAGACACACGGCACTGGCGCATGGATCCATTTCTGTTAAGGAATGGCAACTTTGTGCAGTACATTACAAGGGAGTTCAGGGCTTTTTGGGACATCAATTAGGGTATGGCCAGTAATCCATCGGTGTTTTGGGAGACCACCAAGGTGTATTTAAGGGGTCTGATTATTTCATACTCAACAACGAGAAAGAGGCAGAGAGGAGAGCAGCAGTGAAAGCTTGAGGCCTGGCTTATCTAGCGAGGAAGAAAAGTGGTCCGCAGTCCAATGTGTCTGTCAGGGAGAGAACTGGCAGCATCTCTCACAAGCTTAAAAAGATTAATGCCAGATTTCAGGAATTCTATGCAGAGTTATACCGGTTGGAGGGCTGTGGGGATGGAGTAGCGAGAATGGAATCCTTTTTTTGAAAACCTGGACCTAAATGCAGATCAGACCTTCCTTTTAAACGCACCTCCAACGATACCAGCAGTGCAAGAGGTGGTAAGACAGCTCCAATGTGGCAAGACACCTTGTCCAGATAGGTTCCTGAGTGAGTTTTACAAGGAGTTTATACACTTGTTAGTTGAACCATTTCTGGAGATGTATAATCATTCGTATAGCCAGGACTGCCTTCTGCCCTCTTTTAGTGAGGCCAATAACTCCCTTATTTTAAAGAAAGGGAAAGACCCTGAGGATTCCACGTCATACGGACCTATCTCGTTGTTGAATGTCGACTTCAAAATTTTATCAAAGGTGCTGGCTTTGAGGTTGGAGAAGGGCTGGCCGTTATTATAAAAGAGGACCAGATGGGTTTTATCAAGGGCTGCAGCTCTTCCAATAATATCAGGCAGTTATTGAATATAGTGCAAATATGTCAGCAGAGAACGATTCTGGGTTTGGTGGTCTCCCTGGATGCAGAAAAGGTTTTTGATTGGGTGTAATTATCATATCTCTTTGATGTTCTAGATTGCTTTGGTCCAGTAGGGCCTTCACCAGGTTGGTGGCAGTGTTATATAAGGACCCCAAGGCGGTGGATATCACGAATGGTATCAAATTGAGCAATTTTAGTGTGGGGAGAGGCAGCCGACAGGGATGTCCTCTCTCACCTCTGCTATTTTTCTTGGTAATTAAGCTGCTGAAGGACCCTGAAATAGTGGCACCAAAGGTGGGAATTGGAGAACACAAAATTCATCTTTATGCGGATGACGTCTTTCTGTTTTTGGCTAACCCAGAAAAGTCCATACCCCGGCTAATACAAAAGATTTAATTATTCAACAGTTTTTCAGGATACAGGATAAATTTTGCAAAGTCAGAATCCAGGGTTGGAGGGTTTGAGCGATAGGGAGAGGTTGAATAGGCTGGGACTGTTTTCCCTTGAGTGTCAGAGGCTGAGGAGTGACCTTATAGAGGTTTATAAAACCGTGAGGGGCATGGATAGGATAAATAGACAAAGTCTTTTCCCTGGGGTGGGAGTGTCCAGAACTAGAGGGCATACATTTAGGGTGAGGGGGAAAGGTACAAAAGAGACCTAAGAAGCAACATTTTCACGCAGAGGGTGGTACGTGTATGGAATGAACTGCAAGAGAAAGTGGTGGAGACTAGTACAATTCCAACATTTAAAAGGAATCTGAATGGGTATATGAATAGGAAGGGTTTGGTGGGATATAGGCCAGGTGCTGGCAGGTGGGACTAGATTGGATTGGGATACCTGGATGGCATGGACGAGTTGGACCGAAGGGTCTGTCTCTATGACTCTTTGACTGTCTGCCTGCAGTGCGATTGGTGGAAGTACTGAAGCTGGAGGACAGAATGCAGTTTCCTTTTAAGTGATCACAGAAAGGTTTTCTCTTATCTGGGAACGTTTTTTACCCCTACCTTCTGTCACCTCTACAGGGCTAACTTTGTACAATTGTTTGAGAGAATAAAGCAGGGCTGCAGCAGTGGGAGGGGCTACACATATCATAGTTAGGCAGTATAGGCCTGATTAAATTGAATGTTCTTCCTCGGTTGTTATATCCTATGAGGATGCTCACGTTGTTGTTACCCAGATAGGTGCTGCGGAGATTTACTGGTTGCCTTGGATCCTTTATTTGGTGCTGTAGGGGCCCCCTAATTAAATTTACCAAGCTGCAATTTTCACGGGATATGGGGAGAGATGGACCTCCCAGATCTGAAGAGATACCAAATAGATGCCCAGCTGTTATATGTGGGTGACTGCGTGCTTAAGCACTTGAGGTCGACATGGCTTGATGTTGAGGCCTCGCAGGCGAGATGTCCCCTCATCAACTTACTGTTTATGGACAAGATGTAATCTGTGGCAACCACTGTGAGAGCTCAATTATTTTAAACATGGTAAAAGCATAGAGGACAACGCGGTGAGATGAGACAATTTGCTTAAGACTTCACCGTACACATTAATGGGAGTCCCAGGATTTATAGAGTCAAAGAGTCATAGAGATGTACAGCAGGGAAACAGACCCTTTGGTCCAACCCGTCCATGCCGACCAGATATCCCAACCCAATCTAGTCCCACCTGCCAACACCCGGCCCATATCCCTCCAAATCCTTCCTATTCATATACCCATCCAAATGCCTCTAAAATGTTGCAATTGTACCAGCCTCCACCACATCCTCTGGCAGCTCATTCCATATACGTGCCACCCTCTGTGTGAAAATGTTGCCCCTTAGGTCTCTTTTATATCTTTCTCCTCTCACCCTAAACCTATGCCCTCTAGTTCTGGATTCCCCGACCCCAGGGAAAAGACTTTGTCTATTTATCCTATCCATGCTCCTCATAATTTTGTAAACCTCTATAAGGTCACCCCTCAGCCT
>NC_057727.1:34337424-34349369 GCF_004010195.1 Chiloscyllium plagiosum | reverse complement strand
AACCTCCAGTCTTCCGGCACCTCACCTGTGATTATTGATAATACAAATATCTCAGCAAGAGGCCCAGCAATCACTTCTCTAGCTTCCCACAGAGTTCTCGGGTACACCTGATCAGGTCCTGGGGATCAGGTCCTTTAACCGTTTCAAGACATCCAGCACTTCCTCCTCTCTAATCTTGACATTTTGCAAGATGTCACCATCTATTTCCCTATAGTCTATATCTTCCATATCCTTTTCCACAGTAAATACTGATGCAAAATATTCATTTAGTATCTCCCCTATTTCCTGTGGCTCCACACAAAGGCCCTTTGCTGATCTTTGAGGGGCCCCATTCTCTCCCTAGTTACCATTTTGTCCTTAATATATTTGTAAAAACCCTTTCGATTCTCCTTAATTCTATTTGCCAAAGCTATCTCTTGTCCCCGTTTTGCCTATGATTTCCCTCTTAAGTATACTCCTACTTTCTTTATACTCTTCTCAGGATTCACTCGATCTATCCTGTCTATACCTGACATATGCTTCCTTCTTTTTCTTAAACAAACCCTCAATTTCTTTAGTCATCCAGCATTCTCTATACCTACCAGCCTTCCCTTTCACCCTGACAGGAATATACTTTCTCTGGATTCTTGTTATCTCATTTCTGAAGGCTTCCCATTTTCCAGCCATTCCTTTACCTGCAAACATCTGCCTCCAATCAGCTTTCAAAAGCTCTTGCCTAAAACCATCAAAATTGGCCTTTCTCCAATTTAGAATTTCTACTTTTAGATCTGGGCTATCCTTTTCCATCACTATTTTAAAACAAATAGAATTATGGTCGCTGGCCCCAAAGTGCTCCCCCACTGACACCTCAGTCACCTGCCCTGCCTTATTTCCCAAGAGTAGGTCATGTTTTGCACCTTCTCTAGTAGGTACATCCACATACTGAATCAGAAAATTGTCTTGTACACACTTAAGACATTCCTCTCCATCTAAACCTTTAACACTATGGCAGTCCCAGTCTATGTTTGGAAAGTTAAAATCCCCTACCATAACCACCCTATTATTCTTACTGATAGCTGAGGTCTCCTTACAAGTTTGTTTCTCAATTTCCGTCTGACTATTGGAAGGTCTATAATACAATCCCAATAATGTGATCATCCCTTTCTTATTTCTCAGTTCCACCCAAATACCTTCCCTGAATGTATTTCTGGGAATATCCTCCCTCAGCACAGCTGTAATGCTATCCCTTATCAAAAATTCCACTCCCCCTCCTCTCTTGCCTCCCTCTCTATCCTTCCTTTGGCATTTATATCCTGGAACATTAAGCTGCCAGCCCTGCCCATCCCTGAGCCATGTTTCCGTAATTGCTATGATATCCCCGTCCCATGTTCCTAACCATGCCCTGAGTTCATCTGCCTTCCCTGTTAGGCCCCTTGCATTGAAATAAATGCAGTTTAATTTATTAGTCCTACCTTGTCCCTGCCTGCCCTGACTGTTTGACTCGCTTCTGTTCTCAGCTGTACAGTCTCAGATCGATCTCTTTCCTCACTATCTCCCTGGGTCCCAGCCTCCCCATTTTACTAGTTTAAATCCTCCCAAGCAGTTCTAGCAAATTTCCCTGCCAGTACATTCGTCCCTTTCCAATTTAGGTGCAATCCGTCCTTCTTGTACAGGTCACTTCTACCCCAAAAGAGATTCCAATGATCTAAAAATGTGAATCCTTCCCCCATACACCAGCTCCTCAGCCATGCATTCATCTGCTCTATCCTCCTATTCCTGCCCTCACTAGCTCGTAGCACTGGGAGTAATCCAGTTATTACTACCCTTGAGGACCTCCTTTTTAAATTTCTGCCTAACTCTCTGTAATCTCCCTTCAGAATCTCAACCTTTTCCCTTCCAGTGTTGTTGGTTTCAATGTGGACAATGACTTCCTGCTGGCCCCTCTCCCCTGCGAGACCATTCTGCACCCTCTCTGAGACATCCTTGATCCTCGCACCAGGAAACAACACATCATTCTGCTTTTTTTCTGCTGGCCACAGAAATGTCTGTCTGTACCTCTGACTACAGAATCACCTAACACAATTGATCTCTTGGAAGCTGATGTACCCCTCGTTGCATTAGAGCCTGACTCAATTTCAGAAACTTGGCTGTTCGTGCTACGTTCCCCTGAGAATCCATCACCCCCTACATTTTCCAAAACAGCATACCTGTTTGAAATGGGTGTATAAAAGACTCCTGCACTAGCTGCCTACCTCTCTTACCTTTCCTGGAGTTAACCCATCTCTGTGACTGTATCTGAGACTTTCCTCCCTTCCTATAACTGCCATCCGTCACATACTGCTGCTGTTGCAAATTCCTTATCGCTTTTATCTGTCTCTCCAACCGATCCACTAGATCTGATAAGATTCATATCCAACAGCATTTATGGCAGATATAATCCGCAGTAACCCTTAAACTCTCTTTAAACTCCCACATCTGACAAGAAGTACATATCACTGCAAAGGCCATTTTTGCTTCTTCACAACCTACAGACCCAGAAAATAACACCGTCTTACTCCTCTACAAACATTGCCCCAGGTTAAATTAATAGCTATGGCTTATACTTTAAGTTAATCAAGAGACTTATCTCCAAAAACATATAATCAAGAAAGAATCCACTATACTCACTACTGCAGCCTTTCTCTTGGACAGACTTAAAACAATTAACTTATCTGATTCTGTGCTGTGAACTTCGCCCAACAGTTCGTCCAAGATTAGTTGTAAATTTCACTGTTTGCTAATTTTCCCAGATGCACTCTGATGTCCAGCGAATTTAGAGCAGGGTCAATGGACTCCATCTTTAGAGCATAGGAGGGTCTGTCTCCTGTCTGGGAGATTTATTCGAGGGAGTGGTATTGATGTCTTTCAATCAATTAAGTCAGAAATACGGGATTCCTAACAGGGACCTTTTCTGATACTTCCAGGTTAGGGATTATATACAGAAGAAGACCAGGCTCTTGGCTCAGCCCTACAAGTTGGGTATAGAAAGAAGAGTGCTCCAATATGAGGGTGCTCTCTTGGCTAGTATCATATACCATCTGCAGAGAGAGAGCATCTTGGGGAATATGGAGAGACTCCATGAGATCTGGAATTAGGAGTTAGGGGAAGAAATCTCATCGCAAACTATATCGGGGAATGTAAAGAATATTTAATAAAGCACAAACGATGCATTTGAAGATCCTTCACAGGGCCCATATGGCACCAGAGAGGTTAGCAAAGTTTAAGAAAGGATCCTCCCTGAAATGTCCCAAATGTAAAGTCAGCATAGGCACCCTCACACATTGCTTTTGGTCCTGCTACAAGATTCGCAGATATTGGGGTGCCATAGTGCATGAGCTGGAGAAGATTCTGGGAATGGAAGTTAGAGAGGATCCGGTATCCCTTCATTTGGGATTACTGAATCTTCCCTCTGGGTGAGCATGGGAAGCGGTTACTTAACATTCTTACACACTGTGCGAGGAAGAACATTGTAATGAACTGAATATCAGAAAAACCTCCCAGTCTTGTGGGGTGGTGCAGACTTGTGATGGAGCACATTTCCCAAGATTATCTGACGAGTATGGTGCACATGGAACAGAGCAATTTTATAAAACATGGCGGCCATTTCTAAATTACATAGACATGGACATATCAGCGATACTGATTAGGACCTTTATATAGCCTCGAGGGCCATATATGGTGGCTGGGGATCCCGGTGGTGGTGGGGGTTGGGAGGCATAACAAATGCAAGTATAATAACTGTTGCTCCCATGGAAAGGAGCTTCGGTGGAGGTGTGGCGAGTGGAGTAGAGTAGTGTAATGTAATGTAATATAATTTTATTGGATTGTAATTTAATTTAGTTCTATTTCATTTAATTTGAGTTTATTTTAACTTGGGTTAAGTAAATATGAGACGATTGTGTCCTAAGGAGTAGTAGGTAGTTTATTGTTAACAATAATATAATATAATAATGTATTATTTCTACTTTTCTGTATTTTATAACTTTTTGGTTTTTTTTGTATCATGAACATGGAAACCAGTCAGCCAATCAAACACTTGTAAGACTTTTTTAAGACTAGTTGAGCCACCTCCTCAGATCCTTCAGCCCTTTATCTAACACTATGCATCACAGATTATTAATAATCACATCTTTATATTTCTATAGTAATGAAGAGTCATTGGACTCAAAATGTTAACTCTGCTTTCTCTCCACAGATGCTGAGTATCACCAGCAATTTCTGTTTTTGTTTCAGATCTCCAGCATCTACAGTTCTTGTTTTATTTCTGTATTTCAGAAGTACCAGCTTTTTGACACTCAAAACAATTTTATTTGGGAAAGTTCCAAAATACTTTCTCATTTAAAGAATATTGTAGTAATACATTTACAGCTTTTGTCCAAAATAATTTTTGTACTTGTGTATCATGTGACTAGCTTTGACTTCATTCTGAATAAGGGCTGAAGAAGGGCTCATGCCCGAAATGTCGATTCTCCTGCTCCTTGGATGCTGCCTGACCTGCTGCGCTTTTCCGGCAACACATTTTCAGATCATTCTGAATAAGTCACACTCATTTAACAAAGAACAAGGGATGCTTTTCAACTTGCTGAGCTGTTTAATTTACAAGATCTGATTGAATTTTGGTTGGAAGATTTTATCTACCACACAGTTGTGCTGAGCAGTAAATATATAATTATTGCATATCAGCATCAAAATCAAATACATGCATTTACAGATGGTATAAACGTCTGTTATTATCCCCTGTGCCCCTACTCCAATAACAAATTATTTTGGTCAATAATTTAACTAAACTTCAAAAATATATAGACATATCGCTGTACAGCCCCCTCTATTTTGACTTTAACCGTCTCAGTTTTTAACTTCAGACATAATGAATATGGTTAAAATAGTGATATGAGATTAGATTGTAATCTAATGTCAATATTTTCTTCCTATCAACCAGTGCAAGCTATAATTCTTGCCAGTGTTATAAATACCCTGTTTTTCTTTCAGCATCATGTTCTGATGCAGTTTAAGATCATGAAAGATAGGAGCTAAGATAGGCCATTTGCCCCTTGAAGCTGCTCCGCCTTACTCCACTTTCCTTTGGCTTGCCATAAAATTGACTCCTTCATAAATCAAAAAATTTGCCCAACTTAGCCTTGAATATATTCAATCAACTAGCTTCCACTTCTGTCTGGGAAAATGAATTTCAAAGATTTACAATACCGCAAGAGAAGAAATTTCACCTCAATGCTGTCATAATGGGAAGCCCCTTATTTTGAAATTGAGCGCGCTAACTTTAGGCTCCCCAAAAGAAGAAACTTTCTCTCATCATCTACCCTATATGTGCCTAAGAATTTGTATATTTTAATAAGATTACCATCATCTTCAATACATACAGGCACAACCTCCTTGAACTTTCCTCAGAAATAACCTAGTGAACCTTCTCTGAATAATTTCTAATGCAATTATATCCTTCCTTTTAACTGTCATTCCTCTTTACAGACATTAACTGATCTCATTTGTATTTATAATATTGTTCTTATTTTAAGCACTTTTTTTCAGGCTGTAATTGTCTAATGATAGCAATCCTTGAGCTTGCATTTTGTTTTTCAGTATTGTTTTGCTAACGTGTTGTCCATTAATAATTACACCAGAACTGTCATAAAATACTTGGAATCATCAGCTGTAATACATAATTGTTATGTGCATAAATAATCTGTTGTGTCCATTGTACTTTGATTTTCCAAAATTTAGAGAATGGTAATGAACTAACTGATAATGTAGGGTTATGGTTATGCAGTCTTTCATTGGGGAAAATATAGGGCACCTCAGGAAACATGCTTGCATTCTCCTGAGATGTGGGTGGTTATTACCTATATTCAACTGCTCATGAGAAGATGGTGATGAGCTATGATCTTAAAGCACAGCAGTCCCTGTGATACGTTCCCACATACGTTCGAGACACCACCCATGCCCTCCACCTCCTCCAAGACTTCCATTGCCCCGGCCCCCGACGCCTCATCTTCACCATGGGCATCCAATCCCTCTACACCTCCATCCAACATGACCAGGGCCTCCAAGCCCTCCGTTTCTTTCTTTCCTGACGTCCCCAACAATACCCTTCCACTGACACTCTCATTCGTTTGGATGAACAGGTCCTCACTCTTAACCATTTCTCCTTTGAATCCTCCCACTTCCTCCAGACGAAAGGGTAGCCATGGGCACCCGCATGGGCCCCAGCTATGCCTGTCTCTTTGTCGGCTACGTAGAACAGTACATCTTCCGTACTTACACCGGCATCACTCCCCACCTCTTCCTCCGCTACATTGATGACTGCATCGGTGCCACCTCATGCTCCCGCGAGGAGGTTGACCAGTTCATCAACTTCACCAACACATTCCATCTTGACCTTAAATTCACCTGGACCATCTCTGACACCCCCCTCCCCTTCCTGAACCTCTCCATCTCCATCAATGATGACATTTTTTACAAACCCACCGACTCCCACAGCTACTTGGATTGCATATCTTCCCACCCTACTCCTGCAAAAATGGTATCCCATATTCCCAATTCCTCCGCTTCTGCCTTATCTGCTCCCAGGAGGACCAGTCCCACCACAGAACACACCAGATAGCCTCCTCCTTTAAAGACCGCAATTTCCCACGTGATTGAAGATGCCCTCCAACGGATCTCATCCATATCTCACACCTCTGCCCTCAAACCCCACCCTTCCAACCGTAACAAGGACAGAATCCCCCTGGTGCTCACCTTCCACCCTACCAACCTTCGCATAAACCACATCATCCACCAACATTTCCGCCACTCCAAACGGACCCCACCACCAGGGATATATTTTCCTCCCCACCCCTTTCCGCTTTCTGCAAAGACCATTCCCTCGGTGATCACCTGGTCAGGTCCACAACCCACCCTCCCCTCCTGGCACTTTCCCCTGCCACCACAGGAATTGCAAAACCTGTGCCCACACCCCCTCCCTCACCTCCATCCAAGGTACCAAAGAAGCCTTCCACATCCAGTCAAGTTTCACCTGCGCATCCACCAATGTAATTTATTGTATCCATCACTCCTGATGCGTTCTCCTCTACATTGGGGAGACTGAACCCCCTCTCACAGAGCGCTTTAGGGAACATCTCTGGGACACCTGCACCAATCAACCCCACCGCCCCGTGGCCAAACATTTAAACTCCCCTCCCACTCTGCCAAGGACATGCAGGCCCTGGGCCTCCTCCACAGCCACTCCCTCACCACCCGACACCTGGAGGAAGAACGCCTCATCTTGCAACCACCTATTGTATTCTTGGCCACCTTGTCTCCATCACACCCCCCCCCCCCCCACACCAACCCTTCCCATTTATCTCTCCACCCCAGAGGATCCCTGCCTTCATTCCTGATGAAGAGCTTTTGCCCAAAACGTCGATTTTCCTGCTCCTCAGATGCTGCCGACCTGCTGTGCTTTTCAGCACCACTCTAGTCTAGACTCTGATTTCCAGCATCTGCAGTCCTCACTTTTGCCCTGTAATATAGTACACAGTGTTGTTAAGTATAGTGTGCCTAGTATAAAAGTAACTCGTCATTGTCCTAGCAGACTATTGAGTCGCTCTTTCATTTAAGAAAGACAACTGGTGGTGATTTAACCTGTGGGTTACTATCCCTCAGGTGAGGGATCAGAATGATGGGTGACTCAAAGGGAAACTTTCAGTGAGCAGTACCCTGTGCACTGATTCCCCTGAACTCATTGGTAGAGGTCACAGCTTCAGCATGTGTAGCAATGTACCTTGTAAATGGTGTACCATGGCTGCAGTGGTGGGTTGCTTTGCCCTGAATGGTTTTAAGCTTCTTCAGTATTTTGGAAATTATATTTATCCAAGCAAGTGAGTATTATTTAATCGTACACCCGACTCATGCCTTGTAGATGAGAAAAGGTTTTGGAGAATCAGGAGATGAGTACATTATCAAAGAACATCTAGCCCCTAACCTACTCTTGTAACTGTAATATTCATATAGTTTATCAAGTTTAGTTTCTGGTTAATGGTGAGACCAGGAGGTTGACTTGGCAATGTTAATCTCATTGAATGTAAAGGGGAAGCAATTAGATGATTAGGTGATTAGGAGATGGAATATTACCTTGCATTTGAATGGCACAAAGGAGCATTGGTAGTATCTTTGAGCCAGAAGTCAAACCTGCTTCAGAGATGTGTCCTCTGAACAGGTTATTTAAATATATCGAGCAGCCCAAGAGTAATATTGTCCAGCATGTGCTGCAAGTGAGCATGGACCACTTTGTTATCTAAAGAATAGTGAGCCAATCAGAAAATTGTCCAGGCATCTGTGAACGTTACCACTTCAGGAAGTGCTGGAGGGAAGATTGTTGATTACACTACTGAAGATAGTTGCGTCCAAGATACAGTCCTAAGAAACTCCTGCAACAGTCTCACACAGCTGCGGTTATTGGACTCCAACAGCCACCATCATCTTCCTTAGTGTCAGGTATGACTCCAACCAGTGGAAACCTTTACCTCTAGTTATTATTGTCTTCAGTTTTACTTGGGTCAAAAGCTATCTTGATGTCAAGAGAAGTTATTCACCTCACTTCCAGAATTTACCTCTTTCATCCATATTTGGATCAAGCTTATAATATAGTCTAAAGCCAAGTATTCCTGGCGCAACCAAAATTGAACTTCTTCTAATGCATTCATGAGATCTGATCTTTGCCAACTCGGTTAGCATTTGTTTCCCATCCATAGTAACTCTTTCAAAGGTGGTGCTGAGTTGCTGCAGGTTACTACATATAGATAGACCCACAATGCTATCAGCGATTTCAGAATCTTGACTCAGCCACACTGAAGTAACAGTAATATATTTCCCATCAGAATGTAAGTGCCTTGGAGGGGAATTTGCAGGTGATGGTGCCCTTCTAGGAGTTTTGAATTTAAAGATTTGTGATGCTATCTAAGGCACCTTGGTGAATTTCTACAGTACATCTTGTAAATGATTCATACTGCTGCCACTGCATATTGGTGGTGGAGGGAGTAATTGGTACCAATTCACAAACAATCAAATGTGTTGATGAGTCTAGGATGGTCCAGGCAAGTGGAGAGTACTCAATCAAACTCCTGATTTGTACCTTGTAGATGATAGAGTGTCTTTAGTGAGGATCGCACAGTGAATTACTCATTGCAAGATTCCCAGCCCTCTGGCTTGCTTTTGTAGCCACAGTATTTATGTGGCCAGTGCAATTCAGTTTCTCGTCAGTGTGTTAGTGGAGGATTCATTCAAAGTAATGCCATTGAATGTCAAAAGGTTAGATTCTCTCTTATTAGAGATGGTTAGGCACAAATGTTACGACCTCCTCCTTTCTACTAAGCAATACATACTTTATTCCTATAGCACGGTTAGAATTCAAGCAAACAAAGAATTGGAATACTTAAGTCTATTGACATATTTAATGAAATAATGTATTATTTAATGACTAATCATAAACTGTTCCAATATAGCAGTATCTCATAAACACCCCATTGGCAAAGGCAAGTTTAACAAGCAAGATTTTCCTCAAGTGCTATTTCTTCCCCAGGCCAGGAGAAAGGAACACCAACAGAAACAATCAAGCAGCAGAAAAGGGGAGTCGAGCTTTTTGCTAAGCTGCATCAGAAACCTTCGCACTCGTGAAAGCCAAACTAAAATGCTGGCTCTGTGTGAGCTTGACTCCATCCACTCATGCTTCTTTACAAAAGACACACTCCGAGCGCTCAAAGCTGTTTAACCACTGCTCCTGTAGCAGACAATCAGTCACCACCGCTGTGACTATACTTCTCTGCAAGAGATTTAAAGGCACAGTACTATTAGTGTTCGGACCCTCAGAATGGGACTGAGGCAGATCACCCTGTCATGATTTTCCTTCATTCTTGTTTTATGCAAATACTTCATTCTTGTTTTATGCATCCAATACCGGGCTCAGTGATCATTGAAAATGTTCACAGAACCTCCTCATCTAGTTCAATGTAATGGGAATGTAGAGCTTTCAGCTGATTGCTCTGTTGTTTATCAAGCGTGTAGTCCTGTAGTCTAAATCAAGGCCAACCTTGAAAATCAAAATAGGTGGTCTTTCAGCAGTAAATCAGTAATCCATATTCTTTAACAACTTTTTTTTTCTCTGTTTCTGTTTCATTTTCAGGTGGTGTAGGGCAATGGAGAGGCTAAAATTGACCCAGTATATTCAATTGTTAGCTGTTTCTAACGATTGCTTGTCTTGAAATCTAAATTGTTGCTTACTCTCATTGTTCACCCAGTGCTTTGCATTGTCATGAGATGGTGTATATACCTTGAAGCATGAAAGGAATTGATAAGATTGAGAAAAATGTTGAATTATGGCATTATAGACATGGAAGCAGTAATTAACCCTACATTGAGGACTAATTTATTCATTCGTGCAATTACTCATTTGTGGACTAGATTACTAAATAGCACAGTGAAGCATTTAAAAATGAAATGTGCATATCCAATTTAAATGACACAGGAGAGAAATGATCTGTATGCTTTTTACTGAAGGCATAAATATGGCCCACAGTAGATCGCTGACTTTTTTTTCATCTATTTTTTAAGTACATTGAATTTGTACTTGATGTCATGACCATATTTATTGAATTAAATTCTCTGCTACAGTTGCCTATTGGTGCGTTTAGGTTAATGATGATTGTTGGTTACCAAAGACTATTATTCCATTATTGCAGTCAGAGATTAATATTACCTATTTTAATAACATAAGCAAATATGAGTTGTAGTGATAGTACCCTCTTTGTCACTTAATGAAAACTATGAAAATCCAATTAATCAATGTACACTAATTGAAATTTCTTAATTTAAGAAAATAACCATGAAATCACAAATAAATCACAGAAATGCAGCAGTGGAAAGCAACTTTTTTTTAAACAGTGATGTTCTCTTTTTCAATTACCTTTATTGACTAAACCTAAAACTGCTTCCCACTTTCGTTTAATCCCATCATCTCTTATTGTTTCATGATCACTCAATGTTTGCTCTAAATAGCTTTCTGAGAAGGGGAAATCAAAGACAATATTGTTTTGCCTGCCTTAACATTTTCCTTTGTTGGCCATGATGTCAGTGAATACTCCATGCTATTTATACCAGCCAAACCGATTCATTTTTAATGTATGGTAACTTTTTTCACTTGCTGTTGGCGTTTGATCCACCCATAACGTGTGGGACTCAGGATGCAGTCTCTCTAATCCTATTGTTCCAAGTGTCATAACATGAGATCAGTTATTTTATTCAGTTCTCAATATGGGGAGAAAGTGAGGTCTGCAGATGCTGGAGATCAGAGCTGAAAATGTGTTGCTGGAAAAGTGCAGCAGGTCAGGCAGCACCCAGGGAACAGGAGAATCGATGTTTCGGGCATAAGCCCTTCTTCAGGAATGAGGAAAGTTTGTCCAGCAGGCTAAGATAAAAGGTAGGGAGGAGGGACTTGGGGGAGGGGCGTCGGAAATGTGATAGGTGGAAAGAGGTCAAGGTGAGGGTGATAGGTCAGACGGGAGTGGGGGCGGAGAGGTCGGGAAGAAGATTGCAGGTTAGGAAGGCGGTGCTGAGTTCGATGGATTTGACTGAGACAAGGTGGGGGGAGGGGAAATACCTTGTCTCAGTCAAATCCATCGAACTCAGCACCGCCTTCCTAACCTGCAATCTTCTTCCCCACCTCTCTGCCCCCACCCCAGTCTGGCCTATCACCCTCACCTTGACCTCTTTCCACCTATCACATTTCCAACGCCCCTCCCCCAAGTCCCTCCTCCCTACCTTTTATCTTAGCCTGCTGGACAAACTGTCCTCATTCCAGAAGAAGGGCTTATGCCCGAAACGTCAATTCTCCTGTTCCCTGGATGCTGCCTGACCTGCTGCGCTTTTCCAGCAACACATTT
>NC_057727.1:34257813-34336468 GCF_004010195.1 Chiloscyllium plagiosum | reverse complement strand
CCGCCCCCGCCCCAGTCTGACCTATCACCCTCATCTTGACCTCTTTCCACCTATCACATTTCCGACGCCCCTCCCCCAAGTCCCTCCTCCCTACCTTTTATCTTAGCCTGCTGGACAAACTTTCCTCATTCCTGAAGAAGGGCTTATGCCCGAAACGTCGATTCTCCTGTTCCCTGGATGCTGCCTGACCTGCTGCACTTTTCCAGCAACACATTTTCAGCTCAGTCCTCAATATGTCCAATTGTGTGCCTTCTCTATATTAAACTTAAAAAGATAATCAACCAGGTTTCTTTAATAAACATGGAACTACTGATTTATTATAAAACAAATTTTATTCAATGTAGATGCAAAACACAGTATGACAGTATAAATCTCTAATTCTATAAATAACCCATAACACACACACACATGCATACCAGGTAAAAGTCAATAATAGTATTCTCAATGCAGATATTCACTCTGAGAAGAAAACACCTTTGGAAAGTAATGACTTGTTTCTGAACAAGAAAGCAATAAGTATGGAATATTCACATAGTTGTTGATCTGGCCTTCTGATACATAGACAGATCAATAGATCATGTGCTGTTGTCTCCTGAGTCTGGCAATTTCAGCTCAGTAAGGAAATCAAGTATCAAGAAGCCTTCCAGATGTTCTTCAAGAAGATAATCAAGTTGTGTACTGGACTCATAAGGGTATTTCAGAAAGGCAGTACATTTCCTGAGCAGGCTTTTTCACAGTTGATATAGTTTTTTTTCAATTGTCCCAAATTTGCCTCATAATTACCTATCCTTTCATGTGGCACCCCTCTCATCTGATGCTAGTCTAATTTTACCACTTGTCATAGCCAGAAGAACTCACCACTGCAATATATTGTCATCTTTAATAAATAGACATTGAATAACTTGTCACCCCTAGCACCAGCATCATCCTGGAACACCAGTTCTGTACCAAGTAAAGCATCGGCAGTCCAGGGTTGTTCTCCTCCATTGGCAGAGCAGCCATAACATAGTGCTTTCCTCAACAGTCAGGCCACAAGGCTGATATTGCTGGGGGAAATATCAGCTTGTGCACAATAGAGCACAAGCACTACGGGCCTCACAGGTTTTAATTGATACCTGGTTCGAGTATAAAAGACCTGAATTGGATGATGAGTTACTAACTGTAAAATGGTCCTCAAGATGCAAACAGTTCATCTCCAAGTTGGGAGTGGAATGCAAGCCTCTATTGCTTTGATTACTGTTGACTTTTGGTTTTTGTCAATACAGCTTCTTGTCTGTGATGGCCTTACATGAAATAATGTTGAGATTCTAGGCTCCTGTGGATATTGGTGACAAAATAGTAGTGGCTTAGAGATGGTTGCAAGATGTGAGGCATGTGACCTTATGTGAGGCGTGTGAATAATGCTTGAAAAGAGATTGGGATGGGAACTTTGAATTGTTTGTGTAAGGCATCAGGTAAATACCCTCCTCAAGGCAGAGCATAAATCAGGCAATATGCTCACTTTCCTTGCTCCCTACAGTGCCAAGGATGCCAGTTGACCAGTCATCCTTTACTCTGCTGCTCTTGCTAAGAGGTCAAGGGACACCCTGACGTAGCCATGACCAGCTCACCACTATATGCCCACTTCCTTTAGCTGTTCAATAATTAGGAGAAAGTGAGGACAGCAGATCCTGGAGATCAGAGCTGAAAATGTGTTGCTGGAAAAGCGCAGCAGGTCAGGCAGCATCCAAGGAGCAGGAGAATCGACGTTTCGGGCATGAGCCCTTTCCTGAAGAAGGGTTCATGCCCGAAACGTCGATTCTCCTGCTCCTTGGATGCTACCTGACCTGCTGTGCTTTTCCAGCAACACATTTTCAGCTCTGTTCTGAAATTAAAAAGCTTCTATAACCTGTATATTTAAATATCCCATCCTTTCCTATCCCTCTACATGAGCTTTTTCACAGCATAATTGGACATGAGGTGCTTGATTCCTGTCTCATACTCTGATGATTTTATTCATCGGGTGCTTACTTGCACCGAATGCACTTCTTTCAGGGCGGCATGGTGGCTCAGTGGTTAGTACTGCTGCCTCACAGTGCCTGGGACCTAGGTTCAATTCCAGCCTCAGGTGACTGTCCGTTGGAGTATGCACATTCTCCCCATGTCTGCATGGGTTTCCTCAATGTGCACCAGTTTCCTGCCACACTCCAAAAATGTGTAGATCAGGTGAATTGGCCATGTTAAATTACCCATAGTGTTCGGTACGTTAGTCAGAGGGAAACGGGTCTGGGTGGCTTACTCTTCGGAGGGCTGGTGTGGACTACTTGGGCCATAGGGCCTGTTTTCACGCTGTAGAGAATCTAATCAGTGACCCCAATGATGCATTTTCCTTTGGCAGCACGGTGGCTCAGTGGTTAGCCCTGCTGCCTCACAGAACCAGGAACCCAGGTTCGATTCCCGCCTCGGGTGACTGTATGGAGTTTGCACATCCTCAATGTGTCTGCGTGGGTTTCCTCTGGATGCTCCGGTTTCCTCCCACAATCCAAAAGAATGTGCAGGTCAGGTGAATTGGCCATGCTAAATTGCCTGTAGTGTTAGGTGCATCAGTCAAGGGTAAATATTGGGTAGGGAATGGGTGTGGGTGGGTTGCTCTTTGGAGGGTTAGTGTGGACTTGTTTCCGTACTGTAGGGAATCTAATCTAATCTTTTCAGGGTACTCTCCTCCCCATCCCTGCCCTAACACCAGATCACATTTCAATAGTCCAGTGTAACTTTTTTTCACATCTATGGGTAAGCAGCAGCTGAGGGGGAGGTTTGCACCTGACTTCTAAATAGCATCCCTTCACTGTGCCTAGTTAAAGGTCAGACACTTAACAAAGGTTCTCAGGCATGACCTTACAACATGCCTTTCATTATATGACTTGTTGTAGTTCCATCACATAACCTGGGATGTTATTATTTTATTATACAAATCATGAACTCTTTAGCTATGGGCAATTTTAGAAATAAATGCAAATTATGTAGGATTAATGTTTACTGTTAACTGGTACAAACTTGTTCAACATAGTGCAACATTAGTACATTATCAAGTTATATCTGCAGCATAGTATGATTCAAGCTCTTACCATTCTATCAGTGGCACAATAATGCATATTATTCAGGACATATGTGATGATGCAAATGAATTTATACTTTTAGTTCAGTGCATAATGCAGAGCTGTCACCAAAGTACTGTATAATCCTTGTTTTGTCCATGCTTTCTTTAGGATTCCATAATACCAATAATTAATTATTCAAAACATGTTGACTTTGACAAGTGATAAATAGGAGGTGACCCTAATCCACTGGCAACGATGCTGGCGCAGAGCACAGCTTTACATGCAATCATTATTTGATTTCACTGCACAAGCTTTTCACATTATTCATTTTTTCCTTTACTAGTGCATTGTCCTTCATTCCATGTGAAGGTTACTTTTGTTAGAGACATTTTATTTTAATGAGAATAGAGAAAATTCTGCATTAGCAACTATTAAAAATGAAAATTGCTGCAGAGCATGGCAGACACCAGAATATCAAAAGTGAAACAGTATCAAAAGTGAAAAATACCAAACCTTTCTACAAAAAGTATTAATATCACAAATGAAAGAAACTTGAGTGAATGACTTTATAATTCTTAATGTTATAAACTTCTAGGAATACAGCAGTGTCACATAAAAGTATTACTTTCCTTCCTCCACATTTGTTTCTGCAGAATTTTTTAAAATTATTCTAAAAACTACAAAGTTTTTTAAAAGATATAAATCTCAAGATCTTCCTTCATTGCATCTGGTTGTAAAAGCTTCTGAAAATAAATGTG
This sequence comes from Chiloscyllium plagiosum, assembly GCF_004010195.1. Taxonomy (NCBI): domain Eukaryota; kingdom Metazoa; phylum Chordata; class Chondrichthyes; order Orectolobiformes; family Hemiscylliidae; genus Chiloscyllium; species Chiloscyllium plagiosum. The sequence continues at coordinate 34,332,633 of NC_057727.1, read as the reverse complement.
TAATCATGCACAACTTCAGACGTTTCTTTGCAATTATATCTTATTCAGATTATGGATGAGCTTTTCTGTGATTGTAAAGGATGACATTGTTAAAGAGTAGAATAGACTTCATGAACAAAGCCAGTTATTTTGATGGCAGTATTTTGAATGAAAAGCACAATTGACTAGAAGAACTTTCTGTAAGTTCCAGTAAAACCCACCAATAAAAGTGTAATATTTTGTGCTGTCCAGAGTTCAAATAAACCTGCAGAACTGCATTAATTTGCAAATAATGTAAATAATTTAGACTATTTTGAAATGTTACACAATAGAAAACTTGAGAAGGTGCAATAATGCCTTAGATTTAAATATTAACTAAACTGCTAAAGAGACTGTCAAGGAGGTGAACAAGGTGAAACATTACCTAACACTACATTGATTCATCTGAAACCTAATGCTTTCCTTGTGCAAAATCTCTCATTGGAAGACCATCTGCTTTCTGTAAACTGAACAATGGCTCTTGAAAAACATTTGTTTGTTTAAATGCTCATTTGATATTATTTATCATCAATTCGTGGGCGGCACGGTGGCACAGTGGTTAGCACTGCTGCCTCACAGCGCCTGAGACCCGGGTTCAATTCCCGCCTCAGGCGACTGACTGTGTGGAGTTTGCACGTTCTCCCCGTGTCTGCGTGGGTTTCCTCCGGGTGCTCCGGTTTCCTCCCACAGTCCAAAAGATGTGCAGGGTCAGGTGAATTGGCCATGCTAAATTGCCCGTAGTGTTAGGTAAGGGGTAAATGTAGGAGTATGGGTGGGTTTCGCTTCGGCGGGTCGGTGTGGACTTGTTGGGCCGAAGGGCCTGTTTCCACACTGTAATGTAATCTAATGTAATCTAATTCCAAGACAGACATCCTCAAACCCATAGAATAAATGAATAATTGATAAATACTGTGAAACCAAATGACATGAGTCAGCTATTGAAGAATGCTGTGAATGTTCAAAAATCACATAGAAAAAGAATGAAAGGAAGACACAGAGGATAGATTTTTGTACTCTGGTGTGAGCTTTCAACCCAGAACCTCGTGACTCAGGAAGGAGTGTTACCAATTCTCAAACACTGTAACTAACCCTTTAAACTGAGAATATGCATTTAGTGGGACCTTTTAAAGCTCATGTGATTACTGTATCATATTATTCAATATTTTATTACTTTTCAATTTCATATAATTAAAATCGAACATATAAATTTAAAAATTACATTTATTCATTTATGACTTGACCCGGCCACTTCATATTCGACTGCAATACTTGCTAGAATGAGCAGAAAAGCTTGAAGTGAAGTGAAATGTTCTTTAAGATCTTTTAATTTAAGATTGACACATGATTATGTAATTAATATAAAAAGCTTTCAGTGAGATACAATACATCCAGCTCTGTAGTACTGCAAAGCTCAATGTTTATAGTTGCAGCAATCTAGATCAGTGGTCACCATGAATGCCATCAGTGTCTCTTGTGCCTGGAAAAAAATTCTGTTCTCATGAGAAATGTTCAGGATAAGTTGTGTCTTTACTGTAGATTTTAGAATACTTTAAAATTCAGGGGAAGACTTATAAGATAGTTGGAAACTGAGACAATATCCCCATATACACAGCTTAAAATTCCTCATTGACAGCCTTCCCCATCTCTCCAAAGAGAAAAAAAGGCAAAGTTATGCATCCACTTGATTCAATATTCAACACCAGTAAAAAGAAAGATGAACAAAACAAAGGTCTGTATTTATATATTAAATGATCAGAGGGTGTCCCAGAGCGCATTACAGCCATGAAATGTTTTTGAAGTGTAATCATTGTGTGTACAAAACATGACAGGCAATTTGCATTCAATAATATTCCACTAGCATCAATGTGATAAAGGCCAAGTTATCTGTTGGTTGATTGACAGTTGAAAACTAAATTGATAACTTAAGTACTACCATTTATCAATACCTACAAAATGTGCTGAACTCAGAGACTGCAGATTGTATTCAAGCATAAACAATTCCTTCCCTGCAAAACAAACTGGGCCTTACTTTGACTTCTAACAAATGAACTGAAATAACTCAGCAGAGGCCGGTATCATGTCACCAAGGCACCGTTTATTTGAGTCCTTGACACTGATCTAGCTCCCTTCGAGCAAAGTCTCAGAGTGAACAGAATGTCTGACACTCCTGTTCTTTTTTTTTCTTGTTTTTTCTTTATTTTATTTTATTTAACCCCCACACTACCGCCTAACTGCGGTAGTGCTTTTTTTACCCCAGCACCCATGGTGTGTGTGTGTGCAGGTGTGAGACACAGTGAGAGACACAAGATGTATGAATCTTTACTCGATTTCCACCACCAGGAAGATAGGAAAACACCTGAGTGGCCAGTGACAAGCAGTTCACAAAAGGGCAATGCTGTGTGATCAAACAGTAAAGGGGAGGGCAGGGATTAAATCAAAATAGAGTTGGAGGGGGAAATAAAACACTCCACTCCCTGCGGCGCCCACCTCTCCTTGAACAACTCCAGGGTGTTGGTGGACACCGCGTGCTCCTTATCCAAGGACACCCGGGCCCTAATGTAACCACGGAAGAGGGACAGGCAGTCGGCATCCATGCCCCGCTGCCTGGACCTGTTTATGGCCAGTTTGGCCAAACACTCCTGTTCTTATCTGTCAACCATGGCTCCCTGATTGGACCAGATTAACAGCCCAAATCAGGGAACTCATATTCTATGGGGTCCACCTGGCTGACCTGGTTATATTCACTTCATTGCCTCCTCCTCTGAGAGCGAGGACGCAGGCCGGTCCTTCTTCTTGTAGCTCCTCCTGAGGCATTTTAGCACCAGGTCAGATTTGTCCAACTCTGCCTCTGAAATGGTTGGCATGTAACACACATTAGCTCGTCTTTTATGTCTGGAGTATATCAGCGGAAATTCATTCTCTTCTTCAGGCGAAGTATCTTAAACATTTGACCGAAAGGGAGAATCCACACGTTCTAGAACAGTTGAAAAGGCTGTCAGGGAGCCAGGCATGTTATGCTCCCACATCATTTACAGTTTTCATATGTCTATGTGCTTGTTCAGGACTGTCGCACCTACCTGAACTTTATACATCACTGGACCCTCCTTGCATAGGCCATGCCTCTTACCCATGCAGGGCCATTCCCGTGATTTCTATGCCAAACTTCATCCCCTGAAGTAAGCTGCTTTCTCTGGCATGGCATTCCTGATGCCGTTTCACCTCCCTCCCCCCCAGGTCCAGGAAGACCAAATATGGCCCAGTGCTGAGTTTTCTCCCCATTAGCAACTCTGCTGGAGGTATCCCTGAAGCTGCATGAAGGTTGGTCCTATTATCAAGTAGGAACTGAGACAGTTTGACATCTAGTGATGTAGGCTTTTCTTTAAGCCTGTCTTCAAAGTTTGGACTGCCAGACCATTGGATGATAGATGGTATGGAGCTACCCTTATATGTCAAATATCATTCAACTTTGGGAATTACTCAAATTACTCACTGATGAATGATGGTTCATTATCTGTAACCAACATGACTGGAGTCCATGTATTGTAAAATTTGGGCACAGTTTCTCTATCATCATCCCCATGTTTGACAAATGAACCCAAGCTCATCCAGCCATTTTGAGTGAGCATTCACAATGATCAAGAACATTGAGCCATGAAAGGACCTTCAAAGTTGATATGTAACCAAGTCCAAGGTTTACTGAGTCATTCTCATGAATGTGGGGGAGCTGCTGGCAGTACCTTTTGTACTTGTTGGCACTCTGGGCACTGTGCTGCCAACACAGCAATGTCAGCATCCAATCCCAGCCACCAAACATAACTTCTCATCAATATCTTCATTTTGGAAACCCCTGCATGACCATAGTGTAGGTCAACCAGTATCTATTTTGCTTGGGACAATCATTCTTGCTCCCCATAATAATATGGTGTACTCTACTGTGATGTGATCTGTCTGGGTCCAAAAAGGCTTCAGTTCTGGTTGTGATGGCCGTTTGGTTTCCTCATCACCACCAGCTGTTTTGCCAGGTCTGGATCTTTCTTTGTCCACAGTCTGATATTGTCAGCTGTCACTTGAAGTGTGTCCAGAAAATTTAAAACCATTACAGACTCTTCCAGTGGCAGTACTGCTACTGGTGTCTCTGCTAGCAGGAGGTGGCATGTGTACTTGTTACTTAGCCTCTCAGATGGTGTTCCAACTTGTAATTATATGCACTTGGTATTATAGCCCACCACTGAATTCAGCGTGAAGCTGTGGTTGGCACTGCTTAGTCTTCTTTAAGTAGACGTATCAGAGGTTTGTAGTCTGTTACTATTACAAATTTACATCCGTAAAGGTATTGATGGAACTTCCTGACTCCAACTATGACTGCCAAATCATTCTTGTCTGTCTGGGCATAGTTAGGCTGCGCATTAGTTAAAGTCCTGTATGCATACACTACTTGGACATTCCTCTCAATTGGGCCACCTATGAGCTAATACTACTCCGATGCTGTGCGGGGAGGCATTGCATGTCAATACCAGATCTCACATGGGATCATAGTGTACCAACATTTTAGAGGATGATAACTATTTCTGTACTTCCCTGAAAGCTATGGCTTGGCTGTGCAACCATTTCCAAGGCTGACCCTTCTTTAAGAGTTGATGCAAACGTGCCAGGATGGGGACCAGGTTATGTAAGAACTTTCTGTAACAATTCACTAGCCAAAGGAAAGACCTAAGCTCCGGTACGGACATGGGGTCTGGGGCATCTTTGATCACCCTCACTTTATCTTCCAATGGGTGCAACCCAGTCTTATCGATTCTATACACCAAGTAAGTCACTTGGGGTGTCTGGAACACACATTTTTCCCCTCTGAGGTGTATGTCCACCTGGCAGAAATGTCTAAGAGCAACATCCAAATTCTCTGTCTCCTCCTTATTGGTCTTCCCTGTTATTCGGACGTCATCTAGGTAAATGGTGACCCTGGGGTAATCTTTGTAAGATGTTCTCCAGCATCCACCGAAAAATTGCACAGACCGACAGTACCCCAAATGAAGTCTTGTATATTGTTACAAACCCTCATGGCTATTGATTGTAGCATACTTCCAGGATGCTTATCTAACTGCAATTGCAACTACAGTGAGTTCTGATATAACGTGATAGTTCCATTTTCATGCGATCTCGTGTTAGAAGAAAATAAACAATAACAGCACCATTTAAACTAATGCAGTTGGAATCGCGTTAGAGCCAACACAGGTAAGGAAATTTCACCTTCCACAAATAAAGATTAAAATTATTCAATCACATTAAAGCCAATTCACTTTGAAGAAACATGTGTTATAGCAGAACCAACTGTATGCATGACTCAAGTCCAGCTTCATGAAGGAGAGCCCATCCTTCCAGCTTTGCATAAAAAGCCTCTATGGATTGGGTATTTATCCAGCTGTGAAAAGTGGTCACAAAGGAGAACCGACCCATCAAGCTTCACAATCGATATGACCGATGCTACCCATTTCACAAACTGAATTGATTTGATGATTCCTTTGCTTTCCTGCCTTCTGATTTCTGCCTGTACTTTTGCCAGCAAGGCAAATGGCACTGGGCGGCCTTGCAGAATGTGGTCTTGGCTCCTTTGATAGTCCCTAGATCTCCCTGAGAAACCTCTGGGTAATTAATAAGGTCTTCTAATTGAAAATGTTGAACCAATCTAGCTGAATCTTTCTCAACCAATTTTAGCTTATCAAGCTTGGGCCCATTAAGTGAGTTGGATCAATTGGAGTCATACAGCATGGAAACAGATTTTACTGTCCAACTCATCCGTCTCCACCAGGTTTGAAAGATTTCAAAGGGTTCAAGACACAGGGAAATTGCCTATCCGAATTTTCAATTTCCTAGGCAATACCCTTGGAATCAACTGTGTCAGGAATTCCACATGGTCCTGAAATGTCTAAGCTGCAGGAACAACTATATAACAATTGGAATATCTGGACCAATATTTGAAGTGTAGCCTATTAGCCATTCCACACCCTTCTTCCTGGCTTAGGCAAGTAAGGAATTTTAAGAGAAATGTAATGAATGGTGAGAATGAAAAAGACTCTGTTTCTGTCTTTACAGATGCTGCCAGTGCTACTAAGTATTTCCAGCAGTTTTTTTTAATATAAATTAGATACTAGTTCTGATTGCAAAATAGGAGTAGGAGTAGACCATTCCAGTGGTTCAGTCTGGCCTACCATTCAATATAGGAGAAAGTGAGGACTGCAGATGCTGGAGATCAGAGCTGAAAATGTGTTGCTGGAAAAGCGCAGCAGGTCAGGCAGCATCCAAGGAGCAGGAGAATCGACGTTTCGGACATGAGCCCTTCTTCGTTCCTGAAGAAGGGCTCATGCCCGAAACATCGATTCTCCTGCTCCTTGGATGCTGCCTGACCTGCTGCGCTTTTCCAGCAACACATTTTCAGCTACCATTCAATATAATTGTGGATATTCATCCATATCAGTGTCTTTTTCCCAAACATCCCCAATTCCCTACACATCATTAACATTTAAAAATCTGTCAATCTTTGCTTTAAGCTGATACAATGTCTGTGTTTCCAGAGCACATATGGTAGACCATTCCAAAGTCTGAGAACCCTCTGAATAAAGAAATTGTCTCCTTATCTCAGTCTCCCAATTTTGTTTCTCCTGGTTCTAGATTCCTCAAACATGGGAAACATCTTGCCTGCATCTACCTGCTTCTACTTTGTCTATCCCTTGTGTTTATAAGTTTCAATTAGGTCACCTCTCTTTATAAAAACTCTAGAGAATACAGGTCTAACTTCTCAATTTCTCTTCCAAGAACAGTCCTGCCATCCCAGAATCAAATTTGATGAACCTTTCTTACACTCCCTCAATGGCAATAATATCTTTCCGAAAGGAAGGAGAACACAACTGCACACTTGTGTAGTCTGACCAAGGTTCTGTACAATTCAATACAATTGAAGCCTAACTTTGCTGTTCCTGTACTCAAATGATCTTGCAATAAAGGCAAGGCAAGACAATATCCTTCCTAACTGCCCACTTCATCTGAATGTTAGTCTTCATGTTGACGAAGATGCCCAGGCCCATATGTGCATCCACACTCTACAATCTCTTACTGTCTAAGTAATACTTTTCACTATGTAGTTACTTCCTTAAACCCTGTTAAATATAGAATATAAAGTCCCGCAGACTTATCAACCGACAGTCTCATAAATTTCTTATCCACAAACTTCTTACTAATGCTAATTTCCTTCAATTCCTCATTCTCTCTAAACCCTTAGAGCTATAATTCTAGGAGATTCTCATATTGTCCTCAACGAAAACAGATTAAAAGTAATAATTTAGCTTCTCTGACAATTCGTTATTCCCATAATAAACTCTTTCCCTGTAAGGGTTCCACAATCTTAGCCAAATACCTCATTTTTACATACATATAATGGCAACTTTTCCAGTCTGTTTTGCTGGGTTTTTTTTTGCTAGCTTACAATCATATTCTATACTTCCTTTCTTTATTAGTTTCTTGGTCTTACCTTGCATTCTGAAATCCTCCCAATCCTTAGTTTTATTCCTATTTCTCGCAACTTTATTGACCTTTTCTTTGGATCTTATACAATCTTTACCTTTCTTTCTTAGCCCCAGTTGCCTGGCAGTTTTTGGGGAATTTTGTATCTTGAAGTAATGTATGGTTGCTGTTTACGTGATTTGCAACTATGCAATAATGTTTGAAGGCTATCCATTGCCTATGCATAGTCATACCTTTTAATGCATTGACTCCATCCACTCAGTTAATTTGTCTTTCATACCTTCATAATTTCCTTTCTTTACATTTAGCACCAGGATTTCAGACTGAACCACCTTACTTTCAAACAGAATGTACAAGTTTGTCATATTATAGTCACTAAACTCTCAGGATTATTCTAGAGTAAGACAATTAAAGAGCCTATTTTGTTACATATGCTAGATGTAGTGATTAGCCCATTCTCTAATTACTCCCTAATACACCAGAGAAGTCCATGCTCCACAAAATGAGTGCTCATTACATTTGTTCAGTTTATTATAGTAATCATGTGTGGTTACAATATTGATTACTATTGACCATTGTACATACTGCAGTGATTTGATTTGCATTTAATTGCACCCATTATAGAAAGGTTAAGCTGCCACATGTCTGAATTTTCTAGCCATCTCCTATAAACAAATAAGATGCAACCTAAGTATGCCGAAAGGAAATAAAATAGCATTGGCTTGGAGTTGCTAGCATTATGAAAGACATATTACAGCATTACAGCATTAAAGACATATTACAGCATTAACTGAGCCACAACTCATTTCAAACTGCCCTCAGGTCTTTTAGAAAAGGTGCAAGATTTGAATTTGCTTTAGAACAATTTATTTTATTGGTTTTATGAATATCAATGTAATTCAAGAGTATAGGTACAAAAAAGCATGTCTGTGTTGATTATTATTAAATAAATGAGCTTGCTGCAATTCCTAACTGATACATTATGTAACACTTGGTAACAAATGCAGCCAGTTTTCTAGTTACATTTATTTTGGCAAGTTTTCATGCGCTCATCAAGGTAAATTATGTTGCTGTTGGGAAATAAAATATACAAATAGTTTTCTACTGCTGACATTTAACACTGACAACTAGCTTTGGAGTCACTTTATGTAAGATTGTAACCACCATTGGAAAGAACTAAAATTTAAAAAGGGAAACAGATGTATTAAAACACCAGGAGAGGCAAGTACCCTTCTATCCTAATTTAGAATTATATCAGTGCCTGGGTGAAAATACTAGAACTGCACCATCCCCCTTACCTCCTCCCTCCCCTCCCCCCCTTCCATACTGGGGTGTACCTACACCACATGGACTCCAGTGACCCGAGAAGGCTCACCACACCTTCTCAAGGGCAATTAGAGATGGAAAACAAATGCTGATTGATTCAGTGAAGCTGATGATTTGCTCCACTGTATCTTGTGAATGGTACATATTGTTGCTACCTCATGCTTGTAGCACAGTGTATGAATATTAAGGTGGTGGATTGGGTAGTGATTAAACAGCTTACTTTTCCTAGATGGCTTGTTGAGTGTTCCTGAAATTGCAATCATTCAGGCAATTAGAGAATATTCTGATTACTGTGAATGGTGGGTAGATTTTGGGAGTCAGAAGGTGGGTTACCCAGTACAAAATTCCCAGCATCTAATATGTTTTTCATTTAATATTTTGATACAGTATTTAAATGGTTGATCCCATTAAGCTTATGGTCAACAGCAATACCATGATATTGATGATGAGGGATTCAGCAATGGCAATACCATTGTACGTATTATATCTGGGTAGTATGTGCATGCACATTACTTTTCAGATTCAGCATGTGATATGGACAATTCGCCTGAACTATCCAGACTGTGGGGAGGTTAGTCAAATGACTGTCCTTCATGTTTCCTGCACAGGTACATGTCAATTCATGTCCAGACATGTCTCTAGGAAGTCATGAAAATGTAAACAACTTTTTTGGAGATACTCAGTTGAAGACATATAAGAATGCAACAGATCAAATATAAAGTTACTATTGTCTACATATTTACAGAAACTAAAATACAATAATTACCCAAACTTGGTGTTTACTGAGTGCAAGAGTCCTTAAAGATTTGTGCAACGGAAACCACTTTCTCACAAGAAGACTCAAATAACCAATGTTCATGTCTCATTGTGTAGACAAGGGAAGCATTGACACTGTGATCACATGATAGAAACTTACTCAAGATACAAAATATCTTATTAATAAATACTATTCTGATTAATTAATTTGAGTACTGTGAGGGAGTGTTTGCCTAAATGAGGCAGGACAGAGATTGAATGAATACATCTGTGAATTTATTACATTATGCAAATTCAACTGGTAAATCTTTATGAAGTTCTGCTTTTGAGAAACAGTCAGACACTGACGCAGAACTAACAGTGTTTAAGTTAAAATAGCCTAATTAAATGGTAGTGGCAATAATCCATCGATCACCAAAAATCCCTTGTCTGAATAAAATGTTAATTTATGTAGCAGGAAACTAAGCCAGAAAGTGACTCATCACAGCTTTATTTAAGAAAAGGATTTCAAAGCACACAGTCAGAATGAGGGAGATTTTGCATTAGTGAGATAGTGTTGGAGCCTGAGTGAGTATATCTGGGAATTTGGCTCTAAGTGATAATTTGGTACATGGGTGACTGAGGTATGTTAAGTAGATTTTTATGACAAGAAGTAAAGTGTGTTGAATAGGGAGTTTGATGAAGGGTGTGGAGAAGGATTTACTCTATTTCAGTAAATGCATTGATTGATAAGAAATTGCAATCAGAGTCTGCCTTTAAATTGCTGAAAATTAGAGAAGTGTATTATTTTTAAAGAAGCAACTATACTTGGATTTAATAGAAAATTACCAGGAATAGGTGCATAAGTGTCAATGTCCTAGATAACCATCAAAAGTGCTGCCAGCTACAGAAACATGTGTTGTGGATTTCAGAGTGATAGCAGCAACTTGAGACATTGATGCATTCATTAGGCTGCAAGTTATGTGAATAGCATGTTCAGCGAGGTAGTCACAGCTTAAGGGCCTGGAAGGAGAAAAGGAATGAGGTAGTTTAAGGCTTGTAATGCAAGAGTCCCCTGAGGTGCCACTCACAAATAAGGTTTCAATTTTGGAAGCTAATGTGAGAAATGGTTACTCAAGTGACTATAGTCAGAGCCACATCTTTTGGCATAACCAGAAGTCAATTGTTCAGGAGGACAGGAAGAAGAAAGGAAGAGCATTGGTGATGGAAAATTGCTGTTTGGAAAAAAGAAATGCCACAGAGACATTTCTGTGACCGTAAACATTACTCTAAGATAGTATGTTGTCTGCCTGGTGCCACGGTCAAGGATTGTCATCACAACTTTACAGGAAGGGTTAACAGCCAGAGGTCTTGATGGTATCGGTGATGTAGGCATGGAACAAAGAACAAAGAAAATTTACAGCCCGGGAACAGGCCCTTTGGCCCTCCAAACCTGAGCCAATCCAAATGTACTGTCTAAACCTGTCAGTCAATTCCTAAGCATCTGTATCCCTCTGCTCCCCACCTACCTATGCATCTGTCCAGACGCATCTTAAATGAATCTACCGCGCCTGCCTCTACCACCTCTGCTGGCAACACGTTCCAAACGCCCACCACCCTCTGTGTGAAGTACTTAACGTGTGTATCCCCCTTAAATTTTCCACCTCTCACTCTGAAAGCATGACCTCTCATTATTGAATCATTCACCCTGGGAAAAAGTTTGTCTCTATCCCCCTGTCTATACCCTTCATGATTTTGTAAACCTCAATCAGGTCCCCCCTCAATCTCCTTTTTTCTAGTGAAAATAAACCTAACCTACTCAACCTCTCTTCATAGCTAGCACCTTCCATACCAGGCAACATCCTCGTAAACTTTCTCTGCATCCTCTCCAAAGCGTCCACATCCTTTTGGTAATGTGGCGCCCAGAACTGTACACAGTGCGGCCGAACCAATGTCTTGTACAATTTTAACATGACTTACCAGCTCTTATACTCAATACCCCATCCAATGAAGGCAAGCATACTATATGCCTTCTTGACCACTCTATCCACCTGTGCTGCAGCCTTCAGGGTACAATGGACCTGCACTCTCAGATCTCTCTGCCCATCAACTTTTCCCAAGGCTCTTTAGAATTAGACTTGCCTAAATGCATCACCTCACATTTGTCTGGATTGAAAGCCATCTGCCATTTTCCACCCAACTCTCCAGTCTATGCATATCCTCCTGTATTCTCTGACAGTCCCTTATGCTTTCTGCCACTCCACCAATCTTTGTGTCATCTGCAAACTTGCTGAGCATACCAACAGTGCCCTCTTCTAGATCATTTATGTATATTACAAACAACAGTGGCCCCAATACTGACCCCTGTGGAACACCACTGCTCACCTTTCTCCATTTCAAGAATCTCCCTTCAACTACTACTACTCTGTCTCCTGTTGCTCAACCAGTTCTTTATCCACCTAGCTAGAACACCCTGCACACCATGTGACTTCACTTTCTCCATTAGTCTACAATGGGGAACTTTATCAAACACCTTACTAAAGTCCATGTTTATGACATCAACAGCCCTTCCTTCATCTAACAACTTGCTCACTTCCTCGAAGAACTCTTATCAAGTTGGTAAGGCACGATCTCCCCCCGTACAAAACCATGTTGCCCATCACCGATAAGCTCATTTCTTTACAAATATAAATAGATCCTATCTCTCAGTACCCTCTCCAGCAACTTCCCCACCACTGAGGGGGAGGAGTCTTGTTCTGCAGTCAGAATCAGAATCACGTTATCTATTTATGGAGCCCATAAATACTTAGGTGCTTGTTTTTGACTGGCATAGACTTGATGAGCCAAAGGGCCTGTTTCTATGCTGTAGGTCTCTATGACTGTACACAGGAAATTATCAAGCAGTAGCATGTAGAATCACCAGTGCCACATGCAAGCAAGTACAGAAGTTAAAGGATGCAGCATAAGAATTCATGGCTGGAAAGATGATACAGGAGGGAGCATTTTAGATTCCTGAACACTGGACTGGCTCTGCAGAAGATAGTACCTGTAAAAGTGGAATGGCGTGCAGCTGAACAGAGTTGGGACTGAGTTCCTTGCAGTGTGTTTTGCTAGTGTTATTGGGAAGGCTTTAACCTAATTTGGCAGGAATGTGGGAACCAAGAGAGAATATTAGACAAGAATATGAGGATTCACAAAATATTTGGAGAGACAGCACTAGAATAGAGAATAAAAGTTAATAGATAAAGCAGGATTAAGAAAGAAACTGATGACGTCTAAATCAGGTTCCTGTGCACATATATGATTGCATGGAGTATAGTAGATAAGATTGCTGAGTGTAGGCCTGGATTGCCATGTGGAAATCGGAAGTTTTGACAATAACAGAGAGCTGGCTCAAGGAAAGGCAGGACAGAGCATTAAATATTCCTGGAGAGAGGTGCTGAAAATATGATAAATAAAGAACAAGAGGGCAAGTGGAACCAGAGTCCTGGTGAATCGCATAACTAAGGCTGTAGATAGTGCTTTAAAATAAATAGTGAGGAGGGTGGAGTCATTGCATGGAAAATTAGTCAATCAAAGATAAAGGAGAAAGTAGAATTGCAGTTTAGTGATGGGGCTAATTGTTTTCAGAAAATAAAAGGATGGGACTGTTTAGGGAATCTAAAGTCTCAACAAGAATGAGTACAGGGAAACCAGTAGATGCATTGTATTTGGATTTCCAGAATGCATTCAAAAAGGTTAAGTGATAAATTAAGAGCCCCTGGCATTGAATGTAGTAAATTAAACTAAACACCCAGAAAAGCTCACCTCGCCTTGTAATCTGTTAAAGTATGAGACACAGATAACTCCCAAATTCTACTATTTAAAGTAAAAATATCAATTTATTCTTTAACTCTAAAAATGAACATTAAACAACAACTGGTGAGACTCGGACAAGACGGTTTGGCCTCAAGATTACAGGAAGCAGGTTTAGAACTGAATTGAGAAGGAACTTCTTCACCCAGACAGTTGTTAATCTATGGAATTCCTTGCCCAAAGAAGTAGTTGACGTAATTTCAGTAATCGATTTTAAAGCTAAGGTAGATACTTTTGTTATGAAGATGTGGACATACTGTTCCTTTAAGAGAGTTAAAAGCTAGCAAAAACTAATTGATAGCACAAAGTGTTCTGAAAGAAGATACAAAGTAACATGTGCTTCAGTCACTGGGGTAGCTAGGATAGCTGGTTGCCTGGAAATGCCAAAACAGAATCAAATTAGGCCAATCAGTTTAAATTATACCCAAAAAAAACCCACACTCCAATCCAGTTTGAATTTAGTATATTGACAATCTTAAAAGCAAACGATACAATCCAATGTTTTGGGGGTATAAGACCGGGGAGAATTGAACAATTGAGAGGAGAACTGCCAAGTTACCAGCATATAAAGACTGTCTGAAAAATAGCTCTCATAAAAGTATCTTTATTGATCAGTAACCTGTGAAGCAGAATCCCAAGAAGAAGACGACATGAATACATAGAAAACTGAAAGCTGCCTGGTTTTGAGATAAGAAGTTTGTTTTGTGAATTGTAATCAGGAGTTTTATCGGACTAGTATTATAGAAGGGAAGGTAAAAGGTAGGTTAGAAAGGAGTTGTAAATAGTTGTTAGTTAATTATTCTCTGTTATACTTTAAGAAATAAAGTTGTTAATTTTTACTTTAAATAGTTCTTGGCCTCTAGAATTTTCACAGATTACTGCACAGCATAAATCTTTTCTGTGTTGCTGGTTTGCAGTAAGCAGGAGAGTTTACCCCGTGTTGTAACAACTTTTAAAAATTAAAGGAATTAAGGGATATGGTGAAAATGTGGGAATGTGGAGCTAAGTCCACAAAAAGATAATCTTATTGAGTGGTGGAGCAAGCTTGAAGGGCCGGATGGCCTACTCCTGCTCCTAGTTCTTATGATCTTTAAGCCTCCTTTCTCTTAAATGCTCATTATCTACCTCTACTCTATACCAATATACCGTTCTGATAAAAACCTGCATTAAAATTACATCAACTTAATTTCAAAACCACATATTAGCTGTCATCGTTAGTGTCTGTCTTTCTCTGCTGTGGATCTCCCTGGGTCATCTTTGGTCTTTTGCTGCAAAGATGTTTCGTATGAAAAGGTACCATTGATAGACAGTGTGTTGCTGGCAGTTACTCTGGCAATGGCAGTTGGTCTCTCTGTCTAATTGTCAAAATGTCTGTTTCTTTTAGACCCCAAACATCGGGTCACCTCATTGGTTCGAGGTTGGCAGAAACAGTAAATTCAAACTCGATTGGGATTTGGTATTCTGGGACATAATTTAAACTGATTGGCTAAATTCAAATGGTTGTCAAAACAGCAACCAAAACTCAGGTATTTGTTTCACAACCAAATGTTGTTTATTTTCAATTTTCCAGTACACGCTGAGACTGCTAGTCAGTCACATGACAGGTGCCCACAAGCTCTCAATGTAAAACAGCTTTCACACTCTCTTAAAGGTACAATATACACTTTCAAATTCATGATAATTAGCTAATGGGCAGGAAACAGTAAGTGAGGATAAGGGTTTTTTTTTTCACATTGGCAACCCTGTGACCAGTCAGGTTCCACAGGGATCAATGCTCCAGCCAGAACTGTTTACAATACATAAACAGAAAGGAAGTGAATATACTGTAGCCAAATTTTCAGATGACACAAAAATAAATGGAAAGGCAGGTTGTGAGGAGAATTAAGCAGATACTGAGAGTTATTGATAGATTAAGTAAGTGGGTAAAAAGATGGCAAATGGAGTATAATGTAGGAAAATGTGGAGTTGTTTGTGCGGGAAGAGAGAACAAAATGAACAGGATATTATTTAAGCAGTGAGCTAGCACACAGGTGCAGCAGGTAATCAGGAAAGGTAATGAAATGTTGGAAAAAGTGAGGACTGCAGATGTTGGAGATCAGAGCTGAAAATGTGTTGCTGGAAAAGCGCAGCAGGTCAGGCAGCATCCAAGGAGCAGGAGAGTCGACGTTTCGGGCATGAGCTCTTCTTCAGGAATGAAATGAAATGAAATGTTGGCCCATATTTCAAAGGGATTGGAAGGAAGTCTTACTGAAGCTGTACAAGGTGTTAGTGAGGCCACATCTGGAGGACTGTGTGAAATTTGGTCCACTTATTTGTGGAGAGATATCATTTTGGAAGTGGTTCAGAGAAACTTCATGAGAGTGATCCGTGGTATGAAGGGATTTAGCAATAGCTAAACAAGTTGGGTCTTTGCTCACTGGAGTTTAGAAGAATGAGAGGTGATCTCATTGAAAGATGTGGATTCTTAAGGGCCTTGACAGGGTAAATACTGAGAGGATGTTTCCCTTCATGGGAGAGGGGCACAGGCTCACAATAAAGGAGTGCCAATTTAAAACTGAGATGAGGAGAAATTTCCTCTCAGAGGGCTGATCATCTTTGGAACGCCTTACCAGAGAAAGCTGTCAGGATAGAGTCCTTGTGTATATTTAAGTTTGAGGTGGATAGATTCTCGATTTGTCGAGGAATCAAGGATTATGGGGAAAGTGTAGGAAAATGGATATGAGGAATGTTGGATCAGCCATGCTTCTATTAAATGGGGAATCAGGCTCAAAGGGCTGAACAGACTACTTCTGTTCCTATTTTCAATTGTTTCCTGATGATTCCTGATGAAGGACTACTGCCTGAAGAAATACTGTTTGGAGCAACTTAATTAGTACGGTTCCATCTGACCCTTCCAGCTTGCTCCACCACTCAATAAGATTATCTTTTCGATTTTGATAAGATTAATAAGATTATCCTCCGATGCTGCCTGACCTGCTGTGCTTTCCCAGCACTGCTCTAATCTTGACTCTAATCTCCAACATCTGCAGTCCTCACTTTCGCCCTCTGAAATGACCTAGAAAGCTACACTGCTGTACAATTAGTAATCAGCAATAAATACAGTTCTTAGATTCCATGGAGGAGTAAAAGAAAATATTCATATGTTTGGTTTATCAACATTCGATATAACCCAACATAATTTCTCAGTCAACATTATGCTCAAAACTTTGAATTTGAATTAGTGGGCGGCACGGTGGCACAGTGGTTAGCACTGCTGCCTCACAGCGCCTGAGACCCGGGTTCAATTCCCGCCTCAGGCGACTGACTGTGTGGAGTTTGCACGTTCTCCCCGTGTCTGCGTGGGTTTCCTCCGGGTGCTCCGGTTTCCTCCCACAGTCCAAAAGATGTGCAGGGTCAGGTGAATTGGCCATGCTAAATTGCCCGTAGTGTTAGGTAAGGGGTAAATGTAGGGGTATGGGTGGGTTTCGCTTCGGCGGGTCGGTGTGGACTTGTTGGGCCGAAGGGCCTGTTTCCACACTGTAATGTAACCTAATCTAAAAAAGTAACTATTAAGTTAATCATGATGGCAATCATGAGTGACAAAAACAAACCAAAAATAGTCCATTCTAGAAAATGAATGAAGAATATGACAAGGTCATTCATGTTGTATATTGTTAATAACCATTTTCTACCTATTCTAGACATTTTGCATCTTAATTTAAGATTTATACTCGAGCATTTTAATTTGTAAAATTAATGTTGTGAAACTGGTTCTATTACAATGTAACCTAAAATATCTAAATTAGCATGAAGTGTACAAGGAATGAATGTAATGAATAATGTAGAGGATGCATGACATAGTTGAGCACCTTATTCATAGCCTACTTTCAGTCAAATTAGCATTTCATCTCAATAGCTTGTAAAGTTAAGATATTCATATTATGTGGGAATTTACCACTTTGGAAAGGTGCTACATGCTCTTTGGTATATTATTGTCATGTATGTAATGGTGAGTTCAGCCTTGGGTTGAGCTATTATGTGAATTATAAAGTGGATAACAAAAGGTGGATATATTTGTAACAAATTTTAAAATTACAGCACTGAGACATAGAAAGCAAGTATTAATCAATTTCTGCTGTGCAGAGTTTTACTAGCTATTATAGTTGGTGTGAGGAGGTCATATTAAAATGCTGCTATCAACAGGAATGCACATATATCATTTACTATGAGCGTGATCTTAGAATTTATATCTGCTGAACAGCATTGTGGCCAGGTTGCAGCCAAAATGCTGCATACATTCTAATCTATGTGAAATAAGGGGTCATCCAGGAATTGGAAACAATATGGCAGAGAGCAATAAGTCCAAACTTCAGAATAAAAGAGAAATACTGTTTGGAGCAATTTAATTAGTACAGTTCCTAAAGCTCAAAAGTATGCACCTCAAAAAGTACTTAATAAAGATATACAGAATACTGTAGAAAGCAGAGAAACTATGCTTCCAGATATATCAGGGTTTTCTGTAATATTGTACATCTTCTTTCTTTTCTCATCAAGTTGTCTGTCCAAAGGCAGGTCTGATCCACAGCTATAATTTTCACTATTGATAGGACGAGAAGGCAGGACCTAAAATCACCCTCGCAAAACAAGGATCAGGGTCCATGCTGTTGGCGTCAATCTTACCCACATGGCATTCAACCAATTGAGCTAACTAGTTCAAAAAGATCCAAGTTGCTATTGTAATGTACTCTTTTTCATGCAAGTTTTGTCCTGAAGCTGTGGATAGTGATGGAGGTTTCAGTGCTCAGAGATTTGTTGCAAGACCTTCTCCACATTATCCTACATGTAGAAACACCTTTGTAAATTGTATTGCAGAAAACCTTGAATTCTAATTCAGAAAAATTCCACAATATTAACAATTTCATCTGTTAATTCTCTCTACAGTAATCATATTGCAATCACTTACCTTGGAAAATACTCCTAATTGCATAACTAAATTCTGACCCCAATTTGGCCAGCTGTTATTTTGGTTGCTTCAAGTGTTTAATACTAATCCAGACTTCAGTGTTTTACTTATGGAGTGCTTTTATAAAGTTGAGTGCCATGTGAACAATTTAAGTTTAACAAGCTGGGTGAGATAAGCAACAAATCTTTTGATGCTTCACCTTCTCAAGGAAAGCACTCCCAACACCTTCAATCTCTCTTAATAACTAGAGTTTCTGATCCCTGGAATCATTCACAAATCAGTTTTACACTTCTCCAACACATTCACAGTGTGGCGCACAGACCTGTTGTACACTGTCCTCCAGCTGCCCTATATAGCTTCATCATACCTTCCTGGCATTTATGATTTTGAGATGCCGGTGTTGGACTGGGGTGTACAAAGTTAAAAATCACAAAACACCAGGTTATAGTCCAACAGATTTATTTGGAAGCACTAGCTATCAGAGCGCTGCTCCTTCATCAGGTGGTTGTGGAGAATGAGATTGTAAGACACAGAATTTATAGCAAAAATTTACAGTATGATTTAACTGAAATTATATATTGAAAAAGACCTGGATTGTTTGTTAAGTCTCTCATCTTTTCGAATGACCATGTTGGTTTCAGTTCTTTCACAAATCGCAAAACATTTTTTTAGAAGTTATATTCTGAGGTGAACTTTAATAATTGATGTCATGTCAGCCCAGATAATGTATTGAAGGTGTGAGTTTTCCTGTGTGAGGTTGTCTGTGCCACAATGGTCAGACTGGGAATCACATTTCCATATTGGAGTTTTGAGGAATTAGTAAGTAATTTGGGTGAAAGGGAACCAGCTGGTGTGCTATAATTCTATTTCTAAGAGACATTTGACAAGGCACCACAAAGGTTACAGTGCAGAGTACGAGCTCTTTGTATCAGGGGTAACAAAATAGCTTGGAAAGAGGTTTAGTTAGCTAATAGAAAACAGAGTGACCCATAGACAAGTCATTTTAGGGTTGTCAAGATGTGAGATGTGCTCTGTCACAAGGATTTGTGCTGAGATCTCAGCTATTCATATTAATTACTTGGATGAAGAAATGGGCAGCACGGTGCTGCAGTGGTTAGCACTGCTGCAGCACAGCACCAAGGACCCTGGTTGAATTCCAGCCTTGGGCGACTGTCTGTGTGGAGTTTGCATTATCTCCCCGTGTCTGTGTGGGTTTCCTCTGGGTGCTCTGGTTTTCTCCCACAATCCAAAGATGTGCAGGTTAGGTGAATTAGCCATGCTAAATTGCCCATAGTGTTCAGGGATGTGTAGGTTAGGCGCATTAATCATGGATAAATATAGAGTAATGGGTCTGGCTAGGAGACTCTTCGGCAGGTCGGTGTGGACTTGTTGGGCTGAAGGGCCTGTTTCCACACTGTAGGGGATTCTAAAATTCTAAGGAACCAAATGTATGGTTGCAAATGTTGCGAATGACACAAAGATAGGTGAAATAATAAATTGTGAGGGATACAAAGGATATAAATAGTTCAAGTGAGTGGACAGAAACTTAATGGATGGAATTTGATGTGGCAGGAAGGGTAGAGGAATAGCATATTATTCAAATAGAGAGAGCGTATAGTATTCTGAGGTAGAAAGGGATCTGTGTGTCAAACTTATAAATCACAAAGTTGGTGTGTAGGTATGGCAAGTGATGAGGAAGTTAGATTGAATATTTATTGCAAACGGAATAGAGTACAAAAATAAAGATGTTTTACAGGGCATTGATGAGACTACTTCTGGAGTTCTCTGTACATTTTTGATCTCTTTATTTGAGAAAGGAGATACATTCATTCAAAATAGTTCAGGAAAGGTTCATTCAATTGACAACTGTGATGTAAGGGACTATCTTATGAGGAAAGGTTGGACAGACTGGATATATATCCATTTGAGGTTATAAAAAGAGGTGATCTTATTGAGACATAAAATCCTGACAGTATTTGATAGGATCATGTTGAAAGGATGTATTCCTTTGTGGGAGAGACCCACAGATAAGGGAGACAGTTTAAAAATAAGAGTGTCTTCCATTTAAGATAAACGTGAGCACATTTTGTTTTTCTTTCAGAAGGTCATTTGAACTTTCTTCATCAGAGAGAGCAGTGGAGGCAGTCATTGAATATTTTTAAAAATAGAGATAGATAGATTCTTGAGTATCAAGGGAGTTGAGAGTTATCAGGTGTCAATGGAAATGAGGCCACAATCATCCCTGCCATGATCTTATTCTCGAGTGGAGCAAGCTTGAATGTGAACAGTCCTTTCCTAATTTGTACAATGATGTCTTCCTGCATGCGCATACTGGTAAATGACATTGTAAGTAAGGTGCCAACGTGCTGATTTAGTATCCTTCCTCTGCTGATCTCTTTAAAAACTTGAAAGTAAAGAGATGCATAAAGAAATACTTACATAAGCAGTGCAGTATAAAATGTGGCTGACGCACCCAAGGTGGGCTAGCAGATGAAGAACAGCTTTAATATGATAATTATACAGATTTGAATTGCCTTTGTGCCTAGGTGGTGAAGCAACATGGAATGAGCAATATCAGCAGCATAGGAGCATTATTATATAAAGAGTAGGTAAGTGGCAATATTATTTTAAATGGTTACTTTAAGAATCTAGGCGAAATGTTGCTGAAAGGGCTTCTCCAGCAGTGTCCTTTTGAAATGAGCATTCAACATCTAAAACAATATTTCAGTGCTCCAGGGGTTCTGCCGAATTTTTTTTTAAAAAAAGGAAATTTCCAATTACTCAACCTGCTTTCAGTTGACATCACAGAATGCATTAGCATTCCTATTTTTCTTTCATAGAAATTGCATATTACATAACACAAAGGATATATATCATTGCTCAAGGTTCTGAAATGACTAAAAGAGTAGAAGATGCCAATCTATACTTAACCAGAATGTTCCAAAATGTGCTGTCAATTTCTGATTTTTTGGATAAACAATATTGTTTTAAAAGGCTTTTTTAAAATTAGGTTGTAGTGTCACCAGTACAATGACAGAAACCAAAGGGACCCAAAAAACTATAATCAATCTTTTCTTTTCCCCTGTGTAACGCCAGATTCCAGAGCTCCAGTTTCAGAATTTTTTCAGAATTTCAGAAATTTAATGAACAAAGCATGGATAATTGTACATCAAAATTGGAGATTCACTCTTAATTAAATAAGAATTCACCATATGTTCTTAAAATAAACAGTAATATGGTGGATTTTTAAACATTTTTTATTATTACTGCAATCTTGTAAGATTCATTGGGAGTAATTTTGCAAAATTAGGCTCCTAGCATTTACTCACCATCTGGAGTCTTGCATTCTAAAGTTACTCCTAATTGTTTATACAAGTAATAAGGATTTTGTTTGCTTGTTTTAGCTATGTTGTGCATGAGAAAATTAACTTTCAGCTTATCGAATTCTACCATGAAGTTGTGCTTCTTTTCAGATAGCAGTAAGCTATAATAGAGGTACCAGAAAAAAGATAGTAGTGTACAATGCAGCTACAATGCAAACAAATGAATTAACTTAGCTTGATATCACAGGATTCTGTTGGAAATTAGTAGAAATATATGATTTTCCAGCAGATAACACAGACTGGCATTCCAAGTGAGAGACATGGCCTCATTTAATAAGAACGTAAAAAAACACATTTTTCATTGCAAGCCACTAAAAGAGGAATTAGAATAGATAGCCAAATGCTTAGCAAAAAGATATGTTTTAAGAATGTTTTTAAAGGAAGAGAGAGAAGCAAAGATGGAATTCCAGAGCTTAGGGCTTTGGCAGCTGAAAACAAAGCAACTTATAGTGAAGTATTTAAAGTTGGAACTGTATAAGAATGACAGACTTTGTGGAGATTAGATTAGATTAGATTACTTACAGTGTGGAAACAGGCCCTTCAGCCCAACAAGTCCACACCGCCCCGCGCAGCGCAACGCACCCATACCCCTGAGTTTACCCCTTACCTGACACTACGGGCAATTTAGCATGGCCAATTCACCTGACCTGCACATCTTTGGACTGTGGGAGGAAACCGGAGCACCGGGAGGAAACCCACGCAGACACGGGGAGAACGTGCAAACTCCACACAGTTAGTCACAGTTAGGAGCATAGTGGCTGTGAAGCTTATAGTGCTGGGGAGGCTGTGTAAATGGTAAGGAATGATGTCATGCAGGGATTTGAGTGTAAAGTTGAGGATTGTTACCTCATATGGTTAGTTGACTGCTTCATTGAGCCACTAATGCAGCACTCTGCCATGCCTTCCAGTACTTGCACCAGGATTTAATTACCTGACAGAGAGAAATTAAAATGACATCAGTTATTGCTACTTGTCAGCATCCATCCCATAGTGAATGTGATGAAAGGAACATGCAATAGATACATTAGATGGGAGGATTTGTTTCTGTTGAATTTATGTAAGTAAAAGATCACTTCTAGATGAAGGCTGGAGTGCAGTGAGTACTCTGCTGCCTTGTAAGCATTTGTGGTAAACATTGTAAGCAGTATAAGTCAATGAATAGAGGTTGTAATTGCAAATGCTGTATAATACATGCTTATTTAAATGAGTTTCTTGGAAAGTAATGATGTGTTTGTCTACTTGGAAAATTAAATTTGGTTTAAATTATATTTGGAAAACAAATAAACATTGCTGAAAATCTCTCCCCACAGGGTAGCATTTTGTTCCAAAAGTTAGAGGAAATGATTTTCTTTCTGCATTGTATGTGACAAAGTTGCAATCCTGTTTATAAACAAGTGGTGGAATCTTAGAAGGATTTGAACTAGATGAGCTGTGGTGAGAACTGTGACAGGTTTATGGGAGATGTCCACAAGAGCTTTCTTGCTTGTCAACAATCAAACTGCATATCTTGCCTCAGTAAAATGCCATTCTACCACTCACCACAAGCAATCTAAGTGCAAAGAATTCTTGACAGAGATGTCAGAGTGGGTTTTTGGCAACATCAGCTTGCAACTGACTGCAAAGAGCCTTCATGTTCCTCATCATACACAACATCACAGGATTTGATCCACAAACATCAGTCACATGCACCCCTCACAGAGATTGGTATCCAGTAATTGCCAACCCCTCAATATCTTCATAGCGCTTCTAAAATCCATTGCACAATGTTTAGGAAGCACATATTTGCATTGTACTGGTAACTAGCATTGAAAGGCTGCTATAAGGGCACTTTGAGCATCTGGACAATCACCCAGCTCACAGATTGGACCAGGATGCATCTCAGCACTGCTTTCCCTCTGAGCACTCACTCACTCACTTACCGCCTCCCTGCATCATCCATGCCTTGCCATACCATTTAATGCAGTCAAACAACCAGGCCGCTTGATTCTACTATTTAAGAGAATTGTCTGATGTTTTCCTCTTCCTCAGACTTAATGTCTACCCCAAACAGGGCAACTTCAAAATGCCATTGCTCAAGAATTGCATTGTTCTGACAGATATCCAGAGAGTGGTGAGTTCTTTTGGGAATGGGCTGAGGTAAGATGGGACTAGAATCAGACAAGAAGAGCAGGTTGATCATTAGCGAGGTGACTTTGACAAGAAGTGGCAAGAGATCTCACTAGGAATTGTAGCAAGAAATCCTCCGATATAAAGTCCTCCAAAACAAAACCCTCAATGAAACTCACATCTAACCAAAAAAAATTAAATTCAGCCCACTGAATTTCAGAACTACATAAATTACATAAAAAAGAAATCTCTCTACTCACAATGATGACCATTCACTTAATAGGTTTCCTTGCCCATGTTTGACCCAATGCCATGAGATTTCATGTTCAACATTGCCACAACAATTTCATCCTGACTGTTTACCACTGCATTGCCACTTGTGCTGGATTGTTCAGCTGATGCAACAGAGCTCATCCAAGGATAGTGATGGTTGCATCTGGGATGTTGTCTATGTGGTACATCCTTCACCACCCTGCCACTGATAAAATTCCACAATGTCAGGAAGGGAAGGTGATGGGTATTTCAACCCCATCCACCAAACCTTCATTTGGCATATTATGATCCTCCACCCTCCATCACCCCAATCAAAATTCAGTCCATTAGGAACTTAGATCTCTGGAGTGGGACTTGAAGGTAAGGATGTTCAACAGCATAATAGAATGCCTGCTTACTTTTTCCCTTCCACTGAATTTCTAAGCACTTATTGCAGAGAAAGGCAGTTAAGTGAAGAAATAGTTCCCTGTTGATCCACACTGTTTAACTGGTGGTTCAAGGTCAGGACATGCAAAGCTCAAGACCCAGTATAAAAAGTTCATTTGATCACTGTCTTAGATTCCACATATAGCCTGAAGGGTTGAGCTGTTTTATGGGCAGTTTTGCCAAGTTTATCTTTTGTGTATACAGCCAGGAAGACTTGCACTTTTATAGTACCTTTCATGACTCCAGGATGTCTCAAAGCTCTTTGTAGTCAGTGAAGTGCCTTTTCTATTATATGATGGGTTTAACTACCACAAGTTGCAGCTCTATGCTGCCAAAAAAAAATTGAATCGTTTCCATAACATTGATAATAACAAGTTGTACCAGCTTATAACTATAAACTCAAGTTATAAAAACTAAGACTTGAATTTAATACTATGACCAGACATCCCAGGATGCTTTATAGCCAATTAAGTATTTTTGTTGTATAATTATTATTGTAATGTAGGAAAAATGGCAACCAATTTGTGTACAGCAGGCTCCTACAGACACTTTACAACCAGGTGAGGAGGGATCCAAATGATAAAGGGGTCTCTCTCTCTCTCTCATTTGACTGTAACAGTTTGCTTTTGCTTTCATAGTACATTGCCAATTCAAGGACTATTTAACTGTTTATGTGTTGCAGACGCCCTCACTATTTATCTTTTATTTTTCATATTTTTGATTTAGAACCCAGTTGTGGTTGAGAACAAAGCATTGAACTTTGAACAGGAGCTTGTTTTAAACAAATTGAGAGAACAAATGAAAAATATTTTTCTATTGGGAACTGGCCTGAAAAGATAATGCATGTTAATTACTGCTCTCAGGACACTGCAGACAATTTGGCACAGAAACGTTGCTGTGCACAGGGACTGGCAGCTGGTTGCATGTTGAATTAATCCACTGCTGGACATTGCTATAAAAGGTTAGATCAAATGGAATCCAGGGGAAGCTGGCAAATTAGATACACAATTGGCTTGATGGTAGAAACCAGAAAGTAATGGTGGAAGGATGCTTGTTGGACTGGACACTCATGACTAGTGGAGTGCCTCAGAGGTTGGTGCTGCGCCCATTGCTGTTTGTTATCAATATCAATGATTTGGATGAGAATGTACAAGATATGATTAGTAACTTTCAGATGACACTAAAACAAGCAGTATTGTGGATAGCGAGGAAGGTTATCAGAAATTGCAGCAGAACCCTGATCAGCTGGAAACCTGGGCTGAGAAACGGCAAATTGAGTCTAATATAGATAAGTGTGAGGTCTTGCATTTTGGAATGTTAAATAAAGGTAGGAGTTTCATGGTGAATGGTAGGGCCTTAAGGAGTGTAATGAAACAGAGGGATCTTGAAGTTCAGTTGCACAGTTCTTTGAAAGTGGAGTCATGGGTAGACAGGCCAGTGAAGAAGGCTTTTGACACACTGGCCTTCATCAGTCAGGGCATTGAGTATAGAAGTTGGGAAGTATTGTTGCAGTTATACAGGATGTTGGTGAGGCCGGAGTTGGAGTGTGTATTCAGTTTTGGTCACCCTACTGTAGGAAGGATGTTATTAAACTGGAGAGTGCAGAAGAAATTTATCAGGATGTTGCCAGGACTCAAGGGTCTGAGTTATAGGGAGAGGTTGGACAAGCTAGGACTTTTTTCTTTAGAGCATAGAGACTGAGGAGAGATTTTACATAAGTGTATAAGCTCATGAGAGGCATTGATAGGGTGAATTGGGATTAATTAGGATTGGGAATCAAGAACTAGAGGGCATCAGTTTGAGATTAGAGGGGAAAGATTAATAGGGAAACTGAGGGGCAACTTTTTTCACACAGAGGGTGATACGCATATGCAATGAGCTGCCAGCAGAACTGGTTAAGATGGGTACATTAACAACATTTAAAAGGCATTTGGAGAAATGCGTGGATAGGAAAGGTTGAGTTGGATATGGGCCAAGTGAGGGAAATGGTGTTAGCATTTTGGTTGGCATGGACCAGTTTGGGACAAAGGGCCTGTCTCCATGCTGTAAGACTCTATGACTCTAAGGGAGGAGCAGTGCTGGCCAACTAGCCACAGAGAATATTGCAAAAAAAAACAAAAAATAAACTGATTCTGGGTTTTTGGAAGGCAGCAGTTTTGTTTTGGTTTCTATTCTCTCTTGTCATTCTCCAATTATCAACTTGTCGAAAGTTCTGAGAAAAGGAATCCAAATCTATAAGAAATAAGTAAAATCTCCAGAGGTCTGTAGAAGCTGGTTGTATTGAGTGGTGGCTTCAGAATTCAAGCAAGATATATAGTCTCATGAGCCTGTAACAAAACCCATCATCAATGGATTTCGTTACTTCATTGTGGAAACAGTTATTCAACTAGCAAATTACAATTCTTTTATTCTCTTTTTTCACTTTAACTGGGCCTGTCTGTCTGTGGGTATGTGTGAGTGAGAGTTTATGATCAAAGAAGATTGGGCTTAGATATTAATTAGATAGCCTTGTAATTTATCTGTGTTTTGTTAAAGCTTGATTCTTAATAATAAATCATTCATTTTTGTTTAAGTTATAAACTTAGTGTCCAAGATCTGTTATTTGTAAAGTCTGGTTAAGTAGTGATTGGAACCAGGTGGGTTTCATTGATTATAAGATACTTAATCAGGGTTGTTCAACTGGGCCAATGAGGAAGCCATGGCTGACTAATATATAGAGGGGTGAGCTGTTCAGAGAGAGGTGGGCACCAGAGGGAGTGGGATGTTTCATTTCCCCCTCCAACTCTATTCTGATTTAACCCCTCCCCTGATCACGCAGCATTGCCTTGTGATGAGAAGGGCATTGCTTGTCACTGGCCACTTGGATGTTTCCTTTCTTCCTGGTGGTGGAAATTGAATAAAGATTTGTACATCTGTTGTATTTCACTGTGTGTCACACCTGCACACACACAACATGGGTGCTGGGGAAAATATAAGCAGTACTGCAGTTAGGTGGCTAAAAAGAAGAGAAAAATATATAAACAGGAGACTCACACGTGAAAAAAAAAGGATTCAGAATCTTCTCATTTCAGGGACTGACTGAGCTGGCTGTCCACATACAGTGCTCATGTAAATAAAGGATGACTTGGTGAAGGGATACCGGCTCCTGTGCAGTCATTTCAGGTTATAAACAATTGAGCAACTTTGAAGGTCATTGAATGTTTTAAGTTCACTGTGTTGCAAATCCACTGATACTGAGGCTATTTTTGTCTGGCTTGCTATCTTTGTGTCAAAACAAATGCAATGATCACAAAAGCACAATAAGACTGATTTTCTTCAGTTTGACAAAGAATTAAGAATTTAACTTTATTTTACTCAAAGCAATCTCCGTAAATGCAAAAGTAAACATTGACTCTCTGTCTCTCACATACATTTTCAAAGTCTGTGCACACAGAAATATAGATTCCAGTGAAGGGAACGATTGTTTGGTCAAATTAGCGTGCATAAAAATAAGCGGGTAAAGAAAATAAGTGTACCGTTTGTCATTTGGTGACCTGGTAGATTTCAAGCTCGATTCAAATGGTCTCAGTGCTTCAAATTTAAAGATGTCTGTGACTGAGTTGATTGGTTCAGTGGAGTTAAATTCTTTCTTTAAAATATCTGTTTGTGACACATGAAAATAATAAGAAATATTAAGCAGGGCTCAAAGTTTGCCAGTGTGTGAAGAACCAAAGACAGCTGCTTTTCAGCTGCTTATACAATTCTACCAAGAAAGTATGCGCTTAAGTATACAAAGGTGTTTTATTGTCAACACTCTCCAAATTTCATTAACTCAAACATGGCAATATATTCCAAATGTAAGTTGACTTCTCACGGATTATGTGATTTCTGGTGAGCTATCTTCAACTAGGGTCCCATTATTTAAGCAATTAGCTTTCAAAGGTCTATCTCCAACTGTAGAATACCGCTGACTGATTAGCATAATCTTATTTTGATGTTTGATTGATTTTGTTAATTTCTCGTGAGAATCTTATGTTTGGAACAAGTAATGTTTGAATTTTGGATTCTGTTCTAAAATAAGACTTATTCTATCTTTTGGGATTTGTATAACCAACAACTTATACTTGGGATAACTCTCCTGTTTATTGTGTTATGGCTCAAGGTCAGTATGTAATTGTATCTTTAATAGACATGCTCATATCATCACTGTATCATAACATGTGACCTGAGGTCTCATACTCCACCTTACCCTGTGTTCACTTAAAGCATAATATGACATACTGCTCAATGCTGCTCTGTTGTAATCTGATTTTAATGTATAATTGTCCGCTGTAATTAATGCTATTATATTATTCAATATCACAATATCCACAGACAATCCAGAAAATAACATAAGCATTGGTAATGTTTTAGTTCTGAGGAAGGGTCATCAGAGCAGGAATATTAACTTTGATTTCTCTTCACAGATACTGCCAAACCTGCTAGGCTTTTCCAGCAACCTCTGTTTTTGTTTCTGATTTACAGTATCCACAGTTCTTTTGGATTTTAATAACATAAGCATTGCCGCATCAGGTAAAATACTCTGCTGGAGGCAAAATGATAATACTGCTAGTCCCTGATATAGTGCCATGGGATCTTTTATTGTCCACCTGAGAGTGCAGAAGGGGCCTTAGTTTAACTATCAACAGTGCTGTCTTTCCTCAGCACCATATGGAATGAAAGCCAAGATTTGTATGCCAAATTATTGGTGTGGGACATGTACCTTTTGACTCAGATGTGAGAATGCTATCAACTGACTCATAGCTGCAGTGTTTTATTTATAAAGTCATACACTTGGTCAATATAGGGTGGGTAAGTATGCTGAATGTACCATCATCTCATCATTTGCACACAATGCATTTCTCAAAGTGGTGGTCATTGCTTTGGAAGCTACTGTGCCAATCTTACCAAACAGAAAAAGTGCAGTGTAATTATTTAAATAATTTTCTTTGTGTCTATGAGATTCTTCCTACTGCTCTTTTAAGTTAATTGTGTATCAACTCGACATATCTGATCTCTTTTGGTTGAACAAGGATTGTAGCTCACAGAATGGGCATCATGTGGAATTGGTACCCTAATCATTTTAATGAACTTCACTTGAATAGATTGTAGCACAGGTAGATTGGCTATCTCTGCAACCTGTATGAATGGTTACAGACAGCTAAAGATAAAATCAGACCCAATTTAAGAATTGGTGTTATTACTATCTTTGGACTGAAAACAAAACATTTTTGGAAATGTATATTTAATGTGGTGAACATTAATCTTTCATGGGAATTTGCAGGTAGAAATTTGTCTTTTTTGTTACATTAGTATTTACTCAAGGGTTTGCTGGAAAAATAGTCTGAATTTACCTCATTTGACAAAGATTATTTTCTAAAGTGAAGCAATAATTGGGTGCATGATTCTTAATTTTGGTTT
The DNA here is from genome assembly GCF_004010195.1 of Chiloscyllium plagiosum. Taxonomy (NCBI): domain Eukaryota; kingdom Metazoa; phylum Chordata; class Chondrichthyes; order Orectolobiformes; family Hemiscylliidae; genus Chiloscyllium; species Chiloscyllium plagiosum. The sequence continues at coordinate 34,302,615 of NC_057727.1, read as the reverse complement.
GTTAGCAGCATACCTGTTTGTGAATATATTATTAATTACTTGTTTTTGAAAACAGTATAATATTTAACAGACACACAATGTAGTACTTGTTTAAGTCCCAGCTGCACAGTATCAGTCAATGCACACATTACATCAGCCTTAGCAGTAACCCATAAACTATGAATGTAAAGGTCTGTGTTTGTGATGCTGCAAAATTAAGAAAATAGCCATATTGGCTTGAGACATATAGAAAATGGCAAAAGGTTATCACAATTTTGGTCTCAGGCTGGTAATTTATAGCCATTTCTTCCCTAATGCATTTGCTTTTACTAATTTCAATTCATTCACTCACAATTTTAAGTCTTGCATTTGGAAAATCCATCCAATCACCTGACAGCAATTCTGGTATAGGTATATTAATGGAATAAAATAAAGCACATTTTTTCACGTTTTGAAATGTGTTAAACATCACCAGTACGTTTTGTGATTTATTAATCATAATTTGTGAAAAAGGTCTGTCGTATGCTGAATGTGCCATCAACTCATTATATACTAAAATCTGACCTCCAGCCAAATTCCACCACAAATTATATTGATGCAGTTTTTATTCCTCATGCTTTTCCCAGAATGCAACAAAAAGTATCAGTGTACAGATACAATGTATAGGTTGAAATAAAATTATTTCATCAAGAATTTGATATATGCTTCTTGTGTCAGCCATTGTTAAATTGAATTCACCTTTACCTCAATTTGAGAAAGCTGTGATTTGAAGTCTCATGCAAAAATGTGAACACAAAAGTCTTGGCTCATGCTCTGATGCACTACAGAGGGAGCACAGCACTGTCAAAAGTGACGTCTTTCAGATAAGATGTTAACTTGAGATGTTCTCTGAGCTCTTTTAAAAGTTCCATGGGACTGTTTTGGAAACGAACAAGGGAGTTTTCCTTCATGTTCTGGCCAATATTTATCCCTTAATCTACACCAATTTTTTAAAAAAGAGATTCTTACATTATAAAAGTATTTCCTTGCAGTCATTCTGAGGTTGTGAAATTTTGCAAGTGCAAAACTATCTGAGCTGTCAGTTTCAAACAGTATGTTCTCAAAATCATTGATTACAATAAATTTTTGTTCAAAGCAACAAATAAAATTACAATATCTTGAATTATATAATATAAGTCTTTTGTTCAACTGCTTTGCAAAGTAACTTATATGGAGATTTCAAAATCACACCTTGCTCATCCTTTTACAGCCAAGGAAATGTTGAAGAATTGCTGAGAGATGGCAGTGTATGCTACTTACTCAGTTATAATTAATTGTATTTTTGTCATTTACAGTGTCACAGTTTGTGTGTTTTTGATTCATTTATCTTTTTCTTCCAATTGTGCCTCCTTTTTCTTGTTTATGCCATTAAATTGATTTCACAGATAAAAGATTAGAGATCAAGGCTGCTGTTGATTGATATTCTGAATCATAGCAAGCTGTCGGAATTTTAGCAAGCTGTCAATTTCTATCTGGTTTTCTGATTGATTTCACTTGCACTGTGTTATTTTCTAGCTCAAATGACCTTTATTTTGATCATTCCTATCTTTCTGAAGTTACTTGGTGCAATTTCTTTTTGGTTCTTCTTCTTCTTTATGCTTGTACAATGTGGGTAGGTGGACACACCTAATGTAAAAATTCTAGTCCATTTTCGGCCAAATGTTATTTCTCATACAAAGTTCGCACAGCAAAGCTCACTATACACTATACTGGAAAATGGACTATTCTTTTAATGCTGAAAAGAATAGAGCTGAAAATGTGTTGCTGGAAAAGCACAGCAGGTCAGGCAGCATCCAAGGAGCAGGAGAATCGACCTTTCGGGCATGAGCCCTTCTTCAGGAATGAGGAAAGTGTGTCCAGGAGGGATTTGACTGAGACAAGGTGGGCGCAGGGGAAATGAGGAAACTGGAGAAATCTGAGTTCATCCCTTGTGGTTGGAGGGTTCCTAGGCGGAATATGAGGCGCTCCTCCTCCAGCCGTGGTGTTGCTATGGTCTGGCGATGGAGGAGTCCAAGGACCTGCATGTCCTTGGTGGAGTGGGAGGGGGAGTTGAAGTGTTGAGCCACGGGGTGGTTGAGTTGGTTGGTGCAGATGTCCCAGAAATGTTCCGCAAGTAGGCGGCCTGTCTCCCCAATATAGAGGAGGCCACATTGGGTGCAGCGGATGCAGTAAATGATGTGTGTGGAGGTGCAGGTGAATTTGTGGCAGATATGGAAGGATCCCTTGGAGCCTTGAAGGGAAGTAAGGTGGGTAGGTGTGGGTGCAAGTTTTGCATTTCTTGCGGTTGCAGGGGAAGGTGCCGGGAGTGGAGGTTGGGTTGGTGGGAGGTGTGGACCTGACAAGGGAGTCACGGAGGGAGTGGTCTTTTCGGAACGCTGATAGGGGAGGGGAGGGAAATATATCCCTGGTGGTGGGGTCCGTTTGGAGATGGCGGAAATGACGACGGATGATATGATGTATATGGAGGTTGGTGGGGTGGTAAGTGAGGACTAGTGGGGTTCTGTCCTGGTGGCGATTGGAGGGGCGCTCCGTCCAGTCACTGTTCAAACCAAGCCCAGTGTGGTCTACAACAAAGCTAGGAATTACCACTAGTTACATATCTTCTCGGAAACTATGTCAAGCAAAATCTCCAGAGTACATATTTCAACAATCTCTTTTAAAGAAACCACTCTAGGTACTTCCACAAAATCTGAAATAAATCAATTTCTCCATAATCCTTTAAACCTTAAGTCTTCTAAAAATAATAAAATATTAAGTGTCTTTGTAACAATGTTGAGTGGCAATCTCTTATGCATTGATTACCATGGTCATTCGTTCAGAACAATCACATCAGGAACCAAAACCAAAACAGCATACCCTGAAGTCAACTTTGAAATATAAAGTAGTTGGATGTGAAGTCTATGATGTGTTTTAATGCGATGTGGCTCAGTTTGAATGTTGTGACCCACTTTGGGCAGTAAAAGTAAAAAGTAGTGAGTGGTTTTACTGCCTTTGACAAATGATGCATATCTTGTGAGTGAATGTGCTGCGCTATTTAATATATATGACTGAATATGTATGCTATGTGTAACAAAAATCTAAAATTAATTCATTTTTAATTTAAAAGTACTGCTCTTCAACTTTATATGAATAACAATTAAATTTTAGATTAAAAAATTGGATGCTCTTATTCTGTTTCTTTTTCTCTAATAAGACTAGGTATTCAAAATGTGATGTTTTCTTCTTTGGTTTCATGCTACTACTAATCAGTATGACAAGCAAATATGTTCCTCTGAGCTAAGCTACCAAAATTAAGCAAACTGAGTCTCCTACATCATCCTCAGGTCTGCCAGAGGTATTAAATTTATAGCTACCCATCTCGAGGTACTTAAACTGCTTATCAAATTATTGTGAAGTCATTTAGCAGAAAAACTACTTTTGTGTTTGAGATGATGCTTTAAATTCCTCCTTGTTTTATTTGCTGATTAATTATAATTACATTGTGATTTGCTTTTTATCGCATGTTATTATGATGTAAGCTATTATAATGTAATGGTCATCCATTGTTTTAGTATTTTTTAAAGTGAGATTTTGTGGACCTTCATCACAACATGCATCTCCCAGCTAACCTAGCTAACAACTAAGTTAATCCAGTGAATTTAGTGATCTGACAATGGACATACCAATCATCAGAATTCATGACACATTAGCAAAGAGACTAATTTCTATTTGCAGTGTGATTTGTCATTCTTAATGTGTATAAAGATCATGGCATTCATCAGTAACATAGTTATACCATAGATATAATGCTAATTATAATAGTAACATAATTACTACTGTTAGGTTTCAGTACCCAGGTGAACATTTCTGTTTAATACCAATTTCAGTAATGTTTTTGTAATGATATCAATTAAATTTTTCTAACGTAGTATTTTTTGAATTAGTATTTTTTTTCTGTATTTTACTAAATAGTTATTTTCTTATGTTTACAGAGACTGGGGTAATATTTACAGTCCCCCCATCATTCTGCCCAGTGAACAACTGAAAGATCTGAAAACTGCCCTTTCACCCAGACAACCTGCAGTTCATCAGGATATCGGAAGTATGAGAATTTCATGCATTTGAGCCTGACAGTTTAGCAGAACAGATGGATCAATATACAATATTAAAGAGGAAAAGTTTCAACATCATGTTTTAGTAATATAAAATATAGATTTCATTTGGCAGATCTAAAGAGGGCAAGGAAATTGGGAGCTGGGATTTCAAGCAAGTAGATCTTTGAAGGCTGGAACATGTATTGAAATAGTTATTTGTAAAACTTGGAGGATCTAGAGCTTCATAAAAGGAGGCATTGAATGCAAAAGCAAGCAAGTTGTGTTGAACCTTTCTGGTTAGGCCACAACTCACTCTATCTAGCTGGATTTTGCGCCTACAAGGGTGGTGGAAGTGGAGAATGTGAATGATTTCAAAAGGAATTTGGTGGGTACATGAAGGAAAATAACTTGCAGAGCAGTGGAGGAGTAGAACTAAATTATTGTTTTATAGGGGACAGGCACCAAGTCAATAGACCAAATTATCTCATCCTGTGCTTTTATTACCCTATGTTCATTAATGGAACAGACTATATTATGAGGCAAGATATCTAAAATGAATTATTATAGATGGCTCCTCTTAGTGCATTACAAACAGGTGTCTTTATTCAAAGCTCTGTTTGGAATTTTTAAATTATAACTATAACATTAGATATTCAAATATTCTGAGGTGTTTCATCATAAAATGTGTGAATTTCTTTAAGTTCAAGGCATTTGTTAAAAAGAGATTCAAGAATAGTGTCTTGTTATATTTGAAATTCTGACAGCCACTGCACATCAAATGCAAATACTTCTTTAATTGAGAACAAATGTTTGTTATTTATCCAGTGTAACTTTCATTGAATCATTTAATACTGGAATCATATTTATGTCCAGCAACAAAATATGAGGATGAGAGAATTTGAATATATGATTTAATCTCTATGATAGGACAATAAAGATTATCTCAGAGGACAACAGGACCTTAATCAAATGGGCCAATGGGCCAAGGAGAGACAGATGGAGTTTAATTTAGATAAGTGTGAGGTGTTACATTTTGCTAAGGCAAACAAGGGCTATATAACTCTATATACAAAATGTTTTCAGTACTGCTGACTAGTTTGCTTCTGTATACAGTAAATGGTAGACTGTAGACTGTATACAGTAAATGGGAGTGTTGCCAAACAAAGAGACTTAGGGACGCAGGTGAATAGTTCCTTGAAAGTAGAGTTGCAGGTAGACAGGGTGGTGAAGAAAGCTTTTGGTATTCTTACCTTCATTGAGTGTATGGGTTGGGATGTCATGTTACAGCTGTATATGACATTGGCGAGGCCACACTTAGATTACTGCATACAGTTCTGGTTGCTGTTCTATGTGAAAGATGTGGTTCATCTTGAGAGGGGGCAGAAAAGACTTAGAATCCCTACACTGTGGAAGCAGGTCATTCGCCTATTCCACCCCTCTGAAGAGCATCCTACTCAGAACCACACCTGTACCCTATCCCTATAACCCTCCATTTCCCTTGGACACTGTAGCATTGCCAATCCAGCTAACCCCTACATCTTGGACTGTGGGAGGAAACTGAAGCACCCAGAGGAAACTCATGCAGACACTGGGAGAATAGGTACTCACCCAAAGCTGGAATCAAACCCAGGTCCCTAGCACTGTGAGCTAGCAGTGCAAACCACCAAGCCACCATGCCTCCATTTACAAGGATATTGCCAGGACTGATGGGTTTGAGTTATGGGGGAGACCGAATAGGCTGTGGAGTTTTTTTCCTGAAGCAGTGGAAGCTGAGGGGTAACCTTAGAGGTTTGTGAAGTCACGAGGGGCATGGATAGGGTGAATAACCAGGGTCTTTTCTCTAGAGTAGAAGTAGGACTCCAAAACTAGAGGGCATAGGTTTTAAGTGAGAGGGGAAAGATTTAAAAGACCTGAGTGGTAACTGTTTCTTGCAGAAGGTGGTGCGTGCATGGAATGAACAGCTAGAGGAAGTAGTACAATCACACATTTAAAAGGCATCTCAATGGGTATATGAATAAGAAGGGTTTAGAGGGGTATGGGCCAAATGCTGGCAATAAACCAATGCCAGATTGAATGTCTGTTCAGTGTGGATGAGTTGAACTGAAGGGCCTGTTTGTGTGCTATATAACTGTATAATTCTATACGCAAAATATTTCTCAATACTGCCGACTAGTTTGCTTCTGTAAATGCTGAGTGGATTTTTTTTTGTTTTGTAGCAAAACGCACAAACAGGAAAAATAGTAAGCATGAAAATTTGACTATATAATTGAGTTTCCATTGAGGATGTTTCAGCTGACTTTGGGAGGACTACCTCAAACAGCTCTGTGCCTAAATGGACCATCTTGACATTGCAGTTTACCTGTGTAAATTGGTGCAGTCTGTGCCTGGTAGATAGTGTACAAACAATGTCATCTGTGGAAATTTTAGCTTGAGTGGCAGTAGCTCTCATCTTGAAAAAGGAAAGCAGATTGCATCCCTGTAGTGTCAGGACCATTCACTAGATCCATACAGGTACTAAAACAAACAAGATACTTGACTTTATCCCAGTATGAATATGTCAGTTGGTCCTGCCTTTCAAAGTAAAATTCACCAATGAAATGTAGTTGCAGTATGTCCACAGGATATATTGTAGCACTTTATTAAGATTACTTTAATAGCACTTTTCTGTCTTGCAATGTCTACCACTGAAAAAGAAGAAAGCCGCAAAGCTATGGAACACTATCTGCACCAAATTCCACTCTGAATCTCACGTCATGTTAACTTGAATATATACTGCTCTTGTTTCATTGTTAGTGGATCAATGTCATGGAACATTGTATGAACACAGGAGCAGAGAAAAGCCATTTGTTCACTGAAACTGATCTGTAGTTTAATAAAATCATTGTAGTGTGTCCTAATCTTACTTAACTTAATTGGTCCTACATCCTTCAATGTCTTTGGTTAACCACTATCTGGTAATCTCAGTTTTGAGATTAGTAATTTTGATAAAGACACAGAAATGTGTTTCAGGACTATGAAGTACCCCAGGGTTCGGACCACATTCCTAATTAGCTGATTTTATCTCAATGACTATGTCATTTCAATCCCTCCATTTTTGTCACTGCCTTGTGACATAGTTTCAATCATTTCTCTTCGCATAATCTTTATTTTAAATTCCTTTTCTACTGTAAGGAATGCTTTACGAACACAAGGTACAATTCTGTGAACCACTGCTAGTTATTAAATCAATCCTTCAATTTGATAACAACAGAGTCTCTGTGTCTACACAAACTGCAAACTCAAGTATGACAAAAACTAACATTTATATAGCACCCCTCGTGACCACCAGACAGCCCAAAGTGCCTTTTTTCGAAATGTAGTCACTGTTGTAACACCAGAACCCCAGTAGTCTGAGTTGCTTCCAGCAGTTTCACCAACACTGAGTTTGGATTGATTGACCTGTGGTTTCCTGGTTTATCTCTTGCTTTTTTCTTGAATAACACCACATTAACTGTCCTCCAGTTCTTTGGCACCTCTTCTGTGAGCAAAGAGTTATTGTAAATTATTGGCAATATATCTGCTACTCCTTGTCTTTCCTCACTCAGCAACCTCGGAAACATTTTCATCTGGCCCTGGAGGTTTATCTACTTATACGCCTGCCTGATCATGTAGAACGTCCTCCTTATAACATGTATACTTATGTCTTTAATTATATCACAGTCCTTCCCCCTTCAATGCTTAAACCATAATTTTTGATTCTGCTGATGAAGTTAGAACAACTTGTATTCTGACCTTTGATTCTTTGTTTCTTTGCCTTTTTTAGTTGGATTGGTCTTCATATTGTTTCTTTCTTTTTCTTTCTGATGTGTTTCATATAACAAGTCATTCCTTGTTTTGACACAATCTTTGTTTCTTCACTGTATCTCTTTTTGGCCATTGGCACCACTGAATTTTTTATTTCTGAGGCCAATAAAAGGTCACAATGATTCATTTATCTTGCATAATTATTCCCATTGCATTACACCTTTAATGAAAAAGAGAGAGAACTTTTCGCAAAGTTCAGGACACGTAGCTGAATTCTGACAACACAAAGTTTACTCAAGCAAATTGAATACAAGTGAGGCTGGAACAGAGAAGAGTATTTACAAATTTGGGGGTGTAGTGGACAGCCCAGAAGATTATCTCAAAATATAACAGGACCTTGATCAGATGGGCCAAGGAGTGGCAGATGGAGTTTAATTTGGATAAATATGAGGTGCTGCATTTGGAAAGATAAATCAGGGAAGGACTTATACGTTTAATGATTTGGTCCTGGGGAGTATTGCTGAACAATGAGATCTTGGAGTACAGGATCATTGTTCCTTGAAATTGGAGTTGCAGGTAGATAGGATAGTGAAGAAGGTGTTTGGTATGCTTTCCTTTATTGGTCAGTGCATTGAGTATATGAGTTGAGAGGTTACGTTGCAGCTGTACAGGACATTGGTTAGGCCACTTTTGGAATACTGTATTCAGTTCTCATCCTGCTATAGGAAGAATGTTATGAAACTTGGAAAGGTTCAGAAAAGATGTACAAGATTGATGCCAGGGTTGAAGGTTTTGAGCTACAAGGAGAGGTTGAATAGGCTGGGGCTATTTTCCCTGGAGCGTCAAAGGCTGCGGGGTGAGCTTATGGAGATTTATAAAATCATGAGGGCCTTGATAGCATGTATACCGAGGTTGTTTTCCCAGGATAGCAGAGTTCAAAACTAGAGGGCATAGGTTGAAGGTGAGAATGGAAAGATTTAAGAAGGAACTTGAGGGCCAACTTTTTCAGGCAGAGAGTGGTGCACGTATGGAATGAGCTACCAGAGTACGTGGTGGAGGCTAATACAATTACAACATTTAAAAGGCTTCTGATTGGGTATATGAATAGGAAGGGTTTAGAGGGATATGGGCCAAATGCAGGCAAATGGGACTAGATTAATTTAGGATACCTGGTCTGCTTGGACAAGTTGGACTGAAGGGTCTGTTTCCATGCTGTGACTCTATGACCATTTGGACATAGCACCTCTCAGAAACAGCAGTATGATCATGACCAGCTAATCAGTTGTAATGATGCTAATTGAAGGGTGAATGTTATAAATGATCAGCAATGAACTCCCCTATTATTTGAAATGATGGTTTGGGTTCTGTGAAATTCAGTCGAGAGAGCAGATAGGGTCTTAGCATAACACCTCAGTTGAAAGATGATTTCAAATTGGAATGTCAGCAAGATTTCTGAGCCTGTCACGCAGAGAAGAAAATACTGAAGGTTGAATCTTAAAATATTGGAAAAGAAAAAGTACCTACAAAATGCATTTAGTTTTGATTAATTGATAGCATCAGAGGTGCTTGATGCAAATTTGAACAATCTTGTTCCTTTTTATACTCGTGAGCAAATCTGCTATGACTATTTTATTCAAAAATCTTGGTGTCTTGGCCAAAAATGAAAAAAAGAACCACAAAATGCAGACAAACGTTTTGAGAGAAAATGTATTGTTTTCACATGTGCCTCATAATCCTTATATTTGTTTTGTCTTATATTTGACAGATCATACTGCAAATAATGCTGAAGATCAAGATGAAGTACTGGATCTGTTGTATGATCCTTGTTTGAATTGTTACTTTGATCCAAAAACAGGGAAGTACTATGAACTAGCATGAGTCAAAGATTGAGACTTTTGAAGCAACACTGTTGAATAGCTGCAACTTGGATTTTACAAGGGCTTCAACAGCATTTCATTTCAAAGACACCCCTGGCATTCATAAAGTCAGATAAAAATACTTCAATCCAAAAGAAGAGTGAATGATGTGGAAATGAATGTAACCATCTTCTGAGGTCTGCCATAACATTTCAGCACACGTTATTTTTAATTATCAAGCATTGTAATGGGACAGATTCCAATGTTCTATACATGTTTCTTCTTCTTAATGTGTTCTCGAATGCTTGTTGGTATTTTTGCATGCATTTGCTGTCTAATTTGAACAATGTTTTATTTTGAAACGAGGAAATATATTAACAATTAACAGGTTATTGCATTGTAACTAAATTTGTATAATTTAAAAATGAATTTCATTGATATCATTGCTGCAGAGAGAAAAAACTTTGAATCTTGGGCAATTTTCAGAGGCTGGTGAAACTGATGTGGCTGGGTTTGTAATTCCATGCCGGTTTACTGACCACCATCATGCACTGAAGCCACTGACAGGAAGCCTGGATCAGTGAGGCATTTGTTAGGTTAATTAAGAATCAAATGATCAGATGCCAATTTCCTGTCAGCCTTCAGCCCAATGCAGCATTAGGAACATAACAGATGCCTGAATGAGGCTACCTAGCAGCAGACCATGGGACCTACACTGCAGGATTACCGCAGATGTCCTCTTCTACAACAGTTGTCTAGTAGCTATGGCCTTTTTTTTTATTTTTAAGTATTTTGGAAGTGCTCAGCCCCCTCCCTTAACTGCACTGGCCAATTCAGCCAAAACCACTGTTGGTTGACTGGCCCTTCACAGTGTAACGTGAGGACACTTACTGGATCCTGATGTCAGGGTCAGGACCCTGACTTTAAGTTGACAAAAATATAAATTGAGCAAGTAATTTTCCTTAAGGTGCCAAAGTATAAAATTAATTGGTTTCATTAATCAGTAATGCATATAAAAAGGGAAATATGTGCGCACTTACCTGGAGTACTGCCCAAATTCTTGTTGTGCTAAGTAGGCAAATATATTCTAAGATTAATTCTAAACAGATTTTCATCTCTTGTTAAGCAACCCTACTGGAAAGCTTCCAAATGTAAATAGTAGCAATTGCAAAACTAGCATCATGCTGGAAATCACTGCAAAATGGTCATCAACAAGTGACTGCACATTCAGTGATTTTGCCTGAGGTCCACTCAAAATGCACTTTCATTGGCTGAAAGCCAACACATTGCAATCACCAATTGGGCTCCTATTGCAGCTCACAAGGGTTGGGGCCTGAAGCAATTTGACTGACACCGATGCTAAACTAATCTGCCTGTAAAGTGTGCTGAGCTGGAGAGATTAAGCCTCTCAAAAGCTTCTCCTATGAATCAAATTTATTGAAAAAATAGCTTCCCTAATATGAGGATGGTGCCAGGAGTGACTTTAACTGGTTAACTGCTGAAGACCCTGATTATGTGGATAAAGGAGATAAGTTCCTAAAATAAGCAAAATAACATTAACTTGCTTAATTAACATGCCAAATCCATGACTTTGATGAATACACTTGAGAGTTAACAGCCTCAAGTCAGGTACAACAATGTTTTCTGCAGGATAAGCCTCCTGACACACTAATCAACATTGTGCCTGAGTTAAGGAAGAAAATCACAACACACCAATACTATATTTGCACATCTTATAACGGCAAATCCTGTGGATTTAAATAAGACTGACGATTTTAATGTAGATTTATGCAGAATTATGAGTTGTTTTCTACTGTTAACAGTGACAAACAACACTGATTCAGAACCGTCTAAAATCACATCAGTAAGGAATTTTACAGCTGAGACTGAAGGTAGTTCCCACAAACATAAAAGCAAAATTCACCAGAAGCTGCAAATCTGAAATTAAAACAGTAAATGCTGGAATTATTAAACAGGCTTGGAAGCATCTGTGGAAACAGAGTAAACATTTCCAGTTAAAGATGTTTTTCCTCCTGTGTTAGTTGGCCGATATTAGATTCCAATTTAAGCAACACGTTGCATTTTAAATTCTTACCTTATTTTCATTTTATCAGTCCCCTGCCCTTGCCTTTCTCAATCTCTAATTTCCTCCAGCCCCTCCGTGCTCTGAAATATCTGTACTCTAATTCTGGAATCTTGAGAACCCTGATCTTATTTTGTCTATTATTGGTGGCCGTGCCTTCAGCTGCCAAAATCTAAAGCTCTGGAATTCCCACCTAAAGCCTTGCTGTCTCTCTTTGTTCCTTAAAGATCTACAGTAAAAACAAATTGGTCAACTATCCTAATATCTTTTTACATGACTGGATGTAAAAAATTGTTTTACAGTATACTTGCAAAACAGTTTGAGGTATTTTATGTTAAAGGCATAATTTGATTTAGCTGGAAACTCGTTACTAATTTACATTTTAGTGCAGTTCCATATTTGCGATTCATCACCTTGGGCTCAAAATCTTTGAAGGTGTTTTGTGGCCAACACTGATCCTGTTAATACTTTGGGAGATAAATTGAACCTCAGCATGCCCACTGTTAATGTGAAAAAGAATTGATGGGACTAGCAAGTGCACTTCCTTTCATATTGGAGAGCAACCTGACTGCAAAAAACAACTCCCCATTTGTTAATTGAACCTCTCACATTTTCTTATATTAGCAAAATATAAAATCAAAAATGAATTTAATTTTTGTCTACCTACTCATTAAGAAATATGATTTGCTATTGAAATTATGAGATCCGTAAATTAGATTGTTAAAATTTTAAACCACTGGATTCCTTTTCTCAGCAATTTGGATGTGGAAGACCACTGATTGGAACAATGTATCTGGGAATAGAGGTGAATGACTTAGGGTTGCTTTCGTCTATGTACTTGTGATTATTTCTGAATAACTAATTTGTGCCTTTCATCGAAGAGCCATGATCTGAAAATAGGTCATTGATCAAAATTCTCTGCTCCAGCTGGCATTTAACTTGGCAAGGCAACAGAATAAGGAAAAAAAATGTAAGGCTGTTCTTACATCATGTCAAAAATACAATAAAAATACAAATATATATAATGAGCGTTGCTTATAGTTTTTATTTTTATTTATCTCCTGGCCCCTTTGTTGGTGATCAAACATTGTTGCCTGAATGGCATCCTGAGAGGTATAAGTTTAAGCCACTGCCATTCAGGCATCAGACCTAGCAGGTACGTAGGAGTGTACAGAGTGACTTACCCATGAGGAAGAGTAATATTTCCTTTCAATCCCTCTTATCGATATGCGTACATGCTGTGCTGCACCACTGCCCAAAGAACTAGACCTTTCATAATGTCCTTTTTCCTCTCTTTAATAAACAGGCAGGAGGCTGGAAGAACACAGCAAGCCAGGCAGCATCAGGAGGTGGAGAAGTTGACATTTCGGATGTAACTCTACTTCAGGACCGGGAGTGGGTGTGGGGGGAACTGCAGATAAAGGGGATGGTGGGGGCAAGGTGGTGAAATGGGGATAGGTAAAGACAGGTAGAAGGTACAACCTGGTTGGTCAATGGGAGGAATGAATCCCTTCTTTTGAATTAGTTCTATTATTCAACGTGTTAACATCTCTGGCTTCATCAGTATATTATTTTGTTGTGACTTTGTTGACTTCTGCATTTGTATTCCTCTCTTAATATAAAGATTGCCTTCCGAAGGCTAAAAAGCCCTTCTATAAATGAATCCCATTTCTTGGGTTAAGTGGTCTATATGGAGAATGTAGAGCAACCAAATAAGTTTCATCCCTGCAATGCTCCACATACTTCAAGCTGTTGGATGAAAACCAAGTATTATGGTTGACATCAACAGTGGGTTAACATCAGTGCTATAATAAAGCGGAGCTGCATTAGAACTAATATGTTGTGCCGTTTGCTGCAAGAAATCTGAAAAAAAATTTCTGCTCAAAATTCTCCCAATGTGGGTTTAGTTATTTTGATTTATGATTTGAAATTTGAAGTTTTACTGTTGTTTTTGATTTCGTAGTTTCTGGGGAAAGGTATAAACTAATAATGATTATATTCAGAGAAGTATTTTTCCATAGTTGTTAAAATATATTCAAGTTCTCTCCGAGATAAGGAAAGAGTGTTTAACACTTAGTGTTGTCACAAAATAATAACCTTTTTATATCAGTGATAGCTCAATGTATTGTATTATTTCTGCCAGTTTGGATGGTATAAGTTTGTCATGTTTTCATCTCAATGTATATAATTTTTTATTTGGTAAGCTAGCACAAAACAGGAAAAGCAAAACTGATCAGTGCCCGAATTGTTAATTAGTAATGACATTGAAAATCCAGAAATTGTCATCAGTAGTGTGGCATAGTGGCATAGCGGTTAGCACTGCTGTCTCATAGTGCTAGAGACCTGGGTTCCATTCCATCTTTGGGCAATTGTTGGTGTGGAGTTTCTACATTCTCACTATATCTGTGTGGATTTCCTCTGGGTGCTCTGGTTTCCTCCTACTATCCAAAGAAGTCACTTATTTAATTCTCTGTAAAATTTGTATGTCTTCCAATGCATTTTACTTCCTGGTTTGGAGTCTGAGAGAATGCCACACTGTGTTTGGTTGCTTGAATTGCTTGATAGCAACATTGTTGCTATATGCCTGAATACCCTCTTGGCACAACACCAAACTCAAAGTAAGAACAAATTACTGCAGACATTGGAATGTGTACAGAAAGTTAAAAAATGCTGGAAATCACAGCAGGTCAGGCAGCATCCCTGGAGAGAGCAACCTAACGTTTCAAGTCTAGATAGCTCTGATGAAGTTATCTCGAATTGAAATGTCAGTTTACAATCTTTATGAATTCTGCCTGTACTGCTGTGATTTCTAGCATAAAAGCAAATTACTGCGGATGCTGGAATCTGAAACCAAAAGAGAAAATGCTGGAAAATCTCAGCAAGTCTGGCAGCATCTGTAAGGAGAGAAAAGAGCTGACGTTTCGAGTCTAACTGACCCTTTGTCAAAGCTAAAAAAAGGGAGAAATAGGGAGGTATTTATACTAGGCTGAGAGAAGGTGAGTCATGGCTCCAGAACCAAAGGGAGCAATAAAGAGGTGATAATGACAGTGCATAGAGAGATTATAGGGAGGTTAGGAGCTGTGAATGACCAAGGCTGAAGCCAGTGCTATGTGACAAAATATGTGGGGGATTGGGGGATGGGTGAAGCAGAGGCAAAATGGGAAACAGGGGAGAAGGGTAGCAATGGGAGAAGAGGAGAGGAAAAAGGTGATGAGAGAGTGGGGAGCGAGAGAAAGAGAGACAATCAAAAAATAAGAGGTATAGAACAGTGAAAAAAAAAGAGATAAGTAAAATAAATGGAATAAAATTAAAGAGCAGAATGAAAACATAGGGGTCGAGATGGGATAATCATCTGAAGTTGTTGAATTCAATGTTGAGACCGGCAGGCTGTAACATGCCTAGTCAGAAGATGAGATGCTGTTCCTCCAGTTTTTCTAGCATGTTTGTTACTAGAGTCCAAGTAGTTATGAGAAAGGGAGAATCCATGACATGGCAAATGCTTGATCTTTGTGGGCAGCTTTGTTCAAGATTAGCAAGGATTACCATCACTTTGCCACTGACCACAAAATCCAGGTCATTGTCTCTGTCAGTATGTGTGCATTGAGGCATACAATTTCATAAACAGAGTGGTTGATACAACCCAATAGATACCTTCATTGTGTTATAAATTACTTCTGAAAATTGAAGATAGTAAACTGTAACACAGCAGTAAAGCTTCAATTTTCGATCTCAATAGTATTCTTGTGATTCGCTTTTTGTACCAGTGAGAATCCAATAATTTCCTGCCAGCAGCTGTTTAGAATGCAAGAGATTGTCTTGTTTTTACTGTAGTTCAACTTATTTAGAGCTAACAGATTAGCTTCAATATGAACATTTAGATTGTATCAAGTATAAAATGAGCATTTGAGTAAATGACAAACTGAAGACAAATAAATTCTTATATGACAAAGAAAATCTTCCAAAAATAGCGATTTTTAATTCTCTGCCCTAAGAGTGGGTGACCCAAAACCTGATTTAATAGATTGATTTAGTGGCTTCATTCTTGAAACTGGGCTAGTCGCTGATTCAAATATGTCTGAGGAGTCGCGAATGGTGGTGCTGAACATTTGGCAAACATCGGCAAACATCCCCACTTCTGCCCTTATGATGGAGAGAAGGTCATTGATGAGGCAACTAAAGATGTTTGAGCCTAGGACACCACCTGAGGAACTCCTGCAGAGATATCCTGGAGCTGATATGACTGACCTCCAACAACCACAGCCATCTTCCTTTGTGCGAAGTATGACTCCAACAAATGGAAAGTTTGCCACCTGATTCCCATTGAACACCGTTTTGCTAGGGCTCCTTGATGGCGCACTTGATCGAATGCAGCCTTGAAGTCAAGGGGTATAACTCTCACCTGAACTTGGGAATTCAGCTGTTTTGTCCATGTTTGAACCAAGGCTGTAACGAGGTAAGGAGCTGAGTAGCCCTGATGGAACCCAAACTGAATGTCACTGAGCATGTTATTACTAAGCAGGTGCTGCTTGATATCACTGTTGATGATTCCTTCCATTACTTTACTGATGATTGAGTGTCGACTGATGGGGCGGTAATTGGGCAGGTTAGATTTGTACATGAGATGGGGCCCTAAATATTTGTACCTAAATATTTTCCACATTGCTGTGTCATTGCCAGAACTGTAGTGGTACTGGAATAGCTTAGCTAGGTGTACAGCAAATTCTGGTACTATTTTTAGTATTATTGTCGTAATATTGTGATGGCCCACAATCTTTGTAACAGCCAGTGAAAGATCTTTAAAATGGCCTAGCAAGCCTTGGGTCTGGAGTACATATAGGCCAGTTCGGGTAAGGACAGCAGTTTTTCTTACCTAAAAGAAATTAGTGAATCATGACAGTGGGATGTTCAGATTGGGGGTCTGTCTGCCATCTTGAATTGGCAGCTGAGCCTTCAAGACTTAGTCAAAATCCAAATGAAGATGAGGAATAGTCACTAGATCACACGCATCTGCTAGCTTTGTATTCCAGCATATTTTTATCACCCTCCAGGTGATTTTTTTTTTCTCTCAGATCTCTTCTGAACCATTTACTCTTCACTTTAAACTTGTGGCCTCTGGTCTTAGACAAGATTGCTTTAAGGAAAAGATTCTGACAATCTACTCTGTCTGTTCCTCCCATAATTTTGCATGCCTCAGTCAGATCCCCTCTCAGCCTCCTCTGCTCCAAGGAAAACAAACCCAGCCTATCCAGTCTTTCCACGTAACTGAAATTTTTTTATCACAGACAACATCTTGGTGAGTCCCCTCTGCACCCACTTCAGTGCAATCACATGCTTCCAATAGCACGGCGACGGCACACAATATTCTATCTGAGGCCTAACCAATGCTTTATAAAGTCATTACAAAACTTTGCTCCTATTTTCTTTACTAATGATCTTCACCACTCAGTCTTATCTGTGCTGACATCTTCAGGAACCTCTTGTACACCAAGGTCTTTTGTTCCTCAGTGCTTCCAGAGGACCTACCATTTATTGTGAATGTTCTTCCCTTGTGAGACTTCCCAAAATGCATCACCTCTCACTTACTGGAATTAAATTCTATCTGCGATTACTGTGCTCAGTTTACCAGCTGATCAATATTAGACTGTAGCCTGACACCATACTCCTTGCTATCAACAAAACCATCAATTTTCCTGTCATTTGCAAACTTACTAATTATACCTTCTACATTCACATCCAAGTTGTGAACGTACACACCCAACAGTAACGGTCCCAGCACTGAACCCTGTGGTACACAGCTGGTCACAGGTTTCCAATGACAAAAGCATCTCTCCACCATCACCCTTTGCCTATTTGCAAGCCAATTTTGGATCTATTTTGCCAACTTGCCTTGAAACCCATGGGCTGTTATGTTTTGGACCAGCCTTCCCTGTGGAACCTTGTCAAAGGCTTTACTGAATTCCATATAAACCACATTAACAGCACTACCTTCAACACGCTGTTTAGTCATTTTTCAAAACCACTCGATTGAATTAGCCAGACAGGATTGCCATCTAACAAATCGTGCTGATTATCCCGATCAATCTGTACCTTTTCAAGTGTGATTAATCCCATCCTTCAGAATTTTTTCCAATAATTTCCCAATCACTGATATCAGACTAACTGCTCTATAATCACCTGGCCTATCCATGCTGCCCTTCTTGAACAAAGGAACCACTTTCGCAATTCTCCATTCGCCTTGCACATGTGGCCAGCAACGTATTAAATTATCTGCTAGGGCCCCATCAATTTCTTCCCTTGCCTCCTAAAACAACCAGGAATACATCTTATCAGGCCCTGGAGTTTTATGCATCTTTATACGGCTAAAACATTTAATACTTTCTCCATAATCATAACATCCTTGAACTTCATTATCCAAACTGGCATCCCCATACAAATGAGAAGTGTTTATTTAAGACCTCACTCACGTGCACTGACTCCATGCATAAGTTGCTTCCTTGGTCTTTAATAAGTCCCACTCTTTCTCTGGTCATCTTCTTACTCTTTGGGTTTTCCTTGATCCTATCTACCAAAAATATTTTATGGATTCAGTTTGCTTTCAATTTTCTTTTTTAAGCAATCCCCTATACTCTCTATTTTTGAAGCCTGTTTTTAATGCACTATAGCTGACATATGCTATAGCTTCATTTTCTTTCTCTCCATTTCCCTTGATAGAATCATAGAGTCACACAGCTTGGATACAGACGCTTCGATCCAAGTAGTCCACACTGACCATGTTCCCAAACTAAACTAGTCCCACCTGCCTGTGTTTAGACCAAATCCCTGCAAAGCTTTCCTATTCATGCACTTATCCAAGTGTCTTTCAAACATTGTAACTGTATCAGTATCCATCACTTCCTCTGGCACTTCATTCCATCCACTAAGCACTCAGTATTTAAAAATGTTGATCCCATGTCCTTTTTAAATATTTCTCCTCTCACCTTAAAAATATGCCCCCTAGTTTTGAACTTCCCCATCTTAGGGAAAAAGGCCTTTGCTATTCACCTTATCTATGCCCCTCATGATTTTATAAACCACTATAAGGTTACCTGTCAACTTCCTACATTCCAGTGAAAAAATCCCCAGGCTATTTTTATAACTCAAACCCTCTTTTCCCAGCAACATCCTGGTAAATCTTTTCTGAAAGTTTTTTCTCTAGTTTAATGATATCCTTCCTATAACAAGGTGACCAGAACTGCACACAATACTCCAGAAGGGGCCTCACCATTTCCTATACAACCTCAACATGCCACCCCAACTCCTATACTCAAAGGTCTGAGCAATGAAGGGAAGTGTGCTAAACACTTTCGTAACCACCCTGCCCACATGTGACACAAAATACTCACCCATTGAAACTTCAACCACTTTGCCAGCTCCATTCTCGAGGAGTTGGTCTTGCAATGTGCTGTCTCTTGTCAGATGATCTACGTACTGGCACAAAAAGGTTTCCTGGATGCACTTAAAAAATTCCACCCTATCAAATCCTTTCACACTAAGGTGATCCAATTTATGTTCATAAAGTTGAAATTCCTTAAAACTATAACCTTATTCAAAGTTTGTGAGAAGATTTGTAGCTTGGGTGCTCGTTGCTGTGGTTCTGTTCGCCGAGCTGGAAGTTTTTGTTGCAAACGTTTCGTCCCCTGTCTAGGTGACATGCTCAGTGCTTGGGAGCCTCCTGTGAAGCGCTTCTGTGGTGTTTCCTCTGGCATTTATAGTGGCCTGTCCCTGCCGCTTCCGGTTGTCAGTTTCAGCTGTCCGCTGTAGTGGCTGGTATATTGGGTCCAGGTCGATGTGTTTGTTGATGGAGTTTGTGGATGAGTGCCATGCTTCTAGGAATTCCCTGGCTGTTCTTTGTTTGGCTTGCCCTATAATGGTAGTGTTCCAAATCTGTATTAAAATCACTCATTTGCATAAACTGAAATTTGAAATATTTGAACTGATGACATTGGTATTTTATATCGAACAATATCTGATGTACATCGTTGCCTGTGCTGTGAACGCTTCGATCAGTTCGTGTGTTAAAAGTATTTTTTCCCAGTGCCCTTGTTGATGAGGCGAACAGAGACGCAGAATTTGGTTTAAGGTTCGACTCGATCTTATGAGCAAAATAAAGCACCAAATGAGAATTTCTGAAACTCCTTCAAACAATTACTCAGTATCTAGCACTATCATTCAGAGAAAGAATATTAATGTTGTGGTTCTGTTCGCCGTGCTGGAAGTTTTTGTTGCAAACGTTTTGTCCCCTGGCTAGGTGACATCATCAGTGCTTGGGAGCCTCCTGCGAAGCGCTTCTTTGATGTTTCCTCCGGTGTTTATAGTGGTCTGTCCCTGCCGCTTCCGGTTGTCAGTTTCAGCTGTCTGCTGTAGTGGCCGGTATATTGGGTCCAGATCTATGTGTTTCAGAGAACATTTCGGATCATTTCAGAGAACATCTCTGGAACACCACACCAGCCAGCCCTCACTGTGACTGAGCACTTCAACTCCCTCTCCTACTCTGCCAAGGACATGCAGGTCCTGGGCCTCCTCCATCACCAAACACATCGACCTGGACCCAATATACCGGCCACTACAGCGGACAGCTGAAACTGACAACTGGAAGCGGCAGGGACAGGCCACTATAAATGCCGGAGGAAACACCACAGAAGCGCTTCACAGGAGGCTCCCAAGCACTGAGGATGTCACCTAGACAGGGGACAAAACGTTTGCAACAAAAACTTCCAGCTCGGCGAACAGAACCACAGCAACTATAACCTTATTTTTATCACACCTTTCTGTGGGTTGCCTACATATCTGTTCCTTTTCAATTTCAAAGGATTTGAATTTTCAAAGAAATGCTTCTTTATCAATAGGATGAAGACAGTAGATTGTATCCTTATCTGTTCAAGGCCAAATTCAAGCACATTCGTTGCATATGTATTTATGATGTTGGAGGCATCTTGTGTTACAGGATTAGAAAACTGTTCAGTATTGTCAGTTATTGTATTTGTGCTGTTGATCATGCAAAGGACAACAATCCTAAAACAAAGGTCAAGGAAATGCAACAATTTTTCATGCAAACACCTACTATTATTTTAAAGGAGTGCTCAAAGGTGAAGGTGATTATTAATTTTTCATGACCTTTATTTATTGCCAAATAGTAAATGAATAACTCATTGAAAAATGCACCACTGAATAATAGCAGGATTACAATCTTAAAAAGAAATTCACGAACAAGAAACAAGAAACAGCAGGTCATGAGAATGAACAAACCAAGTTTCATTATGTACACAGTGTAAAATGGTAATAGAAGTATATAAATTTGCCTCACCCAACAGTGAATTCCCTCTGTGTTATTCAATTTTATAACTTTAGACTTAGAGTGCATCATGCTACTTTCTTGATCCAATGATATTGTTATGAGAACACTTGTGTCCTCAGAATGGGTCATAACTTGTGAATTTGAACCCCTTTGAGATTTTTTAATGTTCCAACCTAAAAATAACTTGAAGAAGATCAAAGCTTATTTCATTTTGCATCTATTGCTGAAAGTTACTAAGTAAAAGTGTTACAGATTTTAGCTAAAGTATAGTTACAAAGATTAATAATAGGATGAATAAAAAGTACTTGAATTTGAGAATGAGATCAGTTGGCTTTTGTTGCAAGCCAGGTTTTTGGATGAAGATTGGTCTTTTCTGGGTGAAGGGGTTAAAACTTGAAGTCAGTTTCAGTTGTAATGGGATCTATAGTTGAATTGAATTGAATTGAAATTATTATCACATGTACCAAGGCACAGTGAAAAGCTTTGTCCTGCAAGCAATACAGGTACATCACTGAGTTAAGTAACATAGATAGTAAATACTAGGTAAACTACAGCGAAAACAAAAACACAGTCCATTCAGTATTCTAACAACAGTAGGGTAGAAACTGTTACGACACCAGCTGCTGCATGTGTTCAAGTTTCTATACCTTCTCCCCAGTGGTAAAGGCTGTAGAAAAACATTACCAGGGTGTGATGGATCTTTAAGAATGCTGGCGGCCTTTCCTCGACAGCGGGCCTGGTAGATAGATTCTATAGATGAGAGGTTGGCCTTTGTGATTATCCGGGCCAAGTTCACCACTCTCTGTAACCATCTCCGATTTGAATGGTACATTTGCCATACCAGGTAGTGATACGTCTACCTATAGGCGTCCCTATAAAAATTGGCAAGGTTATTCGCTGTCATGCCAAATTTCTTCAGCTGCCTGAGGAAGAAGAGACATTGTAGGGCCTTTGTAACCAGTGCGCCCACATGAAGAGTCCAAGAATGCTTGTTGTGAATAACCACTCCCAGAAGCTTGACACTCTCCACTCGTTCCACCTCTGTGCTGTTAATGTGTAGGGGAGGCATGAGTAACATCATGCTGAAAGTCAATAATGAGTTTCTTGATTTTGCTGGCATTGAGAGCTAGGTTTTTCTCAGCGCACCATTTTTCCAGGTCTTCCACCTCCCGTCTGATTCGTTGCCATCTGAGGTGACCGCCTAGGTTGAGTCATCAGCGAACTTGTAAGTGGCATTAGTCTGGTATTTGGCGACGCAGTCATGGGTATACAGTGAGTACAGTAGGGGGCTGAGTTCACACCCCTGGGGGGGCTCCAGTGTTGAGTGTTAGTGACAATGAAATATTGTCCCCAGCCTTCACTGATTGTGCCTGTGGGTCACAAAACTGAGGATCCACTTGCAGAGAGTGGGGCTTAGTCTGAGATCACTAAGTTTAGTAATCAGTCTCAGGGGGATAATAGTGTTGAAGGCTGAATTGTAGTCAATGAGTAAGATTCTTACATAGCTGTTCTTGGTGTCAAGATGTTCTAGGGAGGAGTGATGGGCAAGTGATATGATATCTGATGCGCATCTGTTGGTCTGATAGGCAAATTGGAGTGAGTCAAGAGTAGTGGGGAGGCTGGAGTTGATTAATGCCATGACCAGCCTTTCAAAGCACCTCATGACCACCGAAGTTAGGGCCACTGGGTGGTAGTCATTGAGACATGAGTCATTGAATACTTGAGATTGCTTGTACAGGTGTATTTAGGAGAGAAAAGTTTCTTTTTCCTCATTAGTACTGCAGTCATCGCTCTTTCAAATCATTTGGTCTTTTGGCAAAACCGTGGTTGATTTCTGAAAGATTTTTCTTGAGCTACCTTTGGCTGGCAACTAATCTTTCTGAGGGTGCTTCTTAAAGTCCACTATTAACGTCGTGGAATTTTGCTTTCACTGGTTCCTCATAGAGTATCTTATCTAGATTAAATTTTAAGATTGCTGTTACGATAATTCTGATGAATCATTGTTCCACAAAGCAAAGTCAATGATGTTGAAATGTCTTCTGAAGTTTTGTTTAATCCCTACAGTGTGGAAACAGGCCCTTTGGCCCAACAAGTCCACACCAACCTTCCGAAGATTAACCCACCCAGACCCATACCCCTAACTTAATGCAACTAACCTAACATTTCTGAACACTATTGCCAATTTAGCATGGCCAGTTCACCTAGTCTGCACATCTTCGGATTGTGGGAGGAAACCAGAGCACCGGGAGGAACCCCATGCACACACGAGGAGCATGTGCAAACTACAGACAGTCGCCTGAGGCTGGACTCAAACCCGGGTTCCTGGTGCTGTGAGGCTGCAATGCTAACTACTGATGAAAAGTATGGTGCTGGAAAAGCTCAGCAGGCCAGGCAGCATCCGAGGAGCAGGAGAATGCTGCCTGGCCTGCTGAGCTTTTCCAGCACCACACTTTTCAACTCTGGTCTCCAGCATCTGCAGTCCTCACTTTCCCCTATGCTAACCATTGAGCCAACATACCGCCCCTCTTTTGTTCTTCCAGTCATTTGCTTTTTTGTCACTTAGAAGCTTTGAATCCTAACACTTTTGTGTTGTCTAATGGTTATTCAAATTCTAAATGTCTGCCTTTGTGGTTGACGCAAAAACATCGACACACCCGTCTGTTTTTTTTGACTGAGTAAATTGACAAGGACAGTCGTGTGACCTCTGGGAGCCACTTTATGGGATACTGTATGTATTTACAGACAGATTAGCCTTCTTTACAAAATATATATAATACAATAATCACACAGTTGTGACAATATTTAGGAATATAGAAATGTTATATGTTCACAACAGATTTTAGCAGTCAATCAGGCAAGTTTTAAATTTGGGTGACCATTTAGTAGCACAAGACCAAGTAGGTTCTGCCATTTATTGTATACTTCCTTCCTACAGTAGACCTTGCAAAATGCATTACCTCACGTTTGTCCAGATTAAATTCCATCTGTCATTTCTACACCCAAGTCTCCAGCCTATCTATATCCTGTTGTATCCTCCTCACTATCTGCCATTCCCTCAATCTTTGTGTCATCCACAAATTTAATAATCAGACTACCCACATTCTCCTCCAAATCATTTATTCATATTACAAACAACAGGGATCCCAGCACTGATCTCTATAGAAAACCACTGGTCACAGATTTCCAATCAGAATAACACCCGCTGCTAGTGTCTATTTTCCATATCCATCTTACCAGCACACCGTGGAAACCACGTGACTTCACCTTTGTGTCAGTCAGCCATGAGGGTCTTTGTCAAAGGCCTTGCTAAAGCCCACATGGGTCTACCAATCTGCCCCATCAATCATCTTTGTCACTTGCTCAAAAAAAACTCAATCAAGTTTGTGAGATACAACTGTCTTCCGCACAAAGCCATGCTGCCTATCACTGATAAGTCTATATTTTTTTCCAAACGTAAGTAAATCCTGTACCTTAAAGTCTTCTCCAGTAATTTCCCTACCATTGACATAGGATCACTGGCCTGGAATTTACTGGCCTATTTACTTTGCCCTTCTTAAACAACTGAACAACATTGGCTCTTCTCCAGTCCTCTGGAACCTCTACTGTGACTAAAGTGGATACAAAGATTTCATACAAGACCCCAACAGTTTCCTCCCTCACCTCCCTCAGAATTTTGAGGTAGATCTCATCAGGCCCTGTGAACTTGTCTACTTTAATGCTTTTCAAAACACCCAACACCACCACCTTTTTGGTACTGACATGCACTAGAATATAATCTTCTCTATTCACCATGTTCCTCTCCTTTGCAAATACCAATGCCAAGTATTCATTAAGGACCTCATCCACTTCTTCTGGCTCCATGCATAAATTCCCTCCTTTGTCCCTGAGTGGACTTATCCTTTCCTTTGCCATCCTCTTGTTCCTCATTTACATATAAACCACTTTGGGATTTTCCTTAATGCTGTTTGTCAAAGACACTTTATTGCCCCTTTTAGCCCTCCTAACTCTTTGTTTAAAACCTTTCCAGCTTTCTCTACATTCTTCAAGGTCTCTGCCTGACTTCAGTTTCCTATATCTTACGGATGCCTCCTTTTTCTTTTTGACTAAACTCAATTTCTCTTGTCATCCAAGGTCTCTGAATCTTACTATCCTTATCTTTCAGTTTCACAGGAACATGCTAACCATCCAAGCCCCGGCACTAAGTGAATCCCAATCAATATAGGGGAAGTTAAAATCACCCACCACACAACAACCCTGTTGTTTTTATATTGTTCCATGATCTATCCACATATCTGTTCCTCTGTCTCCTGCTGGCCTTTAATATATAGCAATATGCAAGTACATGCAGAATTATAGCTTTCATGATAATTTTGTTGCCCGATCACATGATCCATTCTTAGACACTTTTATGCACAAAAATTATTTGTTAACAGCTATTTTTATTGTTGCAACATTCAATCTTACATTATTGAGCTTTATTATCGTGGAAAAACAAAAGGCACTAGGCAGTGTTCGACATGACATACCACAATGCTGTGCAGTAACATATTCCTCCCCTTGCCTATTCAGTGCACGATAAGTTGCCCATCTCTCCTTCTGCTTTAAGAACCAGTGCAAGCCTCAGAGGCTGCCAGCCCCTAAGTCTGTGCTGAAGTCAGTAAGTCTGCACAAAGAAATCAATGTGAAAAGTACAGAGACTGCCAGAGCAATGAATGATTGCTAAGAATTCAAACCAAGAGCTATAAGATGCATATTGTGTAGATGCAAGTAAGTCACTGCGTGCAAAGAAACCTGGCAGAAGCATGTAAGTCATAGGTGTTGGGGAGGGGAAAATTCAACACATTATTTTCATGCAAGTCTTTCATTTTCCCAAATTACGTTTCCTACATGACCAATTCAAAAACCAAAAGAACTGTGGATGCTTGAAATCAGAAACTGTGTTCTGACGAAGGGTCGCTGGACTCTGATTTCTCTCCAAAAATGCTGCCAAATTTCTGTTTTTGTATCTGAAATACTTCTTTGTCTATCAAATGATCTTTACCGCGATCTTTTATTTGACCCACATACGGATATGGGCCTTGCGCAACGATTTTGAAAGATTATTGATTTATTTCAACAAATTGCAGTCCCAAACACAAGCAAAATAAAACTCTTCACTATCCTTGAAATATAAAATGTGCTGTTAATTACTTTTTGAACTTCAGATTTGGTTATGTGTAGTCTTATGCCATGTTTGGCAGTGCTGACACGTTGCTCACCCATGTATTTACAAAAAAGGAAGTATATTGACACAGCATTTCCCTGTTTAGAGAGTCGGGATATTTTGATTTGATGATAACAGTTACTTTGAAATAGCTTGTCAACTGCCCTGGACTTGGACTTGTAGCATCCTATCAGTGAAGCTCATTTGATTAGCTTTTTTTTTGCACAATTCACTTGAGATTTGACCTCAAGTTTTAACTACAGCTCTGAGGCTGTTAATAGTCCCACCAGCCTCAGCACATTATTATTAAATCACCGTCTCTCTTCCAAAGCAGTTGGCCCAGTTTGGGAAAATGGGACTAGTTTGTGTACTACTGCAGTTTTGGCAGGACAGACTTGATGGGCTGAAGATTCCTCTTCTGCACTGTGTGATTCTATAGTTTAGATTAGATTAGATTACTTAGTGTGGAAACAGGCCCTTCGGCCCAACAAGTCCACACCGACCCGCCGAAGCGCAACCCACCCATATCCCTACATTTACCCCTGACCTAACACAGCATTTCCCTGTTTAATGGCTAATTCACCTGACCTGGACTGTGGGAGGAAACCAGGGCACCTGGAGGAAACCCACGCAGACACGGGGAGAATGTGCAAACTCCACACAGTCAGTCGCCTGAGGCGGGAATTGAACCCGGGTCTCTGGCGCTGTGAGGCAGCAGTGCTAACCACTGTGCCACCGTGCCGCCCACAGTTCGGACCTCTTTGATTTATCTAAGGGCCACTGTCAATAATGCAGGAAACCGATCTTTATAGTCTTCTCAGGGGAGCTGTTTGTGGAATCCAATGGCGTGCACAGTTCACCAGTTCACTGTCCAACACGTTGTGCCACCATCCATTCAGGCACAAGGGTTGTTCCCATTGCATGCTGTGAGCTCATTTTATGATCAAAATTTCCTTCATTCAATGTTCGCTTATAATGGATATAATGCTGACTCGGGTATACCATTTTGTATACATGTAGTTCACTGAGATGAGTGTTTACTGGGACAGTAGGCTCGCCCAGGATGTATAAGTCGAAACAGGTGAAACCTAATGTGAAATTACATAGCTCAACTTTATATAAATTATTTTTTTGGAAATTTTTGATCGCAATTATTATTTCTTCATGAGGTGAATCTAGATCTTTGAGCTAGGATCAGAACGCCCTTGGATTTATGAAATTAAAGTACTTTTTTTCGAGAAATATGATGAAACCTTTCCAAAATTTCTCCATTGGGAAATTACCTTAGAAAGGTCAGAATATACACTCCATTTTCAAATAATACTAGTCATGAGAGGTTTAAATCCTTTACTAATGGCCAGTCAAGTAATAAAATTTCAGACAATTTAATAAATTACAACAGTTTTCTTACATCAGTACTTGGTTGACATGAACTTCTTGTGGCATGAGTACAATGTTGTAAGCACATAAATATTCCTGTTAATAAAAAATGCTTACTCCAACAAAAACGTAATGGGAATATTGACCTGTGATGCATTTTTGCTAATATAAAAGGCCATGGTCAACATGACTGCGCACAGAAAACTGTCTCCCAAACAAATCACCAGTAGTATTTCCATCCTAACTGCTTTGATAGAAATGATGTGTAGTGATATACAAATGTATAAAAATGTAATATTAAATCAGTTGGAAGATGTAAGAGAAATAAATAAAAGTTTAATCAAATTACAAAGCAATGCTGACAAGCAAAAGTGAATATAAGAACGCTTATGTAGAAATGTCTAAAAAGAAGTTCTAAAATCTTAATATAGGAATGAAATGTAGAAAAATAACAATGCTATTACCGCAATTACAATATCATGGTACAATATGGTCTTATTTGTCTAATTAATTGATATCCAACGATATTGATGACAGTAATGAATTAGTATGTTCTCCCTGCCACCAAAACCATGGTAAACGTTTGGCAAACCCATTTAATTTTGCAAGCAGGTTTTCTGACATACTTTGCCAACCTTATGGTGATGGGGTAGAAGACAAAGAAAAGGCTCTATTGAACTTAGAGCATAATTGGTGTTTTCCTGTCAATTTGGCTTGTACCTTTAATACTCCTATTCCAAATCAAAGGTTAATTGCTGTTTGGGAAGGTTTGTAGGATGCTGGGAGCCAGAAATTTGCATGTTTTGGGAATGAAGGTGACTATTAGCATTCTGACTGCACTGATTCCAGTCAAATTGAGCAGCTTGCAAATCATATGTTTAATACATGATTGTAGCATGTGACCACGTGGGGTCCTGGTTGCTTCCCCCTTCTTCATGCTGCCTCTCTACTCAGCAGGGATCCAATGATATCATTTGATGCACCAGCTCGAACTGCTAAAAGGCAGGCTGTCCCTCCTGCTGAGAAACTGAACTGGATAATATTGGAGGAGATTTAAACACTAGAAGATCAAACAAAGACAGAGAGATTTTCAGATACAACTCTGGAGGCATTAGCATTTGGGAACAAGGGTATTACAAGGAATCTAATGACCTGAAACGGGTGGTCAGTGATAGTGAGTCCATCTTCACATTGACATTTCCTATTGTCTGTAACCAGAAACCTTATGCTGCTTAATGCAGCACACCCCTACCTCATAACAAAACTTGGTTCTCAGAACTGACACTCCATCCAGATACTCAGACTCACAGTCTCACAACCACTAATTCTGAAGGATGACGAATTTGAAACTTTATCTCTTCACAGCTGCCACCAACCTGCTGAGCTTCTCCAGCAATTTCAGTTTCATTTGTACCAATTCTGCCAGCCTTGCCCCCAACTCTTACAGCCTCCACATACCTCCAGCTGTGCAAAGTTGGCAGACATAATTCTCAAATGCAGTGTTACATTAACGACTGAGATTCTGCTCTTTCTCTTTTCCCAGACGATCGATGGATGATGTGACCCAAGTGGACTGTGAACAGCCACTTGCAGATAATACTGTAGGAGCAGTAGAAGGTAATCAGAGAAGAAATTGTGAGCACAGGATAAATGTGTTATGTAATAACAAAGAATGGAACTAAGATCTGAGAACCCTGGATGTCAAGGGACATAAAGTTTAGAATTAAGAAAGAAAGAGAAACATATGGCAGATACTGTGGGCCCAATATAGGAGAGTCCCTGGAGCATTATAAAAATGGAGAGGAGAGTTAAAAAGGAAATTAGGAAAACATAGAGAGTGCATGAGTAGAATAAAGGAAAACCTGAAGCATTTTTTTTAATGTATAAGGAGCAAGAGAATTATTAGGGAAAGTGTGGGGCCCATTAGGGACCATAGATATAATCTATGTATGGGCTCAGAAGGTATGGGACACAGACCTCAGTAAATACTTTGCATCAGTTTTTACAACGGCAGGTAGAGACATCAAGGTGGACTGTGAAATATTGAAAGACCAGTTAGATGGACAAATAGGAGATACTAGTGGATTTAAAAGCCTTCAAAGTGGATAAATCTGCAGGTTTGGATGAGATATATCCCAAGCTATTGAGGAAAGCAAGGAAGTAATATCAGGAGGCCGGACAGTAATTTCCACACCCTCTCTAGCCATGAATCAGCTGCCAAAGGACTGGAGGACTGGTAACATTGTCCTGTTCTGAAAAAGAGGAGGAAAGGACAGACCAGGAATTTACAGTTCAGTCAGTCTAACTGCAGTGGTGGGGAAGTTATTAAAAAGAATTTTGATAGGCAGAATATATCTGCACTTGGAGAGACACAGTTTCATCAGGGATAGTCAGCATGGATTTGTTAAGGGAAGGTTGTATTTGATAAACATGATTGACATTTTTGAGGATGGAAACAAGAGTGTTAATAAGTGTAATGCATTTTATACAGTCTACATGGAGCCTAAGCAAGGCTTTTGATAAGGTCCCTCTTGTCATATTGATTAAGGAAGTAAGAGCTCTTGGGATTCAAGACAAAGTGGCACATTGGATCCAAAATTGGCTGAGAGGCAGGAAGCAGACGGTGAAGATACAAAGATGTTTCTGTGACTGTTTCCAGTGGTGCTCTCAAGGCTTGATACTGGGGCCCTTGCTGTTTTAATCATTTGGACTTAAATGCAGAGGATATGTTCAAGAAGTTTGCAGATGATATAAAAATTGGTTGTGGGGTAAACAGTGAGAAGGATAGTCATAAACCACAGGGAGATATCAATGGACTGGTCAAGTGGGCAGAACAGCGACAAATGGAATTCAACCCAAGAAAGTGGGAGGTAATACACTGGGACAAAGCCAGCAAGGCAACTGTGAATGATGGAATCCTGGAAAGTACTGAAGATCAGATGGACCTTGACATACATATCCACAGATCCCTGAAGGTAAGTAGGGCAGGTAGATACATTGATTAGACATGTGAGATACTCTGTCCTTTCTTATCCATGGCACTGAATACAAGAGCAGGGAGGTTATGCTGGAACTGTGCAAAACACCTATTAGGCCACTTCTGGAGTACTGTATGCAGTTCATAATAAAGAAGATTTGATGGTACTAGGTGGGGGAAGCACGGTGGTACAGTGGTTAGCACTGCTGCCTCACAGTGCCAGAGACCCGAGTTCAATTCCCACCTCAGGCAACTGTCTGTGCGGAATTTACACATTCTCCCCATGTCTGCGTGGGTTTCCTCCGGTTTCCTCCCACAGTGCTGAAAAATGTGTTGCTGGAAAAGCGCTGCAGGTCTTCTTCAGGAAGCCCTTCTTCAGGAAGGGCTTATACCCGAAATGTCGAATCCCCTGCTCCTTGAATGCTGCCTGACCTGCTGCGCTTTTCTAGCAACACATTTTTCAACTCTGATCTCCAGCATCTGCAGTCCTCACTTTTTCCTCCCACAGTCCAAAGATGTGCAGGTTAGGTGAATTGGCCGAGCTAAATTGCCCGTAGTGTTAGGTGAGGGGGTAAATGTAGGGAAATAGGTCTGCGTGGGTTGCTCTTCGGAGGGTCGGTGTGGACTTGTTGGGCCGAAGGGCCTGTTTCCACACTGTAAGTAATCTAATCTAATCTAATCTAGAGAATTCACCAATATCGTTAATTATCATCACTTAAACTTAAAACTACAACACACTAGGAAAGCATTAATTCCTGAGAAACCACAGTCTTAAAACTGGCACAAAATAACAAGCTGAAGTTAGCAGCAAGAATCGTTTGTTTCAAAAATAATTGACACATACTTCGACATGCAAAGAGCCATCATAAAGAAGACAATGCAGGAGTTAGAAGTGTTTACCAGACTA
Source organism: Chiloscyllium plagiosum (assembly GCF_004010195.1). Lineage (NCBI taxonomy): Eukaryota > Metazoa > Chordata > Chondrichthyes > Orectolobiformes > Hemiscylliidae > Chiloscyllium > Chiloscyllium plagiosum. The sequence continues at coordinate 34,271,001 of NC_057727.1, read as the reverse complement.
TGCAGCTAAACTGAGAAGGTGGTTCAAATCATATGAAACCTTGGGGATTAGAATTAGCCAACTCTGGGGTCAGTATGACAGTACTGAGGCACTGGTAGGCAGATTTCCTGTTGTGGTTGTGAACATATCAAGCAACTCAAAACATGAGATTATAAAGCCTGGGAGGTAAAATATGTCTAGTTATCTTATAGTAATACAGAACAGAAACAGGCCTTTCAGCCCAACCCTTCCATGCCAACCAGTTTTCCTAAACTAGTCTCCTTTATCTGCATTTGGCCCATCTACCTCTAAACCCTTCCTATCCATATAGCCATCCAGATGTCTTCTATTGCAATTGTTAAATGTCTAAGTCATCTTGTTAGCACACAGCACAATTTGCCCAGAGTTAAAATCAGGACCATGTATAATAAACTTTATACAAATTACACAATCTGTGCTCCCAGTGAATATAAACAAACAACTAAATTCATTCACCATGGATTTGGACTTGGTATTCACTTTTTCATTGACTGTTTCTAAATTAGTTCATATAAGATGGATAAATGCAGCACATTAAAATTCATTGTGAAGCAAGTTACAAATCTGTAAAAGCAAATCCATCTTGTTGCAATCAGAAATCTTGCTGAATAAATTCATAGTCTCAGTATTATTTGAAATTAGATTTTAGATGTTTCAGATAATTTCATGCAGATATCCAGTTATTCACAGCAATTCATTTGCTCAATTTTCCAGTTGTCCCACATGAATTTATTAAAACAGAAACCAAATTTACTGTTTTAGATTGGTGTAGTATTGAATTATTCACAGTAGTTTGAATATTCAATTCAACTTCTCAGAATATCAAGAATTACCATTTTTCATTTATGAGATCAGTAACACTTGATCGATTAATGCTGATATAATTTGGAAAATTTTCATACAGTGAGGATGATAAAATGCAGCAGATGTTATACAGTAAGTTAAAGCAGATTTTTTATTATAACCATTTCCTTTTATTTAATGGTTTATAAGTTAAGCACTTCACTAAAACATAAATTGGAAAGAAACTGAAGGTTAAGGTGATGTGTTCTGCGGCAGAGCTCCACTTATGAATTCTTATTTTTCTAAAGCAGAGTAACATTTTCTTTGTTTTTCAGACAGCTCATAGGCTGCTTACTCCTCACAGCAGTTTATTAAAGAAGCTGGTTAAATAGTTAATTATCAGGTCAACTGGGGTTTTCAAAAAGAAATATTGAATCTGAACCACAAGTACATTATGACAGATGTAAATAGTTTCTCACTATGTATTAGTTTTCGATAGAGTCACAGTGTCATACAGGTCACAGAAAAAGGTTCTTTGGTCCATCGAGTCTGTACAGGTCAAAAACAACCAACTACTTATTCTAATGCCATTTTCCAGCAATTGACAAGTTGCTTTGAATGCCCTGCCATCGCCCATAAACATTTAAATACTTCTTATAACTTATGAGGCTCTCTGCCTATTATTCCCCTTTGTCAGTTCTAGATTCCCAAACATTCTGTGGATACAAAAAACCTTTTCCTCACATCCCCTCAAAATCTCCTGCCATTACCTTAAATTGAAGCCCCCTTGTCATTAATCCTTATACAAAGGAAAAAGGTACTTCACTGTCTACCATGTTAAGGTCCCTCACAATTCTATACACCTCAATCATGTCCCCCTTCAGTCTCTTCTGCCCCAAGAAAAACCCAACTATCCAATCTCTCTTCATTACTAAACTCTCCAGCCCAGGCAACATCCTGGTAAATCTCTTCTGCACCCTCTCCAGTGAAATTGCAACCTAATTTGATATGTTGGGCATTCATTATCAGTTAATACAATCATAAAGGACTTTATGCTCGATTCAGTAAGATCCAGAAGTTTGTGGAAAGCAAGTCTCTATCAGTGTCTTTAGATATGATTTCATTAAAACTATGTCATGGGTAAAAGATTCCAAATGTCTTTTGAATGTTATAACTGTACCTGTATCTACCACTTCCTCTGGAAGATCATTCCATATATAAACCACCCTCTGTGTGAAAAAGTTGCCCCGAGGTCCCTTTTAAATCTTTTCCCCCTCCCCTTAAAAATATGCCTGCTAGTTTTGAACTCCTCTACCCTGAGAAAAAGACGCAAATTATGTTACCTGTGCCCCTTATGATTTTATAAACCTCTATAAGGTCACCCCCAGCTTTCTATGCTCCAGTGATAAAAGTCACAGCTTATCCAGCTTCTTCCTTAACTCAAACCCTCCAATCCCAATAACATTCTTGTAAATCGTTTTGGCACCCTCTCCAATTAATAATATCCTTCCTATATCAGGGTGACCAGAACTGCACACTGTACTCCCAAAGCTCTGAGGTATTATTAAGTATTCCAAGAACTTGAGAATGGTTCTGATCATTGTGTAATCATGAGCAAATATCTCCACTTCTGACCTTATTATAGAGGGAAGCTCACTGGTGAAGCAGCTGAAGGTGGTTGGGCTGAGGATACTACCCTGAGAAACTCCTGCAGAGATATCCTGGAGCTAAGGTGAGTGACCTCCAACAACCACAACCATCTTCCTATATGCCAGGTATGACTCCAATCAGTTTTGCTAGGGCTCCTTGGTACCACACTCACTTGATAGCAGCCTTGATAGCACTCTCACCTCACCTCTAGAATTCAGCTCTTTTATCCACATTTGAAGCAAGGTTGTAATCAGTTCAAGAGCTGGATGGTCCTGGCAAAATCCAAACTGGGCATCACTGAGCAGGTTATTGCTGAGCAGGTGCTGTTTGATACCTTCCATCACTTTACTGATGATTGAGAGTAGCCTGATGGGGTGGTAGTTGGCCGGGTTGGATTTGTGTACAAGACATGCTTGGGCAATTTTCCACATTGTCAGAGAAATGCCAGTGTGGTAAGTGTACTGGAAAAGCTTGGCTAGGGAAGTGACAAGCTCTGGAGCACAAATCTTCAGTAGCACTGCTGGAATGTTGTCAGGCCAGGTAGCCTTTGCAGCATCCAGTATCTCCATCCATTTCTTGATGACATGTGGAGTGAATCGAATTGGAATGAAGACTGGTATCTGTAATACTGAGGAAACTGAAGGAGGCCGCCTCATGGATGCCCAGTCTTAAGTTGCTAAATGTGTTTGAAGTCTGCCCCATTTAGCACAGTGATAGTGCCATACAACACGAGATTGCTGGGAAAGTTTCAACCTTCTCCTTTCCATTGGTGTGCTGGGCTCTTCTATCACTGACAACGGGGATATTTGTGAGTTATTACACCAGGGAATGTTTTGCTTACAGTTTAGCAAGATTGCAAACCAGAGACCTTTGCAGGTCAAGTGACCTTCATGAACTTCACTGCATTACAGGAACAGAACACACAATTATTTTTGTACCATCAGTTCAGGCAAGATACGAGGTGGCAGAGGTGGGACTCAAACCCAAACTTCATGGCACAGTGATACATTGTCATAAGGCCCATTTTGGGTTAGATTTCTGGAATGAATTATTTAATTGTCCACCATCATTCATGACTGAAGATTACGCCTTATCTGTTGATTGTGAGATCACTCCACTTTGTCTATCACTTGCTGATGCAGTTTGACATGCAATTAGTCCTGTTCAGTGGCTTCACCAGGTTAATATCTAATTTTTAGATATGCCTGGTGCTGCTCCTGGTATATTCTCTTACATTCTTTACTGAAGTGGTTTGAGGTTTGAGTTTGATTTATTGCTGTCATGTACCGAGATACAGTGAAATGTCTTGTTTTGCATGCTGCACAGGCAGATCATACCATACAAAGTACACGAGGGTAGCAGAACAGAGTGCAGAATACAGTGTTACAGTTGCAGAGAAGGTGCAGAAAGCGTGATCAAAATTAACGCCCCCTTGCTTAACGGTAACGGTTAAGTGGGGGATATGCCGAGCCATGAGGTTACAGATTGTGCTGGAGTACAATTCTGCTGCAGTTGCTGGCCCACAGTGCCTCATGGATGCCCAGTCTTAAGTTGCTAAATGTGTTTGAAGTCTGCCCCATTTAGCACAGTGATAGTGCCATACAACACAATAAAGGATATTCGGAATGTGATGGCGGGACTTCACCTCCACAAGGACTGTGCGGTGGTCACTCTTACTGATACTGTCATGGACAGATGTATCTGAAGCTGGTAAGTTGGTAAAATGATTGATTTTCTCTCCTGTTGGTTCCCTTACAACCCAGTGCAGCAGCTACGCCTTTTGGACCTGACTAGCTTGATCAATAGTACTGCTGCTGAGTCTGTCTTGGTGTGGATATTGAGATCCCTATCCAGAGTACATTTTGTGCCCTTGCCACCCTCGCTGCTTCTTTCAAAATGGAAGAGTACCAATTAATCAGCCAAGGGAGGACAGTATGTGGTAATCAGTAGGACATTTCTTTGCCCCATGTTTAACCTGGAGCCATGAGACTTTATGGGGTTCAGAATCCAGGGCAACTCCCTCCAAACTATATCTCACTGTTCCACCACTTCAACAGGTATGATTATTCTGTGAGCATGAGTATGTCAGGCGGTTGCTTGACTGGTCTGTGAGACAGCTCTACCAATTTTGACACTTGCTCCCAGATGTTAATAAGGAAGACTTTGCAGGTTTGACAGGGCTGTTTCTGCTGTTGTCCTCTCCAGTGCCTAGATCAATGCCAAGTGGTCCAACCAGTGTAATTTTTTTGTTGTTGAGACTTTGTACTGAATGTTATAACTGAATGGTTTGCTCAGTCATTTCAGAGGCAGGTCAGTATCAATCACATTGCCATGGCTCTGTCATCACATACAGACCAGACCAGGTGAGGTTGGCAGATTTCCTTCCTTGCAGGACATTAGTGAACCGGCTGTGTTTTTCCAACAATTGACAATGGTCATTGGTAGATTCTTAATTCCAGATTTTTTAAATTGTATTCAAATTCCACCTTCTGCCTAAGTGGGATTCAAACTCGGGTCCCCAGGACATTTGGTGAGTTTCTGGTTTCATAGTCTACCGATGATACCACTGAGAGTAACTGATTTAACAGTACAGATGCCTAAATCCCATCCATATGTTTGCACAGCCATTGTTAAATTAATTACCGCCATTTTTAGGTGGTTGTACTAACTGCCTGAAATGATCACAGGCCTCTCTTCAATATTAAAATCAGTCTCCTCTTTTCATAAAGGCTCACACTTCCAAAGCTGTAAAGCTCATAGTTGGAATTAAAAAAAAGTATTTTGCAGAGTCTGAAGGAGCAGTCATGGAGTCACAAAGCACGGAAATACACCCTTCGGTTCAACCAGTCCATGTCAACCATACTCACCATTCACCTTAACTATACCACATATGATTTTATAAACCTCTATCAGGTCACCCCTCAACCTCCTATGCTTCAGTCACCCCCTGGTACCAAGAGTATTCCTGGACCTTGATATGAACCAGATTTCCCAAGGTTTCAAAATGATGATCTAGGTCAGAAAATTTCCTTGGACCCACAGCTTGTCTGATTATTCTGTTGAGGAACAAATCTGACCTCTTCATTCCAAGGCTGCATGTCACTGATATCATGTCACTATTAGAACACAAAAAAATTTAGTTTCTATTATTTTTAACTTAACATAGTGAGAAATGCATATTGACAACTGCTTATTGGATCAACTTATAAGTGGAAATTAATTCATTTATATGATCTAAAAATGGTGGTATGAGGATCTGCTGTAGTTATACATTTCACCTAATGTTACCTATCATTTAATGGTCAGGAAAATATGAGGCACTGTCAGCTGATCCACTAGCACTCATTCCTCACCTACGCAAAAATTATGTTTTATTTCTGGATGGAAAATGCTTTCAAAACTGACCTTTCATTTGCTTAAGTTCACATTCACTTATCAAGTGCTCAGTTAAAAGAGTTTCATTACATAATAATATGATTTAAACGGACTAACTTAATTTTACAGCATAAATTATTTTTTAAAACCCATGCATCTAACGGGGTCGTTTGAACAAATGATTCAAGATTACAAATTGTTCCCTTCTGCTGTTTCTCATAAATGATTTTCCTTGTGTCATGTAAACTCAAATTGTGAACAAAAAAAAGTAAATGATTCACTTGGAAAGTAAAAACAAACCCATATATGTTAGTGCATGTAGCTGAGTTATGCATATAAGGGATTTAGTATGTGGTAGCAAGGCATTCCAAAATCTGGCAATGTCTCTGGCAGGCATCCTGCCTTTTTAACAGGCTCAATCTAGTGTTAATTCAAAGGCATCTCCAGGCATCCAACTTTAGTGATGTCATCAACCAAAGTAAGCAGCCAGTCATACTGATGTTCACACACTGTAAATGAAGAAATTAAAATTACTTCAAAGTTAATTTAACAAAGGAAACAAAATAACTTAATTGTAATGGAATTAAATAGTCGCTAAGATATTACAAACTTTTAAAAATATATACTTTTAATATAATGGAGCATTTCAGAGCTATTGAGAGTGATTAATAATAATTGACAGTGGTTTGTTGTTAAAATTCCAGGTACACCTCATTGAAGGTGTAACATTTACATGGGCTTTTTACAACAAAACTAATATTGTGAGAGTGGAGGTTTTTGACAACTTGTTGATTGACTAGGGATTACACTCTGGAGGGACTTTAATAGCATGCTCTCTGGAGGAGCATAGAATCTGTGACAGTAATGTCTGGATTTGCACATTATTCGACACTTCTACAGACTCCCAAAGTTGCTGTCGGTATCAGTGGAGTAATGATGGCGAACATTGGCAGTTCCATTGTCATTACTACCGCAAAGTTTAGGACATAATGCTGGTGCAAATTAATTGATTCTGATGATTTAGATGCAAATTATACTGGAATTCATAATAAAAATGGATTGCTAAGTGGGATCCATTGTATAATGAATGTTACAGCATGTTTTATGCAGAAAAATGAGACCGGGAACTGATTAAAAGCAAGTTGCAGCTAAGTGCTTTAATCAAGTCAAGGGTTCCTTCTTCAAGCATAAAACACACTGGAATATTCATTGTAACTAATAATGGAAATGGCAATTTTGAAATCTTTTATTAGAGTGTGACAATGAATAAAATATTAACATCTCACACAGAACACCACAGTGCTCACTTTCGGACTTCAGACTTTTAATGTGACTGCTCATTGTATCATTTAGGTCACTTGATAGGAATACGATTTATGTTTCATGAAAATCAAAGCTAGCCCTTGAACACATTGACAGTTCACTTGTTCACTTCACCTCCAATATTCAGTCATTTTCAAATAATCCCATGTAGGTAAGATTCCATACCCACATACATATGTTAGGAGGAGAGGAGAGATTAAATATTAACTGTTGTAATCCAGAGGTATATGGCTCATAAGGGCCACTTAGTTCAGTTGGTTAGGAGCTTTGTACTTAATTAAGTTGGTAGCATGAGTTTAATCCCTATAATGGCTGAGGCGGCACTTGGGACCTTCCTCTTCTTCATGCCCCATAATGGAAAGACTGCTAGAAATAGAAATATATGTCGAGCCATGATTAGACATGCTTCGACAAATAAGGATGCTGGATGAAGGTAGAGGTAGGACTCAGATAAAGTCAGTTACAGGGAATGCAAGCAAATTGGCTTTTTACCTTTATATGATGATTTAAACATGTTAAACTTAACCACCAACAAAGTCAACAATGAATAAACCTGAGGTGTAATCAGGGAGTTTAAACACCACATATCCATTTTTGAGTTCATTGTTGTTTGCCAGATCCTATTTCAATCCTTTCAACTGTAAGTAAAAGAGCAATTGCTCCTCAAAACAATGTTAATAAAACTGCCCATTACATTGACTTTTCAATTAAAAGTAAGCAAAGAATGAATCTTTTTGCAAACATTTCCTGTACAATAAAATTATATTCCAGTAGGTCACTCAGTTTTGAATACTAATTAATTATTGTATTATCCATATCACTGAACTGCCCATTGGTCAATTTTAGTTTGATTTTAACTCCATTGCAGTATTATCAATTTATGAATGCTTTCATGAAATGTGTTCTGAGGCCTTCTTTCTCAGTTATAGGAATTGGAGAAAAAAGCAAATCTGATACCCAACTTGATACCTGACATTCAGAATGACACACTACTTAATCATAAAGATTAGTATTTAAAGAAAATGATTAATTGGAAAACATTAAGACATTAATCTCACTGAGAAATGGGAATGCGGGGCATTAACTTTGACTCCAGGCCTAAAATTCTTTGTCAACTTTTGTTTAGATTCCAATATATGACATAACCATAGATATTAGATGCAGGAGTGGATTATACAGCCCCTTAAGCCAGCTCCACCATTTAATTAAATCATGGTTGATCTCAATCCTATACATTTCCATCCACACTCAATAGCTTTTCACCCATGTATATCAAGAATCTATCTATCTCTAGGTAGGAGCAAATCACTGCAGATGATGAAATCTATAATGAAAACAAAAAATGCTGGAAATCACAGCAGGTCAGGCAGCCAGACACAAAACTCTGCTCAGCAAGAGAAATAGTTTACTTCAGGGGACAAAATAGGAACCACATGCCCAGCATGGGTAAGAGGTTTGGTCGACACAAGTTCACGACCAGCGACTTATAAAGTTCAGGTAGGAGCAATGCTCCTGAACAAGCACGTGGACCATATGAAAGCTCCAAACTTGCAAAAAGGTGCAAGACCAAAACATGCCTGGCTCCTCGGAACAGTCAGAAAGATTATGGGGTTCTTCCTCTCTGTTAAGCACTGAGAGGACCTCAAAATCTGAGATGAACATGACAGATGTCGCTGTCTCTAGTCTTTGCCAACTGAAGAAGAGAATGAATTTCTTCCGAGATGCTCCGGACACAAGAGGTGAGCTACTATGTGTTGCACTCTGCCCATCTGAGACCGAGTCAGAGGACCCGGACCCAGTGCTAAAACACACCAGAAGGAACTACAAGAAAAAGAACCAGAGGGAGAGGGATACAGTGATTGTAACAAGATCAGCTAGGTGGACCTCATAGAATATGAGTTCCCTGATTGAGGCTGTTAATCTGATCGTGTCAGGAAGCCCTGGCTGACAGATAAGAACAGAGGTGTAAGATATTCTGTTCATTGTGAGAGCTGACTCTGAGGGAGCTAGATCAGCGTCAACTGCCACATGTGAACAAGGAGCTACTTGGTGATGAGTTACCAGCTGCTGTGGAGTTATTTCACCTTGTTTTACATTTTTCCCTGTCAAGATCTCCTATGTTTCATTCAAGATGTTGCTTACTCTTCTAAATCCCAGCAGATGCATAAGGCCTGGTATGAAAGTATTTTAAAAAATCCTACTACACTAGAATGTATTATAGTACAAAATGATTCTGACTTTTAATGATTACGCATTGTAAAGTAATATGTCCTTGATTCTAATCATTTGTACTTGATTTTTATGATTTTCATACCTGATTTTTAAACTTCTGTCTGAAAGCTGCAGAATGAATAAATTGTGTTTTTAATTCTGTCCAAGGCAATAATCAGCCTGCGGTTCAGATTCAGCCTTCTAACCTAGCCAGCCATACAGCTCCACCCACCAGTACAGGCAACCTTTCTGAATTGATTGGTGAGGATTAAAAAAGAAAACCTCACACAAATGAGATAGTGTTATGGTATTTGTAAGCATACATGCACTGATTGATACATAATTCATGGTCCATGCTGCTCCCAACCTTCAGTTAGCTCTGCAGCATTAGTTGAAGAAGGGTGAGTTATAGAGATAATGTAGAGAGGCAGAGGGATTAAAATGTAAGAAATTAAAGACTGAATCCAAAGAGTGAAATGATATGGGAGAGATATAGGATTGTTCACAATGTTAGACCATAAGACCATAAGACATAGGAGCGGAAGTAAGGCCATTCGGCCCATCGAGTCCACTCCGCCATTCAATCATGGCTGATGGGCATTTACATAGAACATAGAACATAGAAGAATACAGCGCAGTACAGGCCCTTCGGCCCTTGATGTTGCGCCGATCCAAGCCCACCTAACCTACACTAGCCCACTATCCTCCATATGCCTATCCAATGCCCGCTTAAATGCCCATAACCCTATCTGACCCCCTAATCATCTTGTACACCTCATTCAAGTCACCCCTAAACCTTCTTTTCTCTAGTGAAAACAGCCCCAAGTGCCTCAGTCTTTTCTCATACGATCTTCCTTCCATACCAGGCAACATCCTGGTAAACCTCCTCTGCACCCGTTCCAGTGCTTCCACATCCTTCCTATAGTATGGCGACCAAAACTGCACACAATACTCCAGATGCGGCCGCACCAGAGTCTTATACAACTGCAACATGACCTCAGTACTCCGGAACTCAATTCCTCTACCAATAAAAGCCATTACGCCATATGCCTCCTTCACCGCACTATTTACCTGGGTGGCAACTTTCAAGGATTCGTGTACATTTCAACTCCACTTACCCGCATTCTCCCCGTAGCCCTTAATTCCTTGTGACATCAAGAATTTATCAATTTCTGCCTTGAAGACATTTAGCGTCCCAGCCTCCACTGCACTCTGTGGCAATGAATTCCACAGGCCCACCACTCTCTGGCTGAAGAAATGTCTCCGCATTTCTGTTCTGAATTCACCCCCTCTAATTCTAAGGCTGTGTCCACGGGTCCTAGTCTCCTCGCCTAACGGAAACAATTTCCTAGCGTCCACCCTCTCCAAGCCATGTATTATCTTGTAAGTTTCTATTAAGGGAAGATTAAGATCTCCCCTTAATCTTCTAAACTCCAATGAATACAATGCCAGGATCCTAAGCCGTTCCTCATATTCCAGGGATCATCCGTGTGAATCTCCGCTGGACACGCTCCAGTGCCAGTATGTCCTTCCTGAGGTGTGGGGACCAAAACTGGACACAGTACTCCAAATGGGGCCTAACCAAAGTCTCAGTAGCACAACAGTGCTTTTATATTCCAACCCTCTTGAGATAATTAAGGTTATCAGGTTTTACAACCAGACGGAACTTATATACAACATGTCAAGTCTGGCTGACTCACTGCTCCACGTGCAACTGGCTAGCTGCTCCAGGTATTGCTAACATCACTTCAGGTGAAGATGATTCACTGCTCCAGATGTGGATGACTCACCTTCTAGGTATGCTGCCCCAGGCACAGCTGGCTCACTATTTCAGATATGGATGGTTTACAGATCCAGGGACTGGTGGATATCAGCTCCAGGTATGCATAATCCACCACTTCAGATGTGAGATGGCACTGGGTTCCAGATGCTCCCTGTTTCAGTTCCAAGCATGGCCTGGGACAGTTCCAGATGTACTGTTCAGTTGTAGGTGTGTAGCTGACACATCTGTTCCAGATGTGGTCTTGGATAATTCCAGGTTGTGTGTGGTGTGTGGTTCACACCAGTTCCAGGTGGGACCTTGGTCAGTTCCAGATGTGGTCTGGGTCAGGCCTGGACGTCAGCTGTGTCCAAACATTAGCGCAGGGGGTATACGCGGGTCTTGGACGTCATAAAGTATGGGGGGGGGCATTAGCCAATCAGAAGGAAGCTGTTAGTGGTTGCTAGGTAGATACTGCACAATCCAGGAGGAACATGGCGCAGCGAGTGTGCGGCGCTTTGCTGTTAAATTTAGTCTACGCAGCAACGTGGCTCCTTATTACAGGCATCGGTGCTAAAGAGGCGACGCCGGCTTCTTACTTAAACAGCGAGGCCGAGGTGGCAAAAAGAGTTGGTAAAAGGGCAGCGCAGATCTCCCCCTCAATAGGGAACGCTGGCGTCCCACTGATCTCAGCGATTCAGGTGAATGGATAGTCCCAAGCCCAGATACCCTGCAGGCTCGAACAGGCTGCACTGGCTCAAGTTCCAAGCTCCTACAGATGGTGGTAGCTGCTCATTAATTGTTGTTAGTTCAGTGTGCTCCTGCTGTGAATTGTTTCCACTATTGATCCAAGCAAATCGCGAACATACAAACTAAATCTCGCAAGAGGGGAACGAAAGGAGGTGGAATTGCAGGTGTTACATAGTATAACGAATATAGTTAGAGAACCTTAAAAACAAACGCTGCAGATTTTGATATTCAGTAATCACTGAACAAAAAAGAATTTCAAGAAGATTTTAAATTCAGAGAAGTTATGCATTTCCTAAAATACATTGATCTAAATTTCTCCCAATCCCCTGGCTATCCTTGTGTGATGGTTTAACTCTGACAATCACTTACTGCCTGTCTAAAGAATCAAAAGAATTCTGCAATTCAATTGTAGAAAAACCAGTGCCTCGTGTTCTAGCATGTGATAGACTCCCATGTTTCCTCCTTCTCGAATACTTATTAAATCTGATGGCATACAGCCTTCAACCCTGAGTTCAGATTCAAACTCAAGCATCCAGCTCAAGGCTGTACTTCTGGCTCCAAACTTTTGCCTACCTCTATCTGTGGCTCAACTTTGCCATTACTGAAATCCATTGTCATGCATTTATCAGCTTCATATTTGATTTTTTTTTAAAAATCATTCTTGTTGCAGTCCTGACTGAGCTTCACTCCATATACACTGTCACTTTTATCCTGCTATGCACTCAGCAATCCCCATAATTATGCTGGTTCCCTATTTCCTTCTGTGCTTTGGCTCAGAACTCTTTCCTTATGTTAATTCTGCAATTGCCAACACACTTTGCGACAATGTTATGGACCAGGCCAGACTCCCTCAAAACATTTCAAGAAGGTAGCCCAGACCCTAACTCTGCTAGTTGTTTTAAGCAGATGTGGTGCAGATATCCCAGGAGGGATGTAGTTGGTCAAATCACATAATTTTAAACAAAACAGAATTTATTTGCAAGATTACAGAATGAGTCGTAGAGTCATAGAGATGTACAGCATGGAAGCAGACCCTTCAGTCCAACTCGTCCATGCCGACCAAATATCCCACCCAATCTAGTCCCACCTGCCAGCACCCGGCCCATATCCCTCCAAACACATCCGATTCATATACCCATCTAAATGCCTCTTAAATGTTGCAATTGTATCAGCCTCCACCACTTCCACTGGCAGCTCATTCCATACACGTACCACTCTCTGCATGAAAAAGTTGCCACTTAGGTCTCTTTTATATCTTTCCCCTCTCACCCTAAACCTATGCCCTCTAGTTCTGGACTCCCCAACCCCAGGGAAAAGAC